>NC_092666.1:603125-1206250 GCF_032118995.1 Asterias amurensis
CACGCCGAGTCACTCACCGTGCTTTTTCGTTCCAGCGTGCAATGGTACTTTTCGGATGGAACGAAAAAGCTGAGTAAAAACATCACTGCGTGCGCGTGTCTTTGGTAACGCATTCGGCTTCTGCAATTAAAAATTGTAGCCTACGCTTTGTTTGTTTTGAAAGTTGTATCTTTCAATCAAAATGACAAAGATCTACTTGGATGTTATATAAAACAAATAATGAATGTTTTCATTCGTGCAATGGTGCGAATATGTTCATTCTTGAAAGCTGGAATGTTCCATTCAACTCGGCTCCGCCTCGTTGAATAGAACATTCCATCTTTCAACCCACGAACATATTCGCACCATTGCACTCATAAACATTCACTATGTGTATATCATTGTTCATACATATTATTTTACACATTTATGGATAATTCAATGTAATTCTGTAAAATGAATTAATTTTTGCAAAGATTATTCATATTTATTTATTTCACATTTTTACGATAAATTGTACATTGGTAAATGATAATTTGTAGTAAATGGTTTGCATAGATGTGAAGACAGAATTTCAGTTACAAGAGTCACTTTGTTTTCAAATCCCAGACTAGCTGCAGGGTTAGTGCTTCATGGGAGACAACGTTGTCTCCAGGCAGGCTCATTTTAGCAAAATTCTCTTAAACATTTAAAAGCAGAAATAGAAGTACAACTTGCATTGCGTGTGGTGCACCCTTTTGCAAAGTTTCACTGCACTTGTGGTTGTGCGTACTTCATAATCATTCAATTTTGCTGTAGATTTAAAAATGAACAGAAGCATCACGACAATCGAAACTTAAGTTGTTTTCTTCTTTTCCTGTAATGCACCGTGGCAAAAGTTTCATTCAGAGTTGAATTTTAGGAACATCTAAAAGATAACAAATCTCTTTTTTGGTATGAAATTTGCTTGATTTTGATCAAATATAGAATTGCACATATCTTCAGAATACCACTAACAATTTGGGGGTAAGAAGCATCCATGTCTGAATTATAGCAATCAGCACACGCTGAACTGATTCAACAAATGACACTATGCTATCAGCTTATTATAGTGTTGTACATGTACTCCCCAAACAGGCTGTTGATTGGGTGTAGCAGAAGCATTCTTGTCAATCACTGCTGGTATCCCTTTCTTCTTGGTCTTAAAATACGTCTGTCCAACATCTCATTACATGTATTTGGTGAACCAACTTCTGGAACTCCTCTACTTCTCCCAGTTACGTGTTGTACTGCATCAGGTTCAGTAGTTGCACTGGATGAAGTCTGGATGCCATCCATGCACACTAATGCAGTAATTCTTACATAGCAATGATCCATGGATGCTTTTTGCTCTTGTTCATTTTTTAAAGAGTAAGAATGATCTTGAGCCTGTGAGTGCGTGGGTTTGCATATTCTATCTGGATGTTGAGTCGTTGGCTTCTGTGTTGGCCCTTTGTCACATTGTGTCAGTGAGGCATCTTTATGTTTGCAGGCACGATCGTCTTCATGAGTTGTCTTTTGTGCACTCTGTGTTTTCCAATAGTAGCAATGATCTGTCTTGTCTGTACCCATAGCAGTTGTCTTTGGTTTCTTGGTGCTAATATAGCAGTGATCATGAGGAACCTTCAGTCTCTTTTCACTGGTCTTGGAGCCAACACCAATATTCACAAGGCCTGCCCCTATCCCACATCTATTTCTCAGTTGATAACCAATTTTAGACTTTGTACATGTACTTTTCCTCCTGCACTTCAACTTTGGAGATTTTATGTAGGAATGATCAACTGTACAGTTTTGTTTATCTTTTGAATCAGCAGCAACTTTCCTTTTCAACTGTAAATTACGTAATGATCTGCGTCTGATGATCTGCTTCTCTACACCACTATCCTCATGCTCAGCTGTACCTTGACAAAGGTTTATAGACCCTGTGCTATGAATCATGTTGCGACTCCCCTCCAATGGCTTACTGTCTAGTCTACCACGTTCCCCTGTTGCTGTTTCTAACTCTGCATTGGAAGGAACAACCTCACACTCCATCCTTTCTTCTGTGCTTGATTCTTCAGACATCTCACCGTTAGTGCATTGACCACATTCCTTGCCATCTTCACTGATATTTGAGTGAGTTCCATTTAATGAGGAATCCTGATGGGATGCTATTTGGGAAACAGTGCTTTCTCCAGCATCCAAAATATTATGCTTCATGGCTTCCTCACTTGAGACTGTTGTGTCTTTACCTACAGAGATTCTCTTGTTTATCAGCTCAGTATTTTTCTCCCTTGCCGTTCTGCTCTCTTGCGCCATCTTATATGGAGCACATTTCCATGTTTTTCTTTTAGTCATTAGTTCTAATACTTCTGCTTTGCTAACTGTTTGCTTCCATGTGTGTCCAGCCCAGTTACGGAGGCCATGTTGATTTTCTGGATGAGAAATGCACGTTTGTGGTTTTTTGTATAGCAGTGGTTTGAAACTGTTTTCAATCCTTTCATTCCATTTACAAATCAATGGTTTCTTTACCGGAGTATCATCTAGTTGCAATGAAGGATCAATACGAGGTTTCACACCTCTTGTTTTCACGTCATTTTGTGTTGCTACAGATTCCATAAGCTTTGACTTGGCAGGACTATTCATATACTCAATGTGCTTTAGGTATGTCTTACAGTTTAAAGGATGTAACTCAGCATTGGCACCCGTATGTATTTGCATTGTTCCTCTATTGAGACCATAAAGTGGATGCCTTGTCATTTGCAGGATGCCATTTCTTTCAACAATGTTGGTTTCAGTACCTGTATGTTGCACTTTAGTATCCAGGTAAATCTCTGGTAGTATGTTTTCTGGAGCAACATGCAACATTGCATTATGCTCATCATGATGTGCATCATAACTTGAATATTCATGTACAGCATGATTAAGACTTGATGTCTGAGCCCTCTTAAAGTCTCCCGAAGCAGTTACTCCCTTTGTGAGTGAGGTTGTTTGTGAAGACGAAGACGAAGATTTGGGTGGACTTTGATCTGAATTGCTTGAGTTCCTACCAGGTTGGAGACTCTCATTACATCTTGTCTTTGCTTTGAGTACTGTTGGAGGTTTTGAATCACCTTGATTGTCCTTTTGACAGCTTTCTTTATCGTTTTTGGACTCATTGTCAATTTCAATCTCATTGATACATGTTTGTTTGCTCATTTTGCGTTTCTTTTCTTGCCCTTTGTGGTCCTTTTGCTCGTTTGACTTTGTGCGCTTCCGCGCATGTTTCTGGCCGTCACAGGCTGTGACAGCACTTGCCTCTGAATTCTTGTCGCATTGTTGGTCAGAAGTTCTAAGGAGTCTTGATGACCTTCTCAGGGGTACACTCTCATTCCTGACAGGCTTAGATTTTGTAGGACTCTTATGGACCTTCAAACTTGCCACATCTTTTCTATTTTCTGTCTCCCTGATGGCTGTAGCTTTTTTCACACTTTTGTTATCTTTCTCTTCACTTTTTCCAACCTCTGGTGCTTTCCCCTGGACATTCTGTGATTTGTTTGCAATTGTTGTCTCTTGTTCTCTGTTAGTGCATGGCAGTCTGCTGCAAGCTACATTTGTTTTCTTCTTTAGATCTGATGACTTCTTCATTTCTGTTTGCTGAGAGCTGTGTTGGATGTTGGACTGCTTCGGTGGAACATTGATCAATGTTTTAGTAACTCCATATACAGCAGGTTTGTTAACTTGTACCCTTTGGGTGCTACTTGGTGAAGGTCTGTTTGAAGTTGATTTGAACACAGGCGTTTTAGTTATTGAAGGCTTCGTCTTTACACAACTTGGACCTGCTCCTGGGCTGTTCCCTGATCCTGTGGCAAGACTGAAATTAAGAGGATTTTGACTTGAATCTTTCTTCTCTTGATTTTTGAAGTACTGAGAGACAATGTACTGAGACAGGCTTAATGTTATATCTTTACGATCCTCCACTCGCTGCTTCCTCACAAAACGTTCAACTCCCTTTAATACGGTCCCCTTGACATGATCAAGAACTGCACTGTCTACTAGTGATGTTAACAGCAACACTTGGGGCTTTGCAACTACAGTCTTGTAGTGCTTACTTACAAGTTTAGAAGGTAAAGTTTGCATGTAGTCAATTCTCATCACCTCGGGAGATGATGGAAATAGAGGCATGTCATGAAATTCTTTATGACTGTATCCCATGGGAATCTTATACTTAAATGACGTTGTCTTGACTGCATCCATTACTGGATCCGAGGTAGGTAATGTATGGGGTTGAGGAGATCCTGTTATCATTTGTAATGCCAATCGGTAAAGATCAGACATGTCAATAGCCTGAAAAAACCTCATGAGTACAGTTGGTTGTAGTAAGGGTGGACATGATGTGATGTTTCGTGTAGAGGAGGTACCAGGATTCACCAATCTATTGGCAGATTGGATTGTTCCTTGATTAGGAACACTTTCCGCCACTTCTTCATCACTTGATGGAAAAACTGGAGACAAGTCTCCATTTTCATCCTCATTCTCTTCCGAAGAGCAACTGCTCTTATCTAACCAGCTGCAGTCACTGTCTTCATCACTGCTACTACTTGTCTCATCACGCCTACGATATACAGTCACTTTGTCCTTTCTTGGGCACACTGTATTGGTTAAGCTTGTGGTCTTTTTACCTGAACCTCTAGGCATAACAATTATTGTAGGATTCTTGTGTGCAGTTATTTTAGCTGCATTACTCGATGTCAAATTCCAACGTTGATCTGTTGGTATTGTTGACTGAACTGGTTGTGGTTGGCTATTTGGAGATGATTTGCTAACATCTTGTAATTCCTTTCCATTGAATGTTTTGATAACATGAACCCTATCAATAGCTGTTGTCTTGATCACAGCTTCCTTTTCACACTGTGTCTGGCCCTTGAATTTGTGTACACTAGTTGGTGAAGACTTCAGCATCTTGTTTTCATTCTCCACGCTATTACATGTAGTTGATGTTTGTCGAGTCTCATTCACATTCTGCATTCTACAATTTGAAGCTTCCCCAGTCATGTTTACGTTCTGCATGCTACTATGTGATGTCTGCAGAGTCTTGTTTTCATTCTGCATGCTACCATTTGATGTTTGTAGAGTCTCATTTTCATTCTGCATGCTACTGTCCGATGTTTGCAGAGTCTTGTTTTCATTCTGCATGCTACTGTCTGATGTTTGTAGATTCTCGTTTTCATTCTGCATGCTACTGTCTGATGTTTGTAGATTCTCGTTTTCATTCTGCATGCTACTGTCTGATGTTTGCAGAGTCTCGTTTTCATTCTGCATGCTACTGTCTGATGTTTGTAGATTCTCGTTTTCATTCTGCATGCTACTGTCTGATGTTTGCAGAGTCTTGTTTTCAAGCTGCATGCTACTGTCTGATGTTTGCAGAGTCTTGTTTTCAAGCTGCATGCTACTGTTTGATGTTTGCCGAGTCTTGTTTTCATTCTGCATGCAGTTTTCAGGAAGTTGTTGTTTGTCGTTGAAAGTCTGCATGTTGCTTTGAGACGGTTGCTCTTTTGAATTGAGATTCTTGCGGCTTGGCTTTGGTGGCAGCTCCATTCCAACAACACTCTGGTCATACTTAAATGAAGCTGACTGCATTTCATCCATATTCAAATTGCTCATAACTGATGCTTGATTCCTGGCGGCATTCTGGTCACCCTGAACAGAAACTGCCAGTGTTTGGCTAATACTTAGCGTTCCAGTTAATGATGCTTGCTGCTCAGTAATTGGGTTGCCAAGAGATTGATGAGAGTCAGTATCAGGCTTCAAAACATCAGAATACTTGGTAATTAACTTCCCAGTGGATGTATCGAGCACTGCTGATGGTAGGATTATGGACGTGACTGGCACCTTTTGTGCACAGTTGACCTCATGTTTAGTGACGTTCATATAGAGACAGTCTGTGTAGCCACACCTGTACCTACATCTGTAGCTACGTTGCTTGGCATTGAGTTCCTCAGTAATGGATATCTTGTATGCTACCTTGTGGAATTTCTCCTTATGTTTGTGTAGTAGCTCTGAGGATGTCACCATAGAGTCACACATATTACATGTGTATGGTGGTTCTGATTCTGGCAGTACCGGCAAATCTACCGATAGTGTAGGCTCAGCTATCTCATCTCGAGGGCAGTATTCATACTCATCAGGATGAATACGCAACAGGTGCTTATCACATTCCCTTAGAGTCTCATGGAGTGTGTTACACAAAAGACATCGCCATTGCCCCATCTCATCATTCTCTTGCTCTTGATGACCTTCAGTTGCTTTCTTCATTGGACGGTGATTCAGTTTTATGTGTAGATCAAGAAGTCTCTTAGTTGGGAATATCACCTTACAAGTCATGCAGTACCAGTGTTGCACTACCTCCTTATTGTTAGGGAGGTTCTTGTGTTCTTGGTGGTCTTCCATTTGTTGACGGGATGTTTCTGAGGTCAAACATAGTCCTGGTTTATGCTTTTTCCCAAATGCCTTTGGCCTTCTTCTTGCTTTGATCTTTCCAGGACTGTTCACAAGTCTGCTGTGGAAAGAATTAACATGTTGCCTCAATAGATCTTTGTGAGGGTACTTCTTATTACACAGCAGACAACACAGATGAATTTTATGTTTGTGTCGTGTTAGATGACAAGTTGAACTGCCTATGAAGCTACACCATGGACAGCTTTTCTTGGCTGAACTCACGCTCTTATCAGTTGACTGTAGATGCTGGGTGTACTCTTCACCTTCCAATGGGAATAACTGCTGGCAAAACTTGCACTTAATCTGTTCATTCCTGGTCTCACATTGCTGTTTGGTTGAAGAGCTCGGCTTTGGTGTTTTGGTGTTCTGGCTTGCCATACCATGAATTACCTCCAGTTGATCAGGAATGTTGCATGTCATCTTTGATTGGGTTGCAGTCTTATCCCCCAAGTGACTGGAAGAGTGTTCTTTTGTCATAGATTGGTTGTTTACATGTGCAGCAACGTGTCTAGTCCATGTACTCCTCTGTAGGAATGCAATGTTACAGACTTCACATTGATATAAATGATCAGGATGGTGTTGTATCTCATGTTGCATGTAAGCACCAGGGGCAGAGGATTTGTAGCTACATTTACAACACTCATACAGGTGATGTTTGTTACCATGTGTATACTTGTGGAATATTAATGAGGGGCGATAGTGAAAGGACAAATAACATTGTCTACATTTAAATGAACCATAGTTCCTTTTATGATGCAGTCTATGCAACACACCTGGTTTTCTTGTGTCTCCAAAGTATTTCTTTAGGATTTTGAATTTAATTGTTTCTACAATACTTTCAGCGTAAAGCTCCTCCTCCTTGTCCTCAGTTTCACTTGAATTACCTTTGGTTTTTCTCAGCTGCAAAGGTGTTTTTACTTCAGTGCAGAAATCATTTTCAAGGTTTGTGACATTCTTGGAGACACATGACCTGTTAGCACAATCTTTTGAATCCTGATTAATAACAGTGCATTTTGTTACCGAGTTACCAGAGGATAATTCAGCTGAATCTTTGTGACTGTTCTGGAGGCAGAGCGTCGACTCAGTCTTTACAAATAAATCAGTGCCGTTTTTGGCTGGTATTTGGGGTGTTGCAGTGAGGCACAGAGTGTCTGATGATATTGAATCACACTCTGTTTCTTGAAGTTTCACAGTGTCAGGTATAGTGGGATTATCTGGTACTGCAGCCAACTCTGTTGCAGCTTCAAGACCGTTGGGTAGATGTACTCCAAACTCCTGAGTGCCAGAGTTAGAAGAAACTCCAGTCATCTTATCACTGCTTGAATCTGGCTCCATTCTGTCTTGCTTACCACCTACAGTCCTCACCAATCATCTAAAATGAAACAATTCAAACATCAGTTGAAACTTACTGCTGGTGATTATTTGTGTATTGTAGATCATTAGGAAGTTAAATTCTCTATGAAATGTATCAGCATTCATTCATTGATGTTCAAATTTTGCTTAGTGTGTGTGACGCCATTGTTTAAACACCTTGTTTTCTGGGGTCTCTACTCTTTTAATCGTTTTCTTCCACTATAGTTTTTATACTTCAGTGTAAGCTGTATATATATATTTACTCTTTGCACATAATTTGTGCTGCAAGTTGAATGAATGGATAAATGTTACATCAACAATGACTCAAGAAACATTCACATGATGTCATTGAGTTCAGAATAGGAACTTCAAATATAAAAAAGACCAGTTAACATAAATTCTGTCATAATTTAACTAAATATCTGACTTCAATGATAAATGTTGACCAGTCACATCTTAACTTAGAGTTTGTATGACAGTAATATAAGTTATCACACAAGCGCAAGTGGAATACAGAAAAATAAAGCACTTCTGCGCCCAATATCCAACTTGACATTCGGCCTTGTTGGATGCGCTATATTTCCACGAGCACGCATGTGATAACGAATTTATCTTCAAGCAAACTTGGCGCGTGACAAGGAACACACAAGACGCAGGTAGTGATATTAGCCGTGCAATATAGGTTTTTATCACAATTGTGCGAATCATTCTGCGAATCCGATCGGAGGATTAGCGCTTACATGAAGATAATGCTTCATTTCGAGTATGGTTATCAATGGTTACTTAGCACTGATGGAACATCAATATGCCTCTCGATCTTGTATACATTTTGTTGTGAGATTCACAACAGAACAAAAAATAATTGTAGGCTGTCATAGTATATCTTTCAATCAGAACCTATGGGTAATACTGAATAGTCAGATAGTAAGAGTGTTACGCCATAACCAGGTATTGGTATCCACAGTTAATTTGAGCATATTACAAGCACACACCTAGTATCCGAATGTGTATAAGAGGTTTGTTCTTAGCAGTTGGTCCACCAATTCCATCCCATCTTTATACTTGCTGTATAGGTTTACCTGGAATAACACAAACAATCGAATCAATAATTAGAGTCTATATAAAGAAAAAACATTTGAGAGAGAAAAGAACAGTTGTGATGCAGAGTGTTCCCTGTCTGTTGAAGGTGGAGAAGGTGTGCTCACTAAATCTTCCATCTTAAACTGTCTATAATGCAAGTAATGTGTCTGTTTGTGTAAAAATAAAACTCCCAGGTGCCTCATAGACATAGCTTTTTGTCAAGGCCTTTGTGGCTTGGAACGGGAGACCACACACGTGAGTGGAGACGCCAACGAGGGCCTTTCCAACTTCGGCTCGAGCTCATTATACACACTAGTGAGATGCTGTGCTTAACGCGTGGCGCCTCATGTAAGGGGTAGACAAAAACAAATTTGAAAAAAAAGGTCCCCATTCCCCCCAAAAGGCCACATCATCATCAGAATTTGTTTGGGCTGACTTACAAATTCCATTCCACTCACCCCCCCCCCCCCTCCTCGCAATTTAATACCAAATATACACTAAACTTGAAGACCACAAATTTGAAGGGGAAAACGTGGGAATTTCGGTTAAAATCAGAAGATTCTCATACCTATAAAACCGATCCTTAAAATTACAAATCTATGAAATTTGCTGTTCATGAAAACACTATAATTAACATGATTAAGGGCAGAAATTAAGGAGAAAGATTTCAACAAATTTTTGTTTATATTATTTGTTTTTCAACTCAATTATGTATTTTTTGTGTTTTACAGTACGTGTGGGCCAAGCTGCTACTGTAGCACATCTCATCTAACCCTAACACGCCTATGTACTTTTGTCATATTTGCCCCCCCCCCCCTAAAAAAAAAATTATAAAAAAATAAAAAATCCTAGTTACGGGCCTGCCCTCATGTAAGGCAGCCTTTCGTGCGTGCTTATAAGATAGTACCTCAATAACAACTTGTGATTTCTTGATTTGCTTGTGGAAGTGAAATTAAAGTAACGTGTCATTTAGTTTCACAATCCTGCAAAACAATATGGCTGTGATAATGGTGACTTTTAAAACATATCTTCAAGCAGACTTGAATCCTCAATTCTAATTGGTTTCTATCTAGCAACCTGCATACATGTTATGGCCCATATCAAACCATGTTCTATAACATACTACATTGATGTCACATGAGGGACATTTGGTTTTTTGAAACACACATTTCCAGCAAGGAAATACTGGCAAGAAGGCCACCACCAAAAGTATTGGTCTGAAGTATCTTTGGTTAAAAAACTTCAGAAACACAGACAAACACCAGTTTCAGACAGGAGCTCTAGAGTCGCGCCGAACTAAATTCTGAATTAAGTACATGAAAAGTTTGACGTCTGAAACAATTAGGAGCAACTGGACGCGCTAGAAGTCGAAAGATCGACTGTTGCAGTCGTTTAGAACGGCTCTGGAAAGCCTTGGTTTCAGACGTCGATCTTGTCATGAGCTGAGCCAATGTAAATGTTATGTTAAGTTCGCCAGTCTAATCTATTTGGTTCGGCGCGACTCTAGCGCCTGTCTGAAACGGGTGTAATACTCTATGGACAAAACAAACCCCCTAAGCACAGCTAAAGTATTCACTGGGTAACACACACTGGGCTTTTGGAATAGTACAAAAGCATCAATATCTAAACGGATCAAACATTTGACCGTCGTTTTGACAAAAATAAAGCAAGAATGGTGTGTTGACAAACACAAATACCTGCTGAGATTAATCTCATTATTGAGCTATACCTTGGACATTTCTTTTGTTTTAGCTATAATATATAACTTTGACATTTGTCCTGATGGGGGGGGGGGGGGTCCAAAAACAATAGGCTTCTGGGGGCTCCTAAGACCAGTCCACAAACCAAGTTTGGAGTTGATATGCTAAGTCCTTCTGGGGTTATTGCTTGGACAAACAAATCTTTTGTTTTAGTCATAATGACCTTTAAATTGGACCTACAGGGTCCTAAAACAATAGGCTTCTGGGGATCCCTAGACCAACAAACCAAGTTTGGAGTTGTAACGCCAAGTCATTCTTGAGCCATTGCTCGGACAAACATTTTGTTTTAGCCGTAAAGAAGTTAATAGTTAACTGAGGGGGTCCAAAAACAATAGACTTCTGGGGGATCTCTAGACCAATCCACAAACCAAGTTTGGAGTTGATAAGCTAGATTACTCAGAAAATGATTACAGTACATACACGCACATACACACACAGCTACAGCACACCTATACGTTAGAGGACACCTTTTGTACTTTCTGTTGTTCCTGTATTGAAGCAATCCCTATTGGTTTTGTACACAAATGACTAGTGAGGACACCTGAAAACAAAGAACCGACTAGTGAGGACCTATTTAAGCTTGGGCGATATCGATTTATTTTATTCAAGATAAATCGCCGACAATATATCGCGATATTCGATATAATCGCGATTAATTAAATTTGACATCATCAGTCTTCAAAACTCCCAGTGAAAGTTGTAGAAGAGACAGTCATAGCATAAGAGAGGTGTTCTAATGATCTATTCTTCTGGTTTTACTCCAAACCTATGCGATGCAAGATGTCTCAGCTAGGAAATACATCGTGATATTGCGATACTTAATTGATATCGCGATATATCGCAATATATCGCGATCGCCATATTTCGATATTTCGATTGAAACCAAATCGATCCGATATCGAAATCATTTCCAAATTAGTATCGCGATATTGGATAATATCGTGGTATCGCCCAAGCTTAGACCTATTGTCCCTTATGTAGGCAATGCAAACACACCATAGTTTGTATCTGCAACCCTGGACCTCCTATTGTCCCTATTTTGTTTATACTTTTTTTGCAACAGCTCCCATTGATTTTGTACACATTCTCCAGAGGTGGACCTTTCCCGAACCTTGGACTCTATTGTCTTCTTTTGTAAGGGTCTTTGGTTTGAATGTGTATACCGTAACCTGCATGTACTCTCACACACACACACACACACACACAAAGGGAATATTAGGCAAATGTTACCCCTTCGACTTGCTTCACCGGCAGGCATCAAATTCCATAGAAATTAATGTAAAAACGAATACAGACGACTTTTGGTTGGTGGACCTTAAATTATATGTTAAATTTGGTCATGAATTCTAAACGAAACCCTTCATAAATATTTTTAACATTCTGTTTGAACAGAAAGAAAAACTAAATTGAGGACATGGATAAAACAAACAAAATTAAACAAAGATTGAATTTATCCTTTCAGTGTTATCTGTCAGGCAAATAATTGTAAAAATTAAAACTGAAAAAGATTTAATTTTGTTTAGAAACCCCATTTGCCAATCATGTCTAAATTTGTGCGACCATTACAAAGGTACAATGATTAACATGGACATTAGTTGGGATGTATTCTTAATTAATTGTTAACAAAAGACCAGAAATGGATACCAAATCCCTCTAAAGTAAATTCTATAGAGTTTGTAAAATTTATTCTACTCTCAAATATTTAATGGCGAACTTTTATTTTCCCAACAATACGATGTTTTGCATCTGTCGCCATAAACTACATCATTCCAACTATGAAGGAACAGAATCACACACACCTAAAACTCATAATGGTTGGGACTACCTTGGTCCAAGAAACTTGAATACGCACAAGACTTGCACATTCTATGAAGACTTCATAGGTAGAATTATTTTTAACCATACATACACAAGTATGTTTACAGTAATGAAAATGTGCAGTCATGTATACTCACAAGGTGTCAAAGTCGTAGTCTCAAAACGTAGTCACAAAACATTGAGTCTCGATGTTCATCAGATGTTCATCCTAGTTTCCCAATGAACTTTTTCTTCAGTACTGATCTAATATGAGAACATATAACAAAATAAATTTGTTTCAGAGTATTCTTAAAACTGTGAATGCAAGATTTTGTAATTTGAAGTAAAATGACTTGTACCACCCTTAAATTTTCATGTCTGATCATTCAATATCATCGACTAAGGGAATCAATGTGTGGTGAAGAGGTTTTCAACTAGTGGTTTAAACCCGCGCCGAGGCCGGGACTTGATAATTTTAATGAGATGAAGTCAAGGTAAATTATCAAGAACCAGGCCTCGGCGATTCAACCGATTCAACACACTTTGATTCCCATTCATATAAATACCTTTTCGGTCAAAAAACATCAACACTTTTTGGTCATAAGGTAAAATAAACGCAAAAATTATAATTGTTCAATGATTTCTTTCAACACAACACCCCTCCAGCTATGAAATGGTAAGGCCCTCGGGTAATTATCTCCTTATAAGGAGATGCTGTGTGAGTTCGCGCGTATCGCGTGCGTTGCACAACTGTTCAGCCGTTGCTCTCGACCAATAGGAATGAAGAAACTGTCTTATAAGTGCAGGTGCACGCTCGCATGTCACGCCCATGTTTCAACACTTTTTACTGGTGTTATATCATCCGTTCAAACAACCCCTCGTGATTTCTTGACCAATCAGAATGAATAAACTGTCTTAGGTATTTATGAATGGTAGATAACCTATACCAACCTGCAGTCATACAGTGGATGCATCTATACTGTACACAAAGTTCTGTGCAAATGTGTCACCAACAATGACCAGTAGGCCATTGACCAGCGCAGTTGAATAGTTTTAGTTGGTCAACTATGTTACCAACAGTATCAGGGTTGAATCTAGAAAGGAAATCACACAACACAAACTTAAAAATCAACCAATTAAACTTGTTATTTTTAAAATAAAAACTTTTCAACCCCGATTATGTAATGCTACATCCTTTCCTTGATCAGGCATGATACTTCACCCTTGGACAAAGAAGAACATACATGTATGATAGCAAGTTGGCATACATGTGATTTATCTACCATTCTAAACTCTAGTGTCCTCCTAGTGGTTAAAGGGACACATTGCCTTGGATCGGGTGAGGTTGGTCTTTGAAAAGCAGTTTGAAAACCGTTTGTTATAAAATACATGGTTAGAAAGATGTTTCAAAAGTATCATATAATGATCCACAAAAAATTTGCCATCGAAATTGCATAGTTTTCCTTTTTATTTTGCGAACTGTTTCCTGATGTATTATAAAGAAAATCGTGCAATTTTGAGAAAGTTTTGTGTGGATCATTTTATTCTACTTATAAAACATCTTTCCAACCATGCATTTTATAACAAACGTTTTCACCCAGGGTTCGTTCACCTAGTGTTCCTGGTTTGATTGGCTACATATTGCGCCACTCTTGTAATTTTACATTGTGTTAAATGTTACAGGAGTAGGTCCCACATACCTTGCACGAAAACACTGAATGTTTAAAAACCCCTTGAGCGTCACGAATGACAAATATAAGCCCTATAAGAAGCCACTATTTGTAAGACTACCATAGCATGGACAGACCTACATTCATGGCATAAATCTTTGGATAAATCCAACCAAAGTTTGTTTGAACTTGTATGCCTGGCTCATAAGGTACCATGAGGATGATCAGGCCTGAGTTTTTAGAGTCAAGCCAGTAAACTCATGACTGGACAAGTCTAGTGGTCCTGTATTTTTTCGTTTGGGTTCTGGTCAATTGAAACAATCTTTACGGTCCAGGAAAAGTTTTGTGATACAACCAGTCTTGTGTATTTTCCCCCAAATCCGAGCCCTGATAAATTGGAGAAGGCTTGAGAGTCCCTAACCAAGGAAAAAGCTGACATGAAAGCCCTACGAGTTGGACAAGAACAGACTAAGTGGAATTTTGTTTTATCCCTATATGTAGTTGCAAACCCAACAACTTGCAAACTGTTTAACTTTGTTGGTTATAATAGTAATCATAACCATGGATTTATAGAGCGCCGTATGCAAGCTTCAAAGCGCTTCACAGTAAAATAATGAGTTTAAAGACAAAGCAAAAATTTAAACTCAAAATTCAATTGACAGCAACACACAGCAGCAAAAGATTTCAACAAAAGTTGCATTAATCACCTTGTTCAGGCGTTATAGAATCAAACTCCATCCAAGACTCCCACCATGCCTGCTTTCACTGTATAATTAAAAAAATGAAGCATTAACTTTTATCAATAGCCTAGGTATGTCTGGATGTGCATGATCGGCACGCAAAGGATTCTAGGTGAAATCTGAGGCTGAGACTGGGCCCTAGAGGTGAAAGGCAAGAAAAGAAACCACCACCAACCTGAGCACCCTTAATTGGTTTCATCTGTTCAACTTCAATTCATAGTTAGCACTGTGCAGTGCATTCTGCCAAAACATTTCACCACCATGGCCTGTTGATACGAACACCCCAACATGCCTAGAACTCAAATGCCAGTTAATGAGACCACCCTGTATGTTGCATTTAGAATTTGATGTGTTATTGCGTCCTTCTAAACAAATTGATTGAGTTAGTATACAATTCATTCTCATCCTCTAAACTCAAAGTCCTCATCATCGGTGTAAACGTGCCATCTTGTTAACAGAGGATTTTTTGATAACTTTGAAAATGCAATCCAGCACCCAAACTTGCATGCATCCTGTGTCTAGAGGCAGTGGAGTGTGTGTCTAGAGGCAGTGGAGTGTGCGTCAACTGCTCAGTCGCAGCATCCTTGTTATTATAGCTCCATGGTCAAGCAGCAACGAGCGAGTGCTTCAAGTAAACAAATCCAAGTTGGCATATAACCAATTATGGTGCTTATTGAATTATTTTTTATTAATAACGCGCAGCGTAAAAACAAAGAAGGGCAAAAATGTAATAAAATATAATTAAAGGAACACGTTGCCTTATATCGGTCGAGTTGGTCTATGAAAAGCGTTCTGTAACCGTATGTTATAAAATGCATAATAATGGTTGGAAAGATGTTGTAAAAGTAGAATACAATGATCTACACAAATATGTCTTGAAATTGCGCGATTTTCTGTATACCTCGTCGACTAACACAGTCGGCCATTTATGGGAGTCAAATTTTTGACTCCCATAAATGGCCGACCGTGTTATTTCGCGACGTAAAAGGAAAAGCGTGCAATTTTGAGTGAACTTGTGTGGATTATTGTATTCTACTTTTAAAACATCTTTCTAACCATATGCATTGCATAACAAACGGTTTCAAACGCTTTTTATAGACCAACTCGTCCAATCCAAGGCAACGTGTTCCTAAATTAATCTAAATATCAACTCATTAATTTTAATATTGGGCGTTTTGAAATTCTACCCATTGCTTGGGTCGGCTGGTCGGTGTCCTCATCAATACTTTATGGAGTGTGGACGGTCAATGGAGCTAATGTTTGGTGGATGGTGTTTTTACCAAAGGAAATGAAAATCAAATAAACTTCAGAGACACGTTGCTATTCTTGCTTTTAAAACACAAAAACAATAATGAGGAATTGAAAGTATTGCACAGGCAGCCATTTTGTAAGCAAATGGTAAAATTTGGAACACTTTATTTATAAATTAGGGAACATCAATAAATTGTCGTTTTTTATTAATATAAAAATAGTAAGTTTAAAATAAGATCAAAACTAAGCAGTGACAGTTTGTTCATCACAAATTTTAAAACTGTACATAATGGCTAAGCATTCCTGCTAAATTAACATGATTCTTGCAAAAAACAAAACGAGCAACACAGAAAACACAAAGAAAGTCAGCTTGTCTGGTGCAGCCTAAAACTCCCCTATTATCTGGAAAATGGATTCGCCCATTGAATGTTGTGTGTAGCGTGCTTAGTATAGATCAAAATCTTCTTACAGGGAGTCAAATACGCCGATCCAAAATTGCGCATTTGTTACTCACATTTTGCACCTCAGTTCGGGCAAATTCAAGTGAGTGACCTTTGTATATAACACTTACCAGCAAAACGCATTGCCGGTAATCCGGTATTTCTAGACTAACAAAGTCTGCACACGCTTAACAAGCTCCCACCCAGTCAGCAGTGGTGTGTAGAGAAAGCATGTTTACGATTTACGTCCACAAGTACAATATACACACACAGGGCATGGCTGCAGTAAGTGCACACACTCTGAGAACGACCGGCCGGAGTGTCGACTAGACAAAAGAGCGCACAATTTCTCTGGTTTGCATGTACACCACATTCAACAAATTCCTTAATAACGAGTACACCCCTTTACAAGAACCTTTTGCATGTTTTGATATACTTACATTACATAACAGTTACACAGTTCGATTCGTGCGGCCAGCAGCACTAATGTACACTCATCACAAACACCAAGACTAAAATCCACCAATCGTATCGTCCGTCCGTGTGTGCGTGTATGGTGGGCCTCCACACGGCGCTACACCTTGGCCGTACACACACGGACATTATTCTACTCGACTGTGCATGACTACGCGGCGCGGTGGTGGTATGCGTGTCCGCCGGCCGGCTTGCCGTCCCAGGTCCCCCCGCAATTTTATTTGTTTGCCATCCTCAATTTTTGTTTCCTTTCCTGAATGAGTTAGAAGGACACAAAAATGTCCATTTGAAAAGCACTGCGGCAGTGGGAATTTCGTAGTGCAGCAAAAGTGTATCCCGCTCTTATTGTAACTTGGTACACTCTGATGGCGGGGGGGGGGGGGGGGGCGGGGGAGGACGACCACACTGGTAGGGATTTTGCATCACAGGTAGCACTCACAATGATGGTGTGTGCCGTTTTTTTCCAGTTCCATTATAATTATTTCTTATTCATAAATACCCCAGACAGTTTCTCTACTCCTATTGGTGGAGAGCGCGTCACGTGGTGTTGTTTAAACGGTTGATAATGATCAGTGTTTATAACCGGCTGGCTTCCGCGTATCAGCGCGCAAGATTATAAAGATTATTTCTAAGCACGCACGTAATCTATTTCTAAGCGCACGCGCGCATACACACAACCCACACGCAACATACTCTTCACAAAGTTTTTGAAAAAAATATTTCAAACCTCGATTTTTCAACTGTTGAAGTGTCTGTAATTGTATTTTTTAACGTTTTTTTAACAAAAGGGCATTAATGAATGGGAATAAAAGAGTAGTGACTCGTTCTTACACGTCCGTTTAAAAGATTGCAGGGTCGTTGCCGTGCGATAAAGGCCCTCGCCTTCAGCTTATATCACACAGCAATTCGACCCAGCGGCTTTAACCGGCCGTGTGAGAACTTGTCGCTACCCTTTTATTCCCTTATTCATAAATATCTCAAGACAGTTTCGCTATTCGTCACGTGGGTGTGTATAAACCTTTGTTTATGACCAGTAAAAAGTGTTAAAAAATGGGCGTGACACGCGAGCTTGCACCTGTTCTTATAAGACAGTTTCTTCATTCCTATTGGTCAAGAGCACCTTATAAGGAATTGTTTACCCGAGGGCGGCGAAGGGCTTTACCATTTCATAGCTGGAGGGGTGTTGTGTTGAAAGAAATCATTGAACAGTTATAATTTTTGCATTTATTTTACTTTTTGACCAAAAAGTGTTGATGTTTTTGACCGAAAAGGTATTTATGAATGGAAATCAAATCGGTTTTCAACTAGTGGTTTAAACCCGCCGAGGCCTGGTTCTTGAGCCAGGCCTCGTTGGGATGAAACCACTAGTTGAAAACCTCTTCACCACACATTGATTCCCTTATTAAAGGAACACGTTGCCTTGGTTCGGTCGAGTTGGTCCATGAAAAGCATTTGTAACCGTTTGTTATAAAATGCATATGGTTAGAAAGATGCTTTAAAGCCATTGGACCTTTCGGTTCAGACAAAAAAAAAAAAAGTTCACAGATTTACAAATAACTTACAGGGTTTACAGAAGGCAATGGTGAAAGACTTCCCTTGAAATATTAGTCCATGAAATGCTTTACTTTTTGAGAAAACAGCAAAACAATATAAATTCTCGTTAACGAGAATTACGGATTTATTTGAAACACATGTCATGACACGGCGAAACGCGCGGAAACAAGGGTGGGTTATTCCGTTATTTTCTCCCGACTCCGATGACCGATTGAGCCCAATTTTTCACAGGTTTGTTATTTGATATAGGAGTTGTGATACACGAAGTGTGGGCTTTGGAAAATACTGTTTACCGAAAGGGTCCAATGGCTTTAAATGTAGAATACAATGATCCACACAAATTTGTCTCGAAATTGCATGGTTTTCCTGTTACTTTGTGAACTAACACGGTCGGCCATTTATGGGAGGCAAAAATTTGACTCCCATAAATTGCCGACCGTGTTAGTCGACGAGGTAAAAGGAAAACCGTGCAATTTCGAGGCATGTTTATGTGAACCATTGTATTCTACTTTTACAACATCTTTCTACCCATATGCATTTTATAACAAACGGGGGGATACATCCGCTTTTCAAAGACCAACTCGACTGATCCAAGGCATTGTGTTCCTTTAAATGTATTTTATTATTTGGCATGTCAAAAGAAACAGATCATCAAACAAAAACAACAATAAAAAACATGACAGTAAACTAACAATAAAAATATGACATTAAACTAACAAGAAAAACATGACGGTAAACTAATTTACATGCCTGGCATGCCTTTAACTCTGATGCCGCTGGCTAAATAAAATTACATTAATAATAACAAACAGAAGCGCAATTTGAATCACAGATTTCTCAATGTACCTTTAATTGTTATTAAAATAGAGCAAAGGTTTTAAACATAAACAAAAGAAAATAAATGCCTACTCTACAATGTAATGAAATATCATACATTTCAGACTCAACAACAAACAACACACAAATAGGTAAAATTTAATTAGAACTAAAACAAAAATAATGTAACCTTTAGAAGAGATGAAAAAATACAGTCAGTATACATGTACCCTGTCAACTAAACTAGGAAAATAGCGCATGCCAAGATATCCTGTCACAAAACCACTTCCAAAAATACTTGGGAATTACATCATTCACAATATCTGTTGCATCTGTACACATAAAGGAATGTATATCAAAAATATAAGTTCAAAATGTAAGATATTTCTTTAGAAAAAATGTATAATGATAAACATCATTAAAAGTAAGTGCTTATATTAATACACTATGAATACAATTTAAAATACCCCCAAAAACTAAAAAAGAAGACGCAACAAAAAAGATTTTATTATGCTTGGCAAACTTGGCACCTCATCAAACTTATCCACCATAGAAAGGAGAGCTTAATGCATATATACTGATGTCGCCTTTCAGGTAAGTTGAGCCTACAATAAAGTATCCTTTCAAATAACAACCAGGGGTACAAGGCACTCAATGGGAGATCCAAATAAATCAATCAAACAGCAATGGACCTATGGAGAGTCCTAGGGGAATACCAGAGGCAAATGGCAGCCATGATATTCAAAACCAAAAAGAGGAAACCAGCTGAAAAAGAGAAGTCCCAAATGCCTGCTTTATATAACTTGTCTTGTTTGGTTGGTTCCTTTAAATGTTTCTGTATAACAACAAAAAAACATTACAAATGCAGCAAAAAGTACTGAGTATACAGTGCTAACTCACATCGGTGTATATAGGTAAAAACCAAAACTTTAAGATTATTATTCTTTATGCCCGATGCAAATTTAACATCTATTAAATGCAGCAATACTTATAAAAGGAGAAAATATAAAGTGGAGATTTAATGTCATGAAGCTATGTCATTGCAGTACAAAATAAATATCTGATCTTCTCAAAAGAAATTTTGCCCATAGGTACGCATGTTCCTTTATGTGTGACTGTGAGTCAAAGCCAATCTAGGGAATTCACATCAAAGATACATCTTGCATGAGTAATGATAACTCACTGCTCACCCACTGATGTTTATCTTTTCATTAGGTCATGGAAAGTATAAAAACACAAACCCAAGAACAACTGAGCTAGGAATTTATGATTTTTTGTTCAATCAATGCATTCTGTTGACCAACCTTCAAAGTTTACCCAGTCACAAAACCCTAATACAAGTAAAACAATATTAAATTAAAAAAAAAACTAAAAAAAACACATTGCTAATAAACAGATCAAACTATAAATAAAAGAGTATTCAAATTAAAAACAATGTTTTCAAAATGGAACATGCACTTAAAATTCTCTAAAATGTGGCATAAGTTTAAAAAATAAATTTTGTTTCAGAAATATTATATTTGCCATAAGTCACAAAGTAAACTGGCTGGGTATTAAACAATTTTGTGTTGGATGAGGAATATTTTATAACGGTTAACCATGGAACTTAAGCAGGACTTGAACCAGCGACCACCGAATCAACGTGCGCGTGATCTGGTTTTGTTCAACCCAAAATTAGATAATAATTGTGCAACACACGTATAAACGGCGCAGTGTTGACAGAACATACTGTACTGTTACAAACTTGTGACACTATGAACCTCACATGAGGCAATTAACTAAATATTAATAGTTAGTTCAAAAATACATGATTTGTTTAAAGGCAAGTGGACACTATTGGTAATTACTCAAAATAATTATTAGCACAAAACCTTTCTTGGTAACGAGTAATGGGGAGAGGATGATAGGCCTAATATAAAACATTGTAATTTAACAAGTAATTTTCCATGGATTTGATTTCGAGACCTCAGCTTTTAGAATTTGAGGTCTCGAAATCAAGCATTTGAAAGCAAACAACTTCATGTGACAAGGGTGTTTTTTTCTTCATTATTATCTCACAACTTCAACGACCGATTGAGTTCAAATTTTCACAGGTTTGTGATGAGATACACCAAGTGAAAAGACAATTACCAATAGTGTCCAGTGTCTTTAAAGGTAAAAAAAGAATGACGCAATTTCTCCTGACCTCTAGCAGAGGGGTCCTAATCAAAATACATCATGTGCATACATGTACAAGTAGACCTTATCGAAAATACTCAGTACACACACGTTAGGCGTGGAATGAGGAACTAGACCATGCACCTCATTCAACAGCTTGCGCTTGCGCAATGGGTATTTACGAAAAGGTCTATGGGTCAATTGCTTGAGTATTTGAAGGGTGTAAATAAAATTGCCCACTGTTTTATAAGATAGATTGATGTTCAAATATGCACCATTTGCACTATCTTCCATTTTGCTTTTAAATGCTGTATTTTTGAGATAGGAGTAAAACACTCAGTTACTGTAAAACAACATGTGTACTGTACATGTATGTGTGATTTTTGTTCACTGTTTTCTTGTGACTCTATGACCGATTGAATTCATACTGACCGATTAAATTCATTCATCTTTGCAATAACATCAATTCATTACAGAACACATTTGAATGTGTTTTACAGCTACATTAAGGCCTATTTTCTTTAGAGCAACCTGTGGTAATTTGCATTAAAACATAGAGTGAGAAAAACTAAATACAGAAGCTGACCCATGATTTCAGAAATTTTGAACCGTTGGTTTGTGGAGTTATTTCTGAAAATTACTTCTAATGACACTAATAAGTTTTGCTCTCCTCAACTCTTAAATCTTCCCAAGTCTGCATAAACTGTAGCACTAACGCAGTGATGGAGATTTTAGTAATTTTTTTTACAGAAGCATGACTCAATTTGGATAGCGAGGTACGATGACTTGAGCCAAGAGATGCTCATAAAGTAAAGACAGCATAAAAAGTAACGCATCTGTTGTAAAAGCACCTATAATTTTAAACTTGTTACTCGTATTCTAAAAATGAAAATACCAGGAGACGGACAATTTAATTACAGTGATTTTGACACCTCGTATGTTATAATCGGTCGAGTGTTGTTGTCGCGGTACGTGCTTACAGGTGAAAAGTGCCAATTTCTATTGCTGCAGTAACTCCTATTGACAAGAACCCCTTTTGAAAACTCCCGCTATTTATAGCTTCACGCTGAACCAGAGGAGAGATAAATCATGTCAATAGGAGTTACTGCAACAATTCAAACGGGCACTTTTCACCTGTAAGCACATACCGCGACAACAATACTCGACTGATTGTTACAAAAAATGTGTCAAAATCACCGTAATAAAATTTCTCGTCTCCTGGTGTTTTCATTTTTATATTACGAATAACAAGTTTAACATTATAGGTGCTTTTACAACAGCTGCGTTACTTTTTTTGCTGTCTTTATGTCACATGTGCGTGTACAATAGTTTTAAAAATTATTTAGCGTGTGTTCAACCTTTTATTCCTAATTTCAGGGCCTGGTGTACAACTGGTTTACTGAACAGTGAACACAATCTAGATTAATACTAACCAATGGTGTCAAAAACATGACTTGTTGGCTCAAAAACCTGCAGTTACAATAATCCCAATACCTAGTGGTTTTCACTTTCAGAACAGACGTACTAAAATCATTCCAGTAATTCTGCCAGTTTGGGTTGCTGTGCTCTAACTGCCAGTTTAAACTGTCTATAAGCTGTTGGCCCACGCTCTGGAATAAGGTTAACCAATACTCTGGCTTTATCTTCCTTTGTCATCCCTGCCTTCACCATGTTGCAATCATCCTTTGTCAGAATGCCACTATGTTCTAAGATATCTACAATGCCTTCTGTTTTCAGATTTAGGATGAGCGAGTCTCGACGTTTGAATGTGATTTTAGTGGCTTTACTCTCCTTGGTAGTCTGCTCTGGAGTAACACTTTCCTCATCCAACTTTCTGACCAAATGAGGGTAGCGCTCCTTCAGTGCATAACGGAAGTGATGATATGCCAGCGCATCTTTTGTACATAGGATATCTAGAAGTCGTTTGGCTTTGGTTTGTTGGGTCCCAGATGCTGATATCTTGTTACACTCATACTCAGAGAGCACAGATCCACTCAAGCAGAGGAGAACATGGTCTGTATTCAGCTCATTAGCAATCTCATCATAATGGTAACATAACTTTTCTCTTGTGCGTACCTCCATCACAATAACACTTCCCAGACTTCAGAAACACTAGCTGACAGTGAGTTGGGTTACATCACACACGTCCCTGTATATTGATAAAATAACAATAATATTTAACATACAAATTCTTCATTGAAGTTTGATTTTATTACAATGTAAATGAAACTAATTTTATGAGGGCGGACATCAGACATTACACTTTAAGAGTGTAGCTTAAATATATCTAGTGAAGGGTGGACTTGGAGAACTTGGGACACATGAACAGTGCTTTCAATTATAACTTTGGATGTTAACTGCAGTGCTTGTCAATGTTTTTGTGTGGTTAGTTTGAGAAGTCTTTCCTGTTTTGGAGGGGGTAATTTCTGTAGTTTACCGGTTTTTTTCCAGTGTTTACTAGTAGTGTGACACCGCAAGTCAGCTTGTAAGATAGACCCTGTTTAAAATTGTTTGAACATCTGCAGTTTGTGCTAGCATACACCCTATACCAACTGCAGATGTTAAACCCCCAAAAAGAAAAAAACATAGTTACTAGATTTACTTGTTAAGAGTAGACAAGATTACTGGGTAGATCACTAGGAGTGTACTTAAGACATAGGGGTGGACACTAGGCCTGGGCGAATTATTTGAATATCCGGTTAATGGCGAATAGGTTTTCCTATCCGTAACCGCGAATGCCTTTTGTTTTCTTAACCGGATATCCGCATAGGGCGCGAATAGCTATTTATAAACCGGATAGTTCTGTAATTACAACCAAGTAACCGGATATTCTTTAATATCCGAATATCCGCGGACGTCGGGCGACAACTGAATGTTTTGTCTGAATCCTAGTGAAACTTCTATTAAGACAGCATAAAACAGCATAAATTAAGTATTTAACTATGCTCACCTCCGTGAAGAGTTAAAACAATGAAATTTCTGACGTAATTTGTTCAAAGATTACAAAAGTTTTCCTTCACGTAGAGTCATCCACGATCAAAAGAAAAACCAAATCGCCATCTTTAAATTAGATCCGGTCATTTTTATGAATGAACCGAGTGACACTGTCTAAAACTAATATCAATCCGCCCAGAAGATCTCATTCACAAATGAACAGCGCCCTCTAGCAAAAAAAAAAAAAAAAATTAAATATTTTATTTTTTTATTTTTTTAAGCGCCCTCTAGCGGCGAAAAAAACTATTTGAATATCCGGTTAATTTCGGATAGTTGGCCAGCGGTATCCGAATAACAAAATTTCACTATTCGCCCAGCACTATGGGACACAGTAGTTCACTTGTTTGAAGGCAGTACAAAGAGTAAAGCCGGGTTGGATGTCAGACAACTCGTCCGTCAGACAACTCGACGGTTCGGACAACTTGACGGTTGAGACAGCTCGATCGTTTGAACAACTCAACGATTCAGACAACTCGACTTTGAGACAACTCGACGGATGGCCAAGACAAGTCGATGGTTGAACGGTCGACCTCCATTACTGAAATGTTTACACGAATTTCCTGTAACCCTAACCCTAAACCCTTACCCCTAACCGTACCCTTAACCACCTCCCTCACCCTTTCTCGGCCCTGTGGACGCGCCCCGTGCTGAGTTCCCCGTTGCGGCCATCTGTCGACTTGTCTTGGTTGAAAAAAACGTCGGATTCATACACAGTCATCATTTTCATACTTAGTTGCGATAACAAAACCCTTCTGCCGTCGGCAGGAGGGTTATGTCCAAACGGTCCAGCTGTCTCAACCACTGAGTTGCCCCAATGGTCTAGTTGTCCGACGGACGAGTTGTCTGAATACCGCCGGATTCATACACTAGTCATCACTTTCATACTTAGTTGCGATAACAAAACCCTTCTGCCGTCGGCAGGAGGGTTATATTAAAATCGCAACTAATTCATACTCGGACAGTGCTGCGTGTGTGCTTCTTCCTTGCAAGCAAATTTGACATCACAGCTCTTTCCAAACTCGGTTAAAACTCGCCTCGCATTTGCAGGGAATGATTTAGTTGGGATAATGTAACCCTCCTCCGGACGACAGCATACATTATTATTGCAACTATGATTTAGCAGAATTCTAATAACATCAATATTTTAGACTAATTAAAAAGAATGTCATCATCCCCGCCCCCCCCCCCCCCCCAGCCCAGACAAGAAGAAGAAGTAATTTCTTTCTCCATGACTCATGAGCATGAATAATAAACATCTCCCCGCATGATAACAATTAACATTTTATATTTAAACACAGACTCAACCGTCAACGCAGGTGGAAAAGAATAGATAGAATCATGGAGGTAGAATTAGACATTTTTAGAATAGATTTATTTATGATATTATTGTTTACGTTAAAAAAAAACCTAGAAAAATAGAATCCTATAAAATAATAATTAATATTATTCTCACCTTTTGCTAAGGAGGTGCTTGCAGTTGAGTTGCTGTACTCCTTTCCAGTTTAGTATAGTAGATGTCATAGTTTTGAGTGACCTTTACTTGCTTTTGGAATGTGTCATCTGTCATTGCAATGCATTCCATGAGCTTTCAATTCAACATGATCAATAAAGCATGAGCGTTTGACACTCTGCCCCCTCGACAACATTCCAATTTCATTACGCATGTAGTTGTACATTGCGCGCTAGCTGCTCAAAGGCTTTTGAGCATCGCCTTCTACACTGTACTCTCAGATTGCGTGCTGATTTTGCCTTTGTCCATGTAGATTGCGCGCTGAATCTGCCGATTGTCTGTCCTCATAGTAGACTTGAATCGTAGAGTATGACTTGAATCCAGTGCCGTCCGCGATATGCCTAGGGACCTTTCACACGAGAACGGGACTTGAATCAAGTCTAACACGGATGGCGCTTTTTTGAGGATTTCGAATCTCTGCTCTTTTCCTGTCAAATTAGAATCAGGTTAACTTTAATATTTTTTAAATTATCAAGTCAGTGGTGGCTTCAAAATTATTGATAAACAAAAAAAACAAAAAACCTAAATAATTATATTTATGCTATGATAATTAAAATGGTACATTTTGACGTACGAGGCTGTGTCGTCATGACTACCAGATCGGGCAAGTCGGATCGATTATGCGCATAAACAGGACGACGACAGCAACAACATGGCGAACAGCGAACCGAATCTTTGAAATTTTGTGAAATGCGATAGCCGATGCCATATGGAAACTGTGTACTAATTACTCTCTTTGTTTGGATAAATAAAGGTTTGGAAGTTCGGAATTTGCTCAACAATGTCGGTGACACACGCAATGCGAGCACCCATGGTCCAACAGGCGAGGACCCATGATTACATTTATGGTTAGTTTCCCTTGAACGAATTGAGTCTAGAACTCAATATTTTTATTTACGAACATGACGAAGTTATATTTTATAATTAATAAATAAATAAACCAAGTTATTTATAAAATAATCAGGTTATATGTCATATTATCTTAAATTAAATAGGCCTATCTATATTTATTATATAGGCTTTAGTTGTTAAATTAAAGTTAGGGTCATGCTCATTTTGGTTTTGGTTGATTTAGATTTTAGGCAAAAACGTTTCCGTATCATAATCCTGTCTCATTTTTTCATTTGTTTAAAAATAATTATGATTTGGTCGTACCGAGTACTTGATAGGGAGTGCGTTTTGGCGACCCCAATCAAAGCCCAACCGACTCAACACACCCTCAACAGCATCGTCACTGCGCTCAACCGAACACGCGAAAATGCTACACCGATGACCAATGATTGTTGAATGATTCTGGTTGGGGTCGCCAAAATGCACTCTAAAAACTAGATTAAGGTTTATCGTGATTTAGAACTGCAATGCGTTATGGGTAGGCAGATGGGGCATATGCTACTGTGGTGTATGTTGTCAACCACTACGTCATGTGCGCACACATGGCCTATATCTCTGTGTGGGTTCAATAGCGCCCTCTCTTGATATATCCTGGTGTCGTGTGTTTTCAGTAGGATAACAGGAAAATTGTTCACAATCAAAACAAAAAAAAATAACACTTTCACTTCATGGTGTGTTGAAATTTTTAAAGTTTTGGTTTTACGTTGCGAGAGACAGTCCGCCATTAACAGTGTTGCACGACATTGGAGCAACGTCATATGTTTTCACACCTTTAAAGGAACACGTTGCCTTGGATCGGTCGAGTTGGTCTTTGAAAAGCGTTTGTAACCGTTTTTTATAAAATGCATATGGGTAGAAAGATGTTATAAAAGTAGAATATAATGATCCACACAAACATGCCTCAAAATTGCGTGGTTTTCCTTTTACCTCGTCGACTAACACGTCGGCCATTTATGGGGGTCAAAATTTTGACTCCCATAAATGGCTGACCATGTTAGTTCGCACAGTAGAAGGAAAACCACGCAATTTCGAGGCAAACTTGTGTGGATCATTGTATTCTACTTTTAAAACATCTTTCCAACTATATGCATTTTATAAAAAACGATCACAAACGCTTTTGTTTTGACCAACTCGTCCGATCCAAGGCAACGTGTTCCTTTAATTGGTTGGTATTTTATTGAATATTCAGAAGCTAGTATCGCGTGCAAAATAAATCAAAAATATTATTCAGATACTACTTAACAAATTTAATTACATTTTTGTCCTAAAGCTTTATGGCTACTAGTACTATATTAGAAATCAGAGATATCATAAGGAAGGCATGAAAGTAAAACACCCCTACCCCCTTGATGCACTCACATTTCATAAAAAACAATCCGTTTTCCCCCATTTTAGACCAGTAATGTTTGGTTTCAGGAGATAAGAAACTAATCTATGATATTTTCTCTTTAATGTAGGGGTCGCACTAAATACCGACAACTCACGACCCCTCACGACAACTCGGGACAACAGTTTTTAAATGCACTTTAACAGGACATTTGAACATATGTCAACCGGTAAATATATGCACAAGAGTCTTATGCACCCAAATCACTTTCAAACTGTTGAAAAAATTGTATTTTTAAGTGTACAAAAAGTGTTTGTTACCCCGAACTTAGTAACGAATGGAAATATCCGCCATGTTGTCTTTCGACGTACTTGGACGATTCCATTACACCGCAGGAGTGATACAATATGCAAGATGATTATTCACCATTTTATGTGCCTCTCATAGTCCCCATAGAGTTTTAAAAAATATTATATTTAAATCTTCCCTTTTATTGAATTTCAGAGTGTCTGCTTAGTTACTAACAAGAAATGAAAAAAAAAACCAGCTAAAACCAAAAAGAAAAAAATAAAACTCAGCCCTCAGAAATTACCCATGCCCCCTGCGGTGTAATAGAATCGTCCAAGTTCGTCGAAAGACAACATGTCGAATATTTCCGTTTGCTACTAAATTCGGGGTAAAAACCACATTTTTTACAGTTAAAAGAACAAAATTTTCAACAGTTTAAAAGTGATTTAGATGCATATTATGACTCATGTGCATATATTTAACGGTTGACTTATGTTCAAATGTTTTAAAGTGCATTTAAAAATTGTTGTCGTGAGGGGTCGTGAGTTGTCGGTATTTAGTGCGACTGTAATGTAGACTTACGCTTATCGGAATTTATTACAGTATGCAGTAAATCAAAACAAAAAATTGTTGTAATTTTCACTTAAAATATTTTAATATTTTCCCCACATTTGCACACCATAGAATCCCAAATAGTAACCACCTCACATGATCCATCTAGTGACTAAAGCAGAATGAAACTCAATCTAGCAGATAGTAATTTTGTTTTGAACTTTCGAGGTTGCAATAAACCTTATTTTTTAACAAAAAAATGCGATTATGCTTAAATTTTTCCCCAAATGTTTAATTTTAAGTACTCTTTTCACTTATTTTAGTACTGTTTTGGCAAAAGTTGCTCTGCTGACTTGTTTTGTTGTAATTGTAAGGAGAGTCTGCAAGTCAGGACCATAATGTTCAATGCACAAGCCCACTACCTCCAGTACCATCCCCTTATCAAAATAAACTCCTGACACTGCCTGACAAGTCTGGGCTCAATTTTATGGCTCTGCTTACCGTAAGCACAGAACGCTTATGGAAGCAGGGAATTCAACGCTCACGTCAAGCGTATTCATGGGTTAGCAGGGAATTTTGGCTTGTGCGCATGCATACTCCACATTAGCATTACTAGACATTCCTCGCTTGACACAGCCACAGTAGTGAAGAAATTTGGTGGGTGGTTGTGGAGAATGTTAATTATAGATTTCGGTGGTCATCAGAGCCATGAAATTGGGCCCAGTGTTTGGGCCCAGTTCAAAAAGTTACCAAGGAAAAGATTAATCACTTATTGATTTGATGTTTCCCCAGATAAAGTGCACACACTATCTAGTGAGAGAGATCATGCTAGGCAGATGTTCAAAGCACACACTAACGTGGATAGGGTTGTAAGTATTTCAGAGTCTAAATATTGAATAAGTGAAAAAAACATCAGTTTATATCTAATGAGTAGGGTAGTTGGCCTTAGCTTTCGGCATAAAACAAGTACACTTTTATATCTAGGTATATCAGTACTTGTTGAAATTGAAATCAGAAAGTGGTTAACAAGCCATCCATCAAGTAAAACAAAATTGTGTTTAATGTTTGAAAGAAAAAAGTGATTTTTATTTGGGTTTTGGATGATTACTAATTGCTATGTTGACTACATGAGTTAACTTTGCTGAATGATCCAACAAAGTTTATATGAAACAGTGATACATAAATTTGTTCAGAATTTTTTATTATAAATATTATAGCTAAATTTAATAATAATGAAAATGTTTTTGCTTTTTTCATATTTTGCGTATAATTTGTCCTTGCTTCAAGTTTCAACTTTTGTCAGAGCTATTTAAATACTGGTATTTTGCTGTATGTATTGCAGTAAATCAATCATATGAAAATGTGCTTTTCATTATCCGGTTTTTAAACGATTAACCGTTACTTATTGGTTCATTCAAAGCTTAATATATTTCATGGCTATAATGTTGACTTGTCATTTTAGGCGAGGGGTTACAACTTACACATGGTTTGATAATGAATGATTTAACCATTGTTGTTTTCATTTAGAAAAAGGTACCCATCTACAATACCATGTTCAGTGCATTACGCCACTACCCACGGTTCCAAATGCGACTGGATAATACAGACCCTGTACCAAGGTTTATTTCACGGCAATGGCGTGGCTATTCAACCCAAGCAAGAGAAGCACTAATTCGTTATAAAACGTAAGTTCAAATTTAACAAATAAAATAATTAATCATTTTTAATTTTATTATTGTATAAATTGTTGAATGGCGTCACTCACAATCTAGTAAACATTAGTCAGTATTATTAGCATTGATCTGTATTATTGATTGGGCTGGATAGGACGTCAAGCAAAGTGTGTCATTCGCAGTGTTTGTAAGGGGTTTTAAAAAATTTACGCAGAGTCGTCACACCAAACCCTACGCAACACAAACGTATTAAATGCATTAAAATTGTCTCCTTTTATCTCAGTTGACATAAAAAATGTGATCATAAAGTTCAATTGAGAGTTCAATACGGTAAGAAGCTGTGCGGCTATAGGTTGCAATAACACAAAAACGAGGTGAGGTGTTCACTGTGTTCAAACAGGAAGCCGTGAGATTTGTCAGAGCAGTTTTGTTTAAAATGGAAAATCCATCTCAATGAGTCTTTGGTCGCGATCCCCTTGTTTGCCTTTCCATAAAAATCATGTTCAACTCCCTTCTGCCCCTTCCTTAAGTTGTCTTTTAAGTTTACAGAATGAACAGCCTTTGTGAGGTCAGTGAGTGTCATTGGGAATGTGTCAGATTGCAAACCAACCTTCAAGAAACCTTGGTCTGTCCCCAAGAATATACAAAGTTTTTATGCATTTTTTTTTAAAGCCTTGTTCCTGTGTGGGGTGAATCCCTAACAGGAGCACCTGAGACTTTTTAGACTGGTATTATTCATTCCATCAGGTCCAAGTGGTATTACTCAGAAATGTCTTTAGACCTACCATACTTAACATCTTAATTTAAGTGTTTTTGTCTTTATATGTTTAATTCTTTTCATGCAAAATATTTTGCTAATTTTATCAAAATAGATTCAACTATGCACCAGATATGAAGATCCCACCAACCCAACCTGTCCAGTATGCTGTCGGAGGTCAAGATAGATACAAGTTCTTCCGCCGCCCTATCATTCCTTTCTTACAACAAGTACCCCCAGAAGTTGTGCTTCATACATCTAAGTAAGGGTTGCCTGAAGTTTTCAACATTCTCAAAGCAATATGAATTTCACTCTTCAAGACCATCCCTCCTCCCTTTAAGTTGTACTTACCACAGACCTTGTTATTTTACATGTCCCCATACTAACCAAGGTAAATTAATCAACTACGCACACACAAGCATACTAAATAGTATAACTTCACATGGTTTTATCAAAATGGTTCTGATGAATATTTTACTGTTACAGTTTAGTATAAAGGAATTATTTTATCCTCTGCAATTATATATTCCATTTCAAATAGTTTCTATTCTTGTGGAATTGATAAGTGACAAATCTGAAAACACTCACTGTTAAGAAAATTTCAATTCAATTGTCAGCAGGAAATTCTGAAATTATTATAATTGAAACTTATTGAAATGTATGCATTTTAGTTGAAGGGAGCAGATTTCACTTGCTCTAAATGAAATTTAAAATGATGAAATTTTTGTGTTTGTGTAACTTTCTGTGATGCATTTGTGTTTTTTGTTGGTGTAGGCTCGATCCATTTGGTCAGCAGGAGCAGGTGATGATAGAAAGGTCTCCCACTCCTTTAACAAGGACTGTTGAAATCCAGACAGATTACCGTGAGAGTGAGACACAAACTGATCCTTATACACCAGAGTATGTAGTTAGACCAGGATCACAGCCTGAACTGCTCACACTAGCTACTTTGTCATTTGGTAAGTATAAAACTGTGTGGATTGAGCTTGTAGTGTGACGTCACTGTGCTGTTTGGAGTTCTAGGTAGTTACAGGCTTTTCTTGAAACGTAGCATTTTTGCCCAGCATGACGCTGTTAAAATTGTGCGGGGTATACTTTATAAGACCATTTTTATTGAGGTTCACAATTGTTGACCTTTCCATTATAAAAGATAATAATGTTATTTTCGTTGAAGTTGTTCTTTTAAAGTGGGCTTGGATTGAGTGTTTGTTTGTATTGGTTGAATGTTGGTTATCAGGTCATGGTCTTCCAGCGGGTCTTGCTGAAGTAGAGATGATAGAACGAGCTAGAGCTAAGCGAGCATGGGAGGCAACTTTGCCATCTCTGAATGATGTATCTCAACTAGAGAAAAGGAAAAGAATGATGGATGAGATGGAACGTAAAGAATGGGCACTACGAGAAGGAGAAATTGAAAAGTAAGAACTCTGACATATATTGACTTCTGAACACTTGTAAGTTGAAGCCACACTATAGATGGATATCACCACAAGTCATACTAGACATGATTCATGTGATATTGGAAGACATGATCATACACATAGTGATTACATTAATAATTAAACCATTTATATAGCGCATTTTACTAAGGTTGCAAAGCGCTCAGAGAATGACAGGAAAAAAACAACAATGGGAATGCAATCAAAAACCAAGAGGGAAACCATGAATAGGCAAAGCCTGCGACATTTAGCCAAGAAAGTCCCGCCAAAAGCCGGTCTCTCTTTGGCCAGATTGGTAGGCCAAGCTTGGTGAGAGTTACTGATTAAACAAGCATGTTTTCAGTGACCTTTTGAGTATGGTAACAGAGCTAGAACTTTTGATAGAGTGTTGAATTGAATTCCACATCCTAGGGCCTGCAACTGAAAAATGCTCTGTCTCCTGATTTTCTGGTGGTTCGAGGAATATTTAAGTTGACCTGTGAACATAAGTTGCTCTTCGTAGCCCTGGTTTCAAATGAGTTGGAAATGTGTATGGGAAAAGTACCCGACATACACTTGAACATGTTTAAGCCTGTTTTGAATATTATTTGTTTTTCTACGGGGAGCCAGTGCAGCTGTTTGATCAGTGTGTGATAATTAGTACCTAACAAACAAAAGCAGGGGTCGAAATTAACTACATTTTCAAGGTAGCCCACAGGGCTAGTAACCCTGAATTTTTACTAGCCCTGAATAAATTTCAGTAGCCCTGGCTGGATTTTTGTTTCCTTCTTTATTGCATTGATTTAATTGCTTTCATATACTAGGCGCCGAGCTAACATTATGTTGACAAAAACCAAACAATTACCATACCCTTTCATTGTAGAAAAGATTAGAATAAAATAATTTTAAAAAACAGTCTATACTCACAAAATTTTTTTTTTTTGAAGGAGGTTTAACTCCTTCCAAAAAACGCCACATAATGCCGACATCAGACCTGCCAACCTTGTCTTTTATTGTTTGAGTACCACATAGCGCAGCCGCATAAATCAGAAGCCCAGTGCACAGCGGCATAACCCAGAAGCCCAACTACTTGTACTGTTGTCGGCACAATGCTAACAGTCAGTCCGAAAACTGGGAAAAAGAAGAGCAAATCGGAGGGGAAAACAAATATAAAAAAATTGGACTTTGAAAAAAAAAAAAACTATAAAAATATTTTCCGGCAAAAATATTCCTCAGACAAAATGTATAGTGGGCAGGGAAAAAAAATCCCTGTGAGGCACGCCCCCGAAATTCCTCAGACTTTATCCCAATGTTGGGCCAACATAGTCTGGTTCCCAGACCCAAAAATCTCCGACTAGGCTCTGTCGAATTTAGGGTCCGGTATCACCCAAAATCACGTGACCAAAAAGGAGGAATTCCTCCTTTTTCGAAGTTATCCGAAATGTTCCGAACGTGTTGTCGTCAACATTCGGACAGTATCGTTGATGGTCGGACATTTCCGGGTGTCTATGGTTGCATTGTAAACAGAATCCATGGAATCATAATGTCAGTCATAATGTCAGTCCTGTTTCTGTCGGCCGTAGATCCAGGAGTTTTTGAAAAAAAAAGGTTTTTTTACCGCGAAATAGTAATAAGCGGTGGTATCCGGCTGGTTGTCTTTCGACGTCTAAGGACGATACCATTACACTGCAGGGGTAAGTTCTAAGGGCTCAGCCTCAGTTGTATTGTTTTCTTTTCTGCTGCTGGTTTTTTGTTATTGTAAATAATTTTTTGAAGTAACAAGGGGAGATTAAAAAAAAAAAAATTTTTCAACTCCATGAGAGGGCACACACCCTGATCATCTTGCATTTTGTATTACCCCTGTGGTATAATGGTATCTATCGTCCAGGTACGTCGAAAGACAACATGGCGGATGCTACCGTTCGTTTATAATTCGGGGTAAAAAACACATTTTTTTACAGTTAAAAATACAATTTTTCAACAGTTTGAAGGTGATTTAGATTCATATGACTCTTGTACATATATTTAATTGTGTCGTGAGTTGTCGGTATTTAGTGCGACCCTTCCGATCAGGTGCAGACATGGTTTCCCTGGAGATGACCCCCGACCCTGACAAGTTGCGTCATGCTCTATTTTTAACCGTGGGTGATACCTGACCTAAGATTTTTAACGAGAGACGTCATGGAATCTTTGGTCAGGGAACCAGACTAGGGCCAACACTGTTCAGAGCAAAACATTCCTCAAGAAAAATTTGGCGATGCCGAACACGTGCGTTGTGTGCACATACATCCATGCATACGGCTATATTTTATGTACTGTACCAGATTGACCAAAACTGGATTGCGCCATTCCCACTCCCTCTGTTACGCATTGGTTTATTCGTTTTCCAGCGGGAGTTAGAATTTAAAATATAATTCTAAGCACAACCTCTTTTTTATCGAAGCGCATAATGATCACTCAGATGCAGGGTGTCTTTGTTTGGTTGTTTTTGCACTTGGGGTCGAACGAATGACAGTTGAAGAAATTGAGAACAAAATTGTCCGTTCGTGTCGCGGACGTTACGTTAGTACAATCAACCGGTTAACCAGGCGATGCGTCGTTTTTGTGTGTGCGTGAGTGTACTGTACGTAATGTAAGTATAGTTATTTACTGCAGGCAACATGATGAGACTCAGGACTTACCCTTCTTGTTATGACAGCGCTAGCGGGAGGGTGATCTGATATCAAAATATTTATTATCGCCCGATAACGAAATAAAAACAAGAGAAAATTCTACAACTTATTGTTAACACAGAAATATTTATGTTTGTTAAGATGTGAATTTGCTTTATTTTTCCACTAGCCCGCCGGGCTACTAAAACTGGGGGAAACGGTAGCCCGGCTGTCAAACTGGTAGTCCCGGGCTAGCGGGCTACCGGCAATTTCGACCCCTGAAAAGAAAAACCTTGCGAGTGTAGAATTGACCATTACAAATTTATGTAAGAGCCAATTTATACAGCACAAGATTGACTGAGTGGATGGGATTCTAGTTTTAAATAATTTCCCAATTCCTATTTTGTGTGTTACTTGGTTTATTTTTCAAAGCATTTTTATCAGTTAGGTTATTAGAAATTCCACACTTGTTATGTTTTTACAGATGACTTACTATGCTAATTTTCACAGGTTAAAGTTTTTGGCTCTAAGGCGTTTATTAGTTAACTTTTTATGGGTGAATAAACATAAACACATAACTATTTTTTATAACTACTTCAATTTGTCTTTAATAATATAGAATTCAATTTGCTTCTTTGTGCAGCTTTTTAAATGTCTGATATATGATTGTTATACTTTGACATCATTAGTGGCAATTAAGGTTGAGTATTCACAAGCGTTGATCGGTTGAGACACAACAATGTTGACATCAAAATGAATCTTCAAGTTTGATGTGCTGCAATTATTGGAATAATTGATTGATTGATGATTAACTGATTGATTGATTGACTATTTACTTATTTGTTATTTATTTGTTTATTATAAGTAGGATTTGAAACTCTGCATGGTGGAAATACGATACAGTAAGGTTTGCGGTAACACCATGTAATGACTATCTCTAAATGAGTAGGGGTGGTTCTTAAAAGAACATTGATTTCAACTCGACGCTTCGATCAGTATGCTCTGATCGTCTTCTGGAGAAAGCTGGACTCTGATGCTGCATAAGAACTGATGATGCGGATTAGCTTGGTGATGCATGAAGGCGAGAACTGGAGCTCACCAAGCATCATCAAGCTAATCCGCATCAGCAGTTCTTAAGCAGCATGCAGCATCAGAGTCCAGCTTTCTCCAGAAGACGCTCAGAGCATACTGATCCAAACATTCAGTTGAAACCAGCAGTTCTTTTTAGAACCACCCCAACTCATTTAGAGTTTATCATTGCATGGTGTTCCCGCAAACCTTACTATATTCATTTATTGTTAAACATTTATTTGTATTAATTATTTATTTAATTTATTTATTGACTTACTTATGTGAAATTCCTCTTCAGACTTCAAGAAGCAAGACTGGAGGTACTTCATACAATACTTCGTGAAAGAGAAGAAAATCATGCCGAGTTAAACACCAAAAGGCTGGATAAATTATGGACCAAGAAACAAAAAGAACGAGAGAAAAAAGTGAACTGGATTCGTAAGGAACATATTAAATGTAAGTAATTTCTGTTTTATGAAGGCTTAAAGGGACACATTGCCTTGGATCGGTCGAGTTGGTCTTTGAAAAGCGTTTGTAACCATTTTTTATAAAATGCATATGGGTAGAAAGATGTTGTAAAAGTAGAATACAATGATCCACACAAACATGCCTCGAAATTGCGTGGTTTTCCTTTTACCTCGTCGACTAACACGTCGGCCATTAATGGGGGTCAAAATTTTGACTCCCATAAATGGCTGACCGTGTTAGTTCGCACAGTAGAAGAAAAACCACGCAATTTCGAGGCAAACTTGTGTGGATCATTGTATTCTACTTTTAAAACATCTTTCCAGCCATATGCATTATATAAAAACGGTTACAAACGCTTTTGTTTTGACCAACTCGTCCGTTCCAAGGCAACGTGTTCCTTTAAGTCTAAAACAGCTCAGTTGTTGAAAGGAACTCACTGACAATGAGTTACTGTTGCTTACTCATCATGGAAGTGTAATCTATTTGCCCGTGAATTGAAAGGTTGCAACACGATTTATTTAACTTAATGTTCTTAAATCACATGGCTTGATCTTGATATGTGCTTCCAAAGAAACCAAATACAAAATCAATTGATATTTTATGCTAGTCATAAATAAAGGTAAAAGCCCACTTGTTTCAAGAGGCCTACCATCAATGACTTTTTACCTTTTTCTGTGAGCAAACCTTTGATTTAGGCGCTGTTGATTTATACTGTTGAATCAGTTATATAAGCATGATAAAACATGCTCACCTGTCACTCAGGTCTTGTGTTTTGCATTTCATAATGCTGCTAACCTTAAGCACAGGAAAAGGTATGCTCACCTACTCGGGGCACTTAATGGCACTTAGTATACAAGACAAAGATCAAAATCAAGTTGGTTGTCCAATTTTCATGCCAGTCTGTGAAATACACTTGTGTTTAAGCTACATTTCTGCTAAAGTAAAGTACTCTCCTTAAACAGAATTAAGGAAGTTGCCTCTATGAATAAAAGGTATCTGTATGTTATAATTGGGTAACTCTATCTAACTTGTTTTGTATGTTTATCTTCCTAGCAATTCGCAAGTTGACATTAAAACGTAGTAAGGTGGAAGGTAAAGTAGAGCGGCGTGATATTACTGAGGAGTATTCCAAGTATGATTCTGAAGTGTATGGACCAAGGACTAGGCATGGTGTATTCCTGGATAAAGGATCTGAGCAGTATGTAGTCAAGAGTAGATACCTGGAAACATATCAAGGTAGGCCAATCATACTCAACATATAAAAGTGCTCTCAGGTTTTATTAAGGGAATCAGTGTGTGGTGAAGAGGTTTTAAACTAGTAGTTTCGACCCGACGAGGCCTGGTTCTTGGTAATTTTATCAAGAACCAGGCCTTTATCAAAAACCGATTCAAACACACGTTGATTCCCGTTTATAAATACCTTTACTTTCATAATGTTTTTTTAAAAAACTGTAAATTTGAGAACAAAATTCTGCTACAGTGCTAGCTTCCCCCCCCCCTGATGTCCTCTCAACCAATCAAAATGGAGAAACTGCCCCAGGTATTTATGAATGTTGGATAAAACAAGAATGGCCCTGACTTTTTGCGTCTGCTTTTATTGTTACAGATTCATTGCCAACTTGTATCCATTGTGACAGTCAACAAATTATGAATGTTGAATACATGTAACTATTTATTCTTGGTTCATCCTGGCTTTCCCAGGTGGTTGTTGTTTAATCTTGAGAATTATTAAAATACAAGGGAGACAACACAAACATCTCTAACATGCAACAAACAAGATGTCATTATGTCACATGGCTTATGTAATCAGACTTAAGAAACATTTTACATGTACCACATTGCTAATTTGGGCGTTTACTCTGTGTGACTAAACTGGAGTTAATTGTACATGCTGTTTCTGTTCACTTGACATCTGAACAAAACGGTTTAGAAACGCCATTCATACTTGTTTATAGAAATACAATATGTTTCAAACATCTGTGGAGATTTTGTTTTAATGTTGACTATTGCATGTGTACATTATTTAGGTTTGCTTGAGTTGGAGCATTCCTTGCCAGACTTTGTCACCCAGCCTAGAGTGATTGCTCCCAGACCTAAATCAGTTGGCAAGACTGGATTTATCAAGAGAGCACAGCGTAGACAAAATGAACTTGATGAAGTATACAATGGTAGGTTGCTTGGCAATATCTCTGTCTAACAAAGAAATGTATCACTCAATTATGGAATATTATAATCACTCAATTGCGTAAAGGCAGTGGACACTATTGGTAGTTACTCTAAATAATTGTTAGCATAAAAACTTACTTGGTAACAAGCAATGGAGAGCTGTTGGTAGTAAACAACATTGTGAGAAACGGCTCCCCCTAAAGTAATATAGTTTTTGAGAAAGAAGTAATTTCCACGAATTTGATTTCGAGACCTCAGAATTAGATTTTGAGGTCCCGAAATCAAGCGTCTGAAAGCACACTTCTTGTGACGAGGGTGTTTTTTCTTTCATTATTATCTCGCAACTTCGACCAATTGTGAGTCCAAATTTTCACAGGTTTGTTATTTTGTGCAAATGTTGAGATACACTGAGTGAGAAGACTGGTCTTTGACAATTACCAAAAGTGTCCAGTGTCATTAATATTATAGTGGGTATGTTTAAACACACATTGTGTGCTTACATTAATGATTTTGAAGTGCCCTCTAGAGTACGGTTTTACTTTGTTGCATTACTTTAAACAGAAACATTAGCTTCTTGATAACATTCTTTCTTGTGAATTTATGATTTACTAACAACAAATATATGGTCAGAAATACATGATCTATGTGACAATGAAATTAGGCCACTGACTAGGTTTGAATTGATGTATTAATATGGTATGATTGAACAGGAATCAAAGTTGTGAAGAGTAAAGGCAAGGAAGCTGCCAAGCCACTACGCTTCCTTCAGAAGATTGAGAAGCCAATACCACGTCCTCCTACACCTTCTGTGGAGGTGCCAGACCTAGTAGATGAAGAGAAGGAGTTGGCCATTATATTCCTACAGCAAGTCATACGAGGTCGGGCCATTCAGAATATGGTAAGTAGCTCCACCATTGGTAATAAGCTACCAAAGAACTTGATAATCAATCAGAATTAACTTCACAAAGCTCAAAATAGCTTTAATACTTGTATTGCTATTCTCAGTGTAAACAAATTTGAAAATTTCAAATATACATATTCACAAATAGTATAGTTTGATATTCTGTTCAGCCACACCTATGTTGCTTAAATAAGAGAATGGGTCAGCAATATCTCAAATGTATTTGATAACTATTATTGATAATAGCTGACCTAAAGCATTTGCAGAACGAAACAATTGGTTTATTGATCACAAGCCAGTTTTTTACATACTCATTTGAAATGGTTGAAAAGTGGCACCACAGTGTGATCAATTTGCTTTAATGTAAAGGCGAGATTTTGAGTTTTTTTGATTGAATATTTGTATCAATGTCCCTGTGTGTCATGAAGTGAAGTGCTCATTTTAGGCAATGTCATGAATGTGGCATTCACAGGCTAACTATCAGACTTGATTAGCAATTGCAGACAGTTGCGATATGTGACGTTGCTACAAGGGGTCAATACAACCAAAACATATTTATGTTCGTTGATGACCTGTTCACCTACAATAAATCTTGGTTGTACCTTTTTGGGAGTCATATTTCCTCAGTGTTGCTGTACAGAGTGCAGTTTAGAACAACACACAAGTGAATATACCTGTACTATATCTTTACAACATACAATTTACTTTCCAATTTGACAAACCATGGGCAGACTGTGTCAGTGCAAGGGGTCTATACAATATCTTTCTGGAGTACTTCAATTGTGTATTTTATTTTATTTGTAATCTGTGTAGCCCAAATTGTTGTTCCATGTGCTAAAGTATGTCGAATTGCAAAACTAAAGTTTGAGGATGATTTGTTATCCTTAGATGTTTGAAGGTAAGGAGAAGCGTCAGGAGTTGATTAATGAGCTCCGAAGCACACATGCTTTACAATCAGCAGAACAACAGATGAAGAAACAAGAGAAACAGGCTACACTTAATCTGCAGAGACAACGAAGGCTACATGATCATAAGGTAAACACAGTACACCTTAATGCTCTAATACAAAGGATCAAATTGAAATTGAAAGAATCATTTGTTAGTATTATGAGACCACCAATTATAAGTATTATGTTTCTCAATTGTTTTGATTGCATTAAACTAGCTTAGCTTTCATGTTTCTACGTGTTATACCTATATGCATGTATACAATAAATTTGGTTGAATATTAACTATCCTGATTGACTATCATGTTGTTGTAGTACCCAACCAATTTGTCAAGCATGATCACAAAGTAATTGTTCCTAGTACTTAACATGCACATAGTCCTATTTCAAAGACCTATCCTAGTTTCAAAGACTACTCTTGTTTGCTATACTTCAAAAATAAAAATAAAAACATATTTTGATGCAGTCTACTGCAGTATTTTGAGGCAGTCTATTGCAGTATTTTGAGGCAGTCTATTGCAGTATTTTGAGGCAGTCTATTGCAGTATTTTGAGGCAGTCTATTGCAGTATTTTGATGCAGTCTACCACAGTATTTTGATGCAGTCTACTGCAGTATTTTGATGCAGTCTACTGCAGTATTTTGATGCAGTCTATTGCAGTATTTTGAGGCAGTCTATTGCAGTATTTTGAGGCAGTCTATTGCAGTATTTTGAGGCAGTCTATTGCAGTATTTTGAGGCAGTCTATTGCAGTATTTTGAGGCAGTCTACTGCAGTATTTTGATGCAGTCTACTGCAGTATTTTGATGCAGTCTACTGCAGTATTTTGATGCAGTCTACTGCAGTATTTTGATGCAGTCTACTGCAGTATTTTGAGGCAGTCTACTGCAGTATTTTGATGCAGTCTACTGCAGTATTTTGATGCAGTCTAGATTAAAACTATCACACAATGGTTTGAATTCCTTGTGCTTGGGAGAGTTTGAGTGTGGATTAATTGATTAATACTGAATATTCATTATTTAGGAATGGTTCCTGGATGAAGCTATGTCTAAGCTGGAGGGTGAGTCTGCTGGTGACATGTTGGACTTTCTGAGTAAGGAGTTGATTCGTCTGCAGGAGGAGAGACGTATTCATGCTTTTGCCATGTTAGCTGAAAGACAAAGACGTATCCGAGAAGCAGAAGAGTCTGGACGTAGACAGGTGGAAGAAAGACGAAGGAGAGAAGAGGATGAGATATTCAAACAGGTAGAGCATTTTCAGAGCATTCCTGACAAACCAAAATCAGCTGATTAATTAGAGGCATTACAACACAAACATTATTTTGTGGTGTTACTTATTGATTTGTATTCTGCATACAACAAACTCTTGAGATCTTGGGTCACAGGGGTTAAGGAAAAGCAAGGAAAGAAATCAGCCAACCTGACTCCCTGTGCTTAATTTCATAGAGCTGCTTAGCGGCTGATTCTGTGCTTACTATGCAATTTCAATTTTATAGCGCTGCTAACCTTAAGTACACAAAAAGGCATGCTGACTTTCCGGTGCTTTCTGTATGAAAATGATGGACGTAACGATGAAAATCCATGGTGAATGTGTAAACTGGCTGTCTAATTTTCTTGCTAACCTGTGAAATAAGCTTACACTTAAAGGCAGTGGACACTATTGGTAATAATTATAAATAATTATTAGCATAAAACCTTACTTGGTGACGAGTAATGGGGAGAGGTTGATGGTATAAAACATTGTGAGAAACAGCTCCCTCTGAATGTGTTGAGATACACCAACTGTGAAGGCTAGTCTTTGACAATTACCAATAGTGTCCACTGCCTTATAGCAAATTTGTCTGATATAGTTAGTATAGAAATTTGCCTTATGTTAAGCAGCACTAAGAAATTGGCCCATGAACTGCAATTGATGATGGATTTTACAATATCAGAGATACATGAGAAGTATCTGTATGATATGTTTATGATTCTTACTATATTTACTCGTAACAGGTTGTCAAGGTACATCAGATATCTGTTGATACCTATCTAGAAGATGTGATATTGTCTTCAATGGATAATACAGCTGACAAGCAAGCAAGAGAAGAAATCCAACAGATGGCACAGCAAATAAACCAAGTAGCATATGACATTGAGGACAGGTAAACATTAGGCTTTATATATCAATCAAGTGAGGTTTGTAGAGACACCATTTAATAATGAGCTGTGATGATTCGGAAAGGAACCACAGATCCACCACAGCTCACGTACATGGGGTCTCCCCAAACCTCACTTGTAATTATATATAGTCTCTATGCAACGTTTCAAAACTACTTGTTGTATTTGCCTTTGTAATTGTTCAGATGTATACAAAAAAATATTAGTCTCTTCCTAAAAGTCCAAACGAGGCAAGGTTGTGTCATGTTTTTTACAATTTTCAGAAGTTGGGGTGGATGAGTTTTCCTGTCTATTTTGTGTTTATGAGTAAAACATTTCAAACAACAAGGATCTTTGTGTAAGATATAGAAAACAAACATTGAATGCATTTTGTTTGTGTATTGGCTTGGAATACAATAATTCAGTGAAGTCTGGGTGTTCAATTTCACCTCATGATTACATTATGTGACAATGTAATCAAATGTATCTAATATTTGTATTATATTGCTGGTTTATTCAAGTAAAATGGCTGCAAATAGAGATTGAAGGTTGTGATAAGATAACATGTGAATGACTGAACCCATAATTGATTGTTTACAGGAAAACCGAGCTTGAATCAGAGGAGATAGTAGCTGAGCTTGTTTCTACATTCTTGTTACCTGAAGTATCCAAACTCACAGCTAGAGAAAAAGGTAAACCCATCAACTTGACTAGATGATGATTACACAATACAAACATGCCCTGACTGTCTCATTGTCATCATTGTCAGTTTTCATATTAACACTGTTAATAAATGGGATTACATTATGTCAGGTTTTACACGTTGCTTTCAATAAATGATGGTCCAAAAATCTATTCCCTTTAGGAATTTAGATTGATGTATTGATGAATCTATATAAAAGAGACATGTCGCCTTGGATTGGGCGAGTTGGTCCATAAAAAGCATTTGAAACTGTTTGTTATGAAATTGATATGATTTGAAAAATGGTTTAAATGGATATAAGAATCCACACAAACATGTGCCTCGAAATTGCATGGTTTTCCTTTTACTTTGCGCCACAAAATGGCGTGCCGTGTTACTTAATGACTATAAGGAAGTGAGGAATATTGTATTCCACTTTTAAAACATCTTTCTTATCTTATGCATTTGATAACAAACAGTTTTAAACACTTTTATAGACCAACTGGCCCGATCCAAGGCAATGTTTCCCTTTAAGGCATGATGTGCATTGGCAGCTTAATGTAGCCATGGGACTGTGCCCAATACCCATATTATGTGCACGGGACCAAATGAATTATAGACTATCCCTTTTATTGAACAATTTGTCATGATGACACAATTTTACAAACCAACAATGAAAGTAAAACATTCTATCAAGTGCTGAAATCTGCTTTTATTGTCGTAGCTCCAAAAAAACAAAAGTTGTTTGAAGTTTCTACCCTAAAAAAGTGGTAAAAGCAAAACCCAACAAAAGTGATCAGTTGGCTGCAGCTATGTGACCAATCACTTTCTAAATACATATGCAACGTTGAAATAATAAGCAGACATGATGCCATAGTCTAACAGTCTCTGCACATTACTGCACTTTATTTCATACAGAGCATTAGTTATTAAACTACACTATAAGTTATCACACAAGGGCAAGTGGAATACGGAAAAATATAGCACCTCTGCGTCCCATATGGAATGCAGACGCGCTAAATTTTTTCGTATTTCACGAGCACGCGTGTGATAACGAATTTATCTTCCAGTCTCACTTGCAACGCGCAAAATTTAAAATTTCAGAGCGTTATTTCACCTGCCTAAAGTTTTGAATGTAATTTTTGCACTGTCCGTATACGAAGCGTGACAAAATGACATTTCACAATACACACTGTGTAATAAAAACAGAGGAAGTAGGATATAAAACAGAGGTCGTAGCATATATGTTTTTATCCCCCTAGTAGTTCGAGCTTCTGATTGGTGGATTAGCACGTACTGGAAGATAATATGAATTGTGGTAATTGAAGCTAGGTTTCATGATCCAAATTGTTTACTTTTTTTAGTTTTTACAATTACCCAGATACCCAACCATTTAATCGCCGGATCAGTTTTTGTGCATAGTTTGTCCTTCATTTCTAAGCTATGACACTCTAATCTCATTTCATGTTTTCTTATGCAACAGTTAAGACACAGCAGAGAAAGCATTTGTTGGCTGCACACAAAATTGTACACAAGGAAGCTGAGCAGGTTATTACCAACTATCCTACTTCAGCCAAAGTCCAAGGGTCAAAAGCCGAATCTGCAAGGTCACCTAAACCAGGCCGAACAACACCCATTAAGACATCAAGGACAGGTAAGTTAAACTCTTTACTTCATCTTGTAACTTTTGGTAACATTTTCTGAGTTGACCGTGTTGTAGGTGTTGTGTTGTAGGTGTTGTGTCTGGTATCATACTACAAGCTGGTATAGACCTTTATCACGCGGTCACCATCTTGGTCATGTTCTCTGTTTCCATAACAGTAATGAATGCTTACCATTTATTGCGCAAACATGGCACCAGACTATTATTTCATCCAACCTCAGTTTGGTTAAAATGAGTTGAAATGGAATAAAATCAAGATGGCTTCACCGTGACAATCGTTAATGGTTTCATGTCATCAGGCCACGTGATCAGACATTTTAGCAATTATGTGTACACAGGCCTCAGTGGATTTGATTCCTTTGCACTGCAAACAACATGACTGGATTACATTTTGGAATGAAACCAGCCAATGTTAACAGGTTATAACTGTATTGTTGCGTTTGATGTGTCAAGGCCGAGCGGTTTAGAGCACCGGATTCAAGCTCTGGTGTTTGACCAGCAGAGTGTGGGTTCTAATCCCGGTCGTGGCACTTGCTACATAAAATCGGGGAGGTAGTGCTTTCTGCTCCACCGGCTAGGCTTCAGATTGATGATACCCAAGCCTACATCCGTATGAACTGTAAAAGGGTTAACCCTGTTTCAGCCCTAGGAGTAGGTGGCAACAGCCTCTGGACAAAAATAATTGTAGCCCACACCTTGAAGTGGCCTTCAGGCCTTGTGTGTCTGGCGACTTGCATAAAAAAATAAAAATAAATGAGGTCTTTCATTAGGTCTCCTGGATGCTGGCAATGTTTCTTATTTGTTTTGGTTTAAATTTATACACAATGTTATATGTTGATTTTCAAAATTATTCCTCAAACTTGTTGATAATCATGGGAACATTGAGATTCAGCAAGTGATCATACATGACACAATGTCCTTATCCATCTGATTCACTCATTGAAAATATAAATTGTTCTAAGAGTTGCTTTGGAGATTGAAGTATCATTAGCTTTAATCTACATATTGTTTTTTATATTCTTTTAATTCTGAGATACTGTTGTTTTCATGCCGAAGTTTCATGGTTGGCATGGTTGGCTTTTGCATTAAGCACTCACCAAGGTGACCCTGGTTTGATTCCCGTCCAGGGCCATAATGTGAGTGAAGTAGTGCGTTGGTTCTCTGCTGTGCCTCGAGGGTTTTCCAGACCATCCGGTTTTCCTCCCTTGGGAAAAATCAAACACTTTCGGTCTTGGCTGTGCTCCGTCAGTGTTCTCCACACACGTAAATTGGGAGGGCGGGCCGCCCTCCTAAAATTTAGGCCGCCCTGCCAAAGAATTGGCCGCCTTGCTAAAATTATTGGCCGCCCTGCCAAAAATAAAACGGGGGGGCTATTTTTAGACAGCATTTAATAAGATCAAATGAATACCTGACAAGCCAGAGCCGACTTTAAAATTATAGCATCAGAAATGCGATCGTAACCAAATGTCAAAACACGATGTACACACGGCCACATGGTTCGTATGCCGAGTGCATCAACCAACCATGCACACACACCACGCACATCGTCGACGTCGCCCAGAACATGGGAATACCCACTGCATGCATTGTGCATGCACAGTCTGCACGCTGTGATTGGCCGTTGATAGACTCCAACACAATACGCACTTTCACAAACTGAGAAAGAATTGCCACACAGTGTTCCACACGCATGTACGGAATGGTACAATGTACAGCCTCGAAGCATATTCAAACATGTCGACTTTCGCCCATTGAGGGCGTGCGCGATGCGGGGCAAAGTTCATTGATAAATAAATTGTCCGGTGCGTTTACCGATCGTTGAATCTAGATTATTTTATTACAAACAAAGTTCTTAACGACGGAACCGCTAATCACTAATTCATGAAAATAGTTTTGGATGGAAGAAGTATTATTTAGGGCCATAACTTGAGGAAAAGATCGTCCAAAAATGTGGGTTTTTTTTTTTTTTTTTTCCGTTTTGAAAATTGCACACGAAGACCGTCCGATCATGGTCTGATCACCCGCTTTCTAAATTCCGACGTGCGGCATGCCGATCATCCCTTTGAGGTTATTGGCGCGGCGCACAAAGCAAAATGTATAACAAATGGTAGTTTTGATTTAGTTTTTAAAATAAGGTTGTTCCAAACGAAGTGGATGTCGATCAATAGGTAGGTAGTCGTCTGGCCGAGGGGATGATACATTATTTTAAGAAAATGGTTTTCTCAAACATTTGTTTCACGTCTGATGACGTCATATCAAAATGGGCGCCATTTTGATTACGTCATATTGACGGGCGCCATTTTGTTTACGTCATGCCGCCCTCCTAAAAAAAAAGTCTGTGGAGAACACTGCTCCGTGGTCATAATGGGTTGATGTGGCTAGCAGCCAAAGGCACCCTTACATGCCTGCTTTTCGAACACATTGTAGTCGCATCCTTCGCAATTTTAGCTCTTAGCTGCAAGTAAGGATGATTAGCCCCCCAAATTATTATCAATAAATTGTGTTGACTTCGAATTTTGCAGGTTCTGCAGCTAAAGTAAGCAGACAAAGTAGTCCAACAATGAGTGGTAAGGCAGGATCATCATCTCCTGTCAATTCTCGTCAAGCTAGTGAGGTTCAACACAGTTCACCATTGCCTGATGCTAGACCAAGTAATGCACAGAAGGAGTCCAGTGGATCTACCACAAGTTCCAGAAGGGCATCTCCTAAGGTAAACAAACAGTCTTAACTAATACTTTGCTTCTTGACATAATGATCTGAGGATTATTTGAACTGAATGCCGTGTAAGAGCTTGCAGTGGTTGACATTATGCTTTCAAAAACACATTCTGATTGATTTAAAGAAAGTGATCCTAAGAAAACGAAAAAGGCAAATCGTGATCTTTGCTGAACTTTGTTTGAAATGTTTTCAATGAGTCATATGACTATGAATAGATTTTAGTTGTGTAAACATAACATCATTTGGAACACCCTTATCCAGCACTTTTTTGAAAGAACCGAGAAAAGCTCTGTTATGTAATCACTCATTACGTCATAATTGGGAGCTCCAATTTGTATAGCCGCTTTGTCGCTGCATGGAAGTTCAACAAATCAAACTCCCAGACATGGCGTCAAAGCATTGTTATTTTGACGCGCGCTGTCTACGGCAGAAGTGTTTTTTAGTTTTTCAAAACCTTGAGGTTGGGGGCCTGATTTTTCATTTGATATTTACGAAAAATTCAGAAGTGTACAAATATCCAAATTACATTTAAATGGTAAACAAACGCATTATAAACAAGTAAAAATAGCATTTCTGTTAAATCATTCCGCTCAATTTGCTGTTTTAAAACAGTAGTTTCATTTAAAGCACAAGTTGCCATTTAAAATTGTGTGATGAAAAAGAAGCCCTGCATATTCAGCTCCTAATCCAGCGTGTGCTTTCTTCTCTACTCTCCCTATATCTGTGTTGAATCTCTCTACATCTTTGTCTGTCTATTTCTATACCTTTATGGTTGTCACTTTATCCAGCAGGTGGCAGGTGGTGTCTCTCAAGCAAAACAATAATTTCTTTCTTGACTTCTTTCCTGTTTCATGTTTGCAGTGTAAGTGAGAACATTTCCGTTGTATTGTTAAGATAAGGTACATCACTGTTTCTAATGAGAAATTGGACTGAATACATGTAGTATTTATCAAATGTTGACACTTTTCAGTAAAGATGAGACATCACTATTAAATTGAATGAGAAAAGGTTCTCTTTTTAAACTCTTGAAAACAAAGAAAACAAATGTTTAAAGTTCAATTCTCATGTAATGTGACAATGGTGTACCTTAGCATTAATAGTTTGAACATTATGTTTAAAGGCACTGGGGTAAATTTTACAAAAGTTCTCCTAATTTAAGAACAATCCTAGGTTTTAGGACGAGTCCCAGCCTAAAGACTGATCCTAGGATCGATTTCACAAAACAATCTGAAAGGCAGTGGACACTATTGGTGATTACTCAAAATAATTATTAGCGTAAAACCTTTCTTGGTGACAAGTAATAGGGAAAGGTTGATGGTATAAAACATTGTGAGAAATGGCTCCCTCTGAAGTGCCATAGTTTTCGAAAAAGAGGTAATTTTCCACGAACTTGATTTCAAGACCTAAGTTTAGAACTTGAGGTCTCGAAATCACCTGTCTAAATGCACACAACTTCGTGTGAAAAGGGTATTTTTTCTTTCATTGTCATCTTGCAAGTTCGATGACCGATTCAGCTCAAATTTTCACAGGTTTGTTATTTTATGCATTTGTTGAGATACACCAACTGTAAAGGCTAGTCTTTGACAATTACCAATAGTGTCCAGTGCCTTTAAGCAGGACGTGTCGCAAGTGGAAGTGTCCTGGCCGAGCGGTTAAGAGCACCGAATTCAAACACAAAACAGTCTTTAGCAGGAGGATGTGTCGCAAGTGGAAGTGTTGTTTTGGAAGTGTCGTGGCCGAGCCGTTAAGAGCACCGAATTCAAACACAAAACAGTCTTTAGCAGGAGGATGTGTCGCAAGTGGAAGTGTTGTTTTGGAAGTGTCGTGGCCGAGCCGTTAAGAGCACCGAATTCAAACACAAAACAGTCTTTAGCAGGAGGATGTGTCGCAAGTGGAAGTGTTGTTTTGGAAGTGTCGTGGCCGAGCCGTTAAGAGCACCGAATTCAAACACAAAACAGTCTTTAGCAGGAGGATGTGTCGCAAGTGGAAGTGTTGTTTTGGAAGTGTCGTGGCCGAGCCGTTAAGAGCACCGAATTCAAACACAAAACAGTCTTTAGCAGGAGGATGTGTCGCAAGTGGAAGTGTTGTTTTGGAAGTGTCGTGGCCGAGCCGTTAAGAGCACCGAATTCAAACACAAAACAGTCTTTAGCAGGAGGATGTGTCGCAAGTGGAAGTGTTGTTTTGGAAGTGTCGTGGTCGAGCCGTTAAGAGCACCAAATTCACACACAAAACAGTCTTAAGCAGGACGTGTCGCAAGTGGAAGTGTTGTTTTGGAAGTGTCGTGGCCGAGCGGTTAAGAGCACCGAATCCAAACTCTGGTGTTTCTGATCAGCAGAGTGTGGGTTCTAATCGCAGCCGTGACACTTGTGTCCTTAAGCAAGACACTTAACCATTGCTTCGTCCTTCGGATGGGACGTAAAGCCGTTGGTCCAATGTGTTGTGTAACGCGTGTAAAAGAACCCAGTGCACTTATCGAAAAGAGAAGGGGTTCGCCCCGAAGTTCCTGGCTGTGGCTGCTGTATGCGCCATCGACTGGGCCCCGTCTTTGGATAAAGACAGGTCCACGTCGCTAGATCCAGTGATTCCATTGGATACAATGATATCATTGGATTCGTGCAGTGACATGAGCTTTTCATGCCCAAACAGTACATGCAGTACTGCCGCCTGTCGTCGCATATCTCTATGTGAAATGAGGAAGGTCAAAGGTCAAACTACTCGCCGGTTTTTATGCCGGTCTCTGGCGTTATTCACGAGCCTTAAAGAATGACATCAGACGTTCAGGCTATATGCGCCGTAGCAAACCCTTGTAAACCCTGTAAACCCTTATAAGGTGCTAATTAATTTGGGTCTCAGAATTCATCACTGCAATAACCTATCTTTCTGAAAGTTTGTATATATACTCGGCGCCATGAGTACCTTGTTTGGTAGATACGTGCGCTATATAAGACTTCGATATTATTATTATTTAAGTGGTATAAAACAACAAATGAGTATTCAGACAAGGCTGAAAATGCTAGCGCAACAGTTATTTGATGCATGTAGTTAATGATCAGACACATAAGATTCGATCGTGTATTCTCCTTCAGAAAAAAAAATTGTCGATATTTTTTTAACAATCAATGTGTGTGTTTAAATAAAGGGAAGGGATTTTGTATGGATGTGGAGTAGAAGGAGGGGAACGAATGCAAATTGAGTAGAAAAACTGTATAAGAACGCGCTGTGTGATGAATTCAGTTTCCCCCGTCATCTGCAGCAACCCTGCCGTGTCGGTAAAATTTTAAGTATAATTGTGATATAAAAAACCACATGGATTTCAGAGATTTACACATCAAATATGTGAATTCATTAAATGTGAGTTACTGGAAAAATATTGTTTACGTTATTTTATTTTTCAAAGTATGTTACGCGGGAAATGTATGCCAGTGTGGCGGACTAGTCGTTTTCCTCTTTGCGCCGTTTCTCTTCACAATCAGCCAGCACCAACAAGAGCAGCGTCAATATATACTACTCAAACTCATTTGCTAAACCGACTCTTGCACTGATCCTAAGTTGGGACGGGTTCAGCGCCATTGCTTATAACTCGTCCTAACTCGAGATAAGACAAGCTTTTTGTGAAATCAACCCCTGGACACTTTTGGTATTTGTCAACAACCGTTATTGTCACGTATAAGTTATTGTCACTTATAGTATCCCAACATATGCATAAAGTAAAGTTTGGGATCAATTGATCATCAAAGTTGCAACAACGATGGGGAAAAACACCCTTTTTGCACAAGTCTGTGTGCTTTCAGATGCCTGAGAAAGGCTTCAGATTCAAATATGTGAGAAATAATCTTCTTCTTAAAAACAGTGTTACTTCAGAGGGAGTCGTTTCTCACAATGTTCTAAACTGTCAACAGCTCTCCCTTGGTCGTAACCAAGTTAGTTTTATGCTAGTACATGTATATAGTTTAGGTAATTACCAAACGTGTCCAGTGCCTTCAAATGTTGCTTTTTAATGTTTTTGTTTGTCTACTAACAGAGTTCCTGTCATACACTCTTTAACTAATGTGAACTTTTAATCACTTAATGGTAATGGTTTATATTGTTGCAACACCTTTTGTTTAAGAATAAAAAATATTAAAATCTTCTTCACAACCATTCACTCGATTATTCAATCATTAATGTATTCAAGTTTAAAATCAAATCATGTTTTGGCTAGTGGATTTCAATAAGTGTTTACAAGGTTTATTATCTTCCAACGCGCACTAATCCACCAATCAGATGCTCGAACTGGAGGGTGTTATAAAAAGCTATTACCTACTCACTAGTTTTTATATTGCACTCTGCATATTGTAAGTATCATTAGGTCACGCTCTGCATACGGACAGTGCAAATATTACATTTTAAACTTTGTGACTGTGCATGCTGAGGGTTGTAGATAACGTTCTGAAACTTTGCTCTTTATGCGCTCTCTTGGAATCTGGAAAAATATAGCGCATCTGCGTCCTATATCCAACGAGGCCATGGGACGCAGACGCGCTACATTTTTCCGTCTTGCGCTTATTATAACATACATCGGTCCAAGTTTTAATCCATGTTTATTACGTTAATTGTTTTACAAGAGGTTTAACAAATTCTTCCTATAATGGAATATTAATTAATGTTTGCTTTGATTCCCATAGATCTCCACACAGTCACCAATAGCTTCACCAATAGCTTCACCCATACCACAGCAACCATCATCTCCAGTTGAACAGCAAACAGCTCAGGAAATGGCCACCTCTAATGACCAGATGACATCACAGAATCAAGTAGAAGACGAGGAGCAGGTAGCGCCATCATTGCATGAAGATGCTACCATTGAGCAAGACAGCACAGTCAAAGATGCTACCATCAGTAATGAAGCACAGCAAGCAACAGCTATAGTAGAACCAGTAATTGACAATACAGCTGAGTTGGGTGCACATGAAGCTATCCCTGTGGAGATGACTACAGAGGGAGGAGTGACTAGTGAGGAGACTACCTTACCTGATGCTACCCATGAGGAGACTACCTTACCTGATGCTACTCAGAGTAGTGCTATTATTGTATCTCCATCTTCTGAGACTCCAATGTCAAGCCAATCTAAGAAGAGTGGCAAACAAACCGCTGACTCATCCACTCAAGAAGCTGGTATCATGGAACCAGACCCTCAACAAAATGATGCTGGGGTGTCAGAAAATATAGAATAACAATCCAAACTTGCTTTCCCTACTAGTGACTATGTTTGCGAATTTAGATTTGTAACATTCATTTTGTTAAAATGTGAATTAAATGTGTTCATGTTGTAAAAACCATTTCAACTTGTTTTCATTAGAATGAAAAGCTTGTATGTGACATGTTCTTGATAAATGGAACTCGGTATAGGTCTTTATTAAGAAAACTGTAATATTTGATTTAGTACATCAATACTATAATCCAAACATAACACTAAGATTCTTCCTGCCTCTTGTTTTTCCATGATCACCCTGACTTGCTGAATAGGATTTCTTGAGACCAGTCTGAAACTTGTGTCCGTGTACTGTGTAATTGTACATTATGGATTTCACATGATAATTGCTTTGGAGTTACTTTGCTTAATTGGGATGTAAATAACAACAGTGCACATACTGTTCAGTAGGATTTTGAGACTTTTATCCCATTATTGTACATAATGTACATATATCTATATATTTTTTTGCTAGATATTAGTTGTACATATCAAATTTTCATACTGTTTATAACAAGACCTTTATCACGCATACAGTCCAGGGTTTCTCCTGATCGTTAAAAAGTCTTAAATTGAACTATCCAAATTTAAGGCCTTAAAGCCATTGGACCCTTTCGGTACAGAAAAAAAAAAAAAAAGTTCACAGATTTACAAATAATTTACAGGGTTTACAGAAGGTAATGGTGAAAGACTTCTCTTGAAATATTAGTCCATGAAATGCTTTACTTTTTGAGAAAATGGTAAAACAATATAAATTCTCGTTAGCGAGAATTACGGATTTGTTATAAACACATGTCATAACATGGCGAAACGCGCGAAAACAGGAGTGGGTTTTCCCGTTATTTTCTCCCGACTCCGATGTCCGATTGAGCCTAAATTTCCACAGGATTGTTATTTCCACAGGATTGTGATACACGAAGTGTGGGCCTTGGACAATTGTGTTTACCGAAAGGGTCCAATGGCTTTAAGAAGCATTCAAAAGAATTCAATTTGTTTTGTTTAGGTCCTACACAAATAGACAAAGTGTGGCATGACTTTTCTTATTTGCTTGTATAAAAAAAATTACAATGTGTGTAAAAAAGTTACATGAAATGTGATTGGATAAAGCTGTTTTCTTTGCTTTATTCATTTATATTTGACCTTAAATTTGGTTAATGGTCAGCATTAAAAGGGTAAACAAACATTTTAATTTGACCTTTTAAAGTGTGTAGACACCCTGAAGTCACTAAAGCTTAATGGGATATCCAGTAATATGAAGAATCACAGTGTTAACATGTGTAACAATAGTGATTGTTATCTTACATTAGATCTATTGAATGAAACATCATGTACATAGGATAAACCAACATCATATTACTATTGTCAAACATAATACACTATAAACTTGTAGGTGTAGTATGCATTGTCAAATTAACATAAAAATAAGACACACGAACTAGCACAGGGCTTAGTGGACAATTATCTAGACTTGCTACCTGCGGTCAAGATTATCTCTTACAATGTAGCGTGTTAAAGGTCCTTAAAAGTAATTTGATATTCTAATGAATTATTGTATTCAGTCATTGTTGAATCAATTATTCATGATGTCATCACACCACACCTTGATTTAATAAAATGTGTATTCCATTGTTAGTTTGCGGATATGTTAGAAACGTATATTATGAATGTTAGCCATCCATTTCACGTATTCTTGGCTCGGGGGAGGGGTTGTTACTGTACAGTTGTTTATATGATAGATATGAATACTAACTAGTTTCAGATGGTGTCATGGTTTCAACCTTTTTTGGCCATTAATAAAATGAGAGTGTTTTAAAGTGAATTGTAAATGTCTATGTGTTTTGGTATACATGTTGTAGCGTTGACCGGGCATTGTACACAGCTTTAAATGACACAGGAATGCAAATAACTGGCTTTTCTGTCCCTTTTTCTGGAAGTTTATTTACACACAACAAGTCGTGAAATTACACAAAGCAAAAACCTAAACCAGAGAGCGCCCTCTCTGGCGAGCAGATTTTATTGATCTGCCTGCGTATGGGCTGCCAGCAGTGCTCCAACGGGGAGTCATGGTGGCCCTGCTACAGTACATGAACAACATTCGGAATGAGTGAAGCAGCATTGATTATAATCGGGGAACTGCTTGGTTTGCATGTTGAGTAATAACAATAGCCAACTGCTCACCGTCTAATAGCGAAGCTTTCTTCATTTATCACATAATATAGTACCCATACATGATATTCTTACTTCATTCTGATTTACAATGTACAATTGTTTGGCCCTTTGAAAAATCAGGGGGAAAAATATGATTGAATAACCTGATATAATGTCTTACAAAGGCTACACCATGTGAACATGGAGTTCAGCCATTGTACTTGAGGAACAAAGACCAGTCTTCGCACTTGGTGTATCTCAACATATGCATAAAATAACAAACCTGTGAAAATTTGAGCTCAATTGGTCATCGGAGTTGGGAGAAAATGATGAAAGAAAAAACACCCTTGTCGGACAAATCTGTGTGCTTTCAGATAGGAATAAAAGACTTCTTGCTAGAAGTCTTTTATTTTTTTAGTGCAGAGAAATTACCTCTTTCTCAAAAACTCTATTACTTCAGAGGTTGTCATTTCCCACAACGTTTTATACTATCAACAGCTCTCCAATGCTCATTACCAAGTCAGTTTTTAAGTTAATATTTGTTTTGAGTAATTACCAAACTTGTACTTCCCTTTAATACGCTGGACATTGCGTTATTGGGGAGGGCAGTAATATACACATTAAATGGCAATGAGGTAAATAGTGCAGAGCGTTCTATTTACCAAGGGAAAATGGAACGGCCCGGGGACCAAACGACTATCACACGGCCGCCGGGTTTCCTAGTAAAACTAAGCCATATCATGTGGCGCGCTCTAAACCAATGACAAGACAGAATTGTTGTAAGGGGTGCGTGTTAGAATGATAACTATGTACATAAATAACAGTGTGTAGGATTTATTCACAGCAGTTTATTGTGACACTTTGAACAATAAAACATTAATAAGATAAATTGATTGTTCCAATTCCAATTACTTCCATTTCTAATTATTTCCATTAGTAACTGACCACTGAAACATTCATTAAAATTACTCAAAAGCTTATGTCCAGAATAAGTATTTACATAAATACGTGTCCAGAGTAAGCCAATGAACTTGAGACCATAGAAGAAAAAACAAATTAAGTATAGAACAGCAACAAAGTTGCAATTTCAACATTTTCAGTTATTTTCTAAGCTGTTACCTGGTTACATGCATATAGACGTCCATATTGTTCACTGAAATTTGAATATCTTATTTGACAAAGGAGTATTTATTCCAGCAGCAAATGACAAACTTTACATTGACATCACGATTGAAGTGAAATTTGTGCAAAAAGTTTGCTTCTGGGGTCAAATCATTCTATAAAACAGTTTCATTGGGTCTATCCACACTGACAAACAATATTTCATACTGCAATTAATCATTTTGCTGACCAAAACAAAGAAATAGGGGACTTTTGGGACACTTGGTGGCAGCAGACTTACCCGGTAAAATCCATTGTTCTGGATAATGTGCGCGTGCTCAGAACTACGTAAACAATTGACATTACCTGGTAAGTCTGCTGCCACCTAGTGTTCCAAAGTCTCCTATTGCAAAAGATTATTTTGAGATTTATACTTTCAATTATCATTTGGGTATAAAAGGAAGGATATCTGTTTTACAAATTATTCATAGTTTTACCATGGAGGAAGGAATAGGAGCTCGAACGAAGGACATCAAAAGTCGAACGTGCGGTACCGCGGTCGTTTAACAACACCTCGTAATCACCCACATTCCTTATACAGACAATGGGCGACCTGGCGTATGTGAGTTTGCGCGTGCGCACTTGGTTCTTCACTCAACCATGGTGTCGTATGTCGTATGGATATAATACAGAAAAACAACTTTTTTGAGACCTGATAAAACTTGTGTACACTTGTGCTCACCAAATCGAAAAACACAATTGAATACCAACCACCCTCGTGTGCTTATACCCAAATTTTGAACCACAGCTAGTGACCGGAAAGTCACAAAAAATGAAAAAATATGCCATGATGTTTCAGTGAAACACCACAAATGGTAAATGAAAACGTGTGTATGTAATTGGACATTATTGAATTAATCAGCTACTAAAGTATCTGCTCCAGTTATTAAGCTGTTTCACTCTATTAAGAGATCCAAGATGATCAAATGTTTAAGTTTTCAAATTTCTTTGTTTTCACTTGGTCCATTTTGGCTATATCCCTTTTACATACTGTATAATGTATGTTTGTCACATTTATAATTTTAACCTTTGAATAAAAAAAACAAAAATGGGGGTATTCATGTGTTCACAATTGTAACACAATCTAAATGAACAAGTAAACCAGGGCAAAACAGTGATCACACACAGCTAAATTGGTTTGTAGCTCACAGATGCATTATACACTAAGTTGATACTGTCCTCCCCACAGTGAATGAAACAAGGTATGCCAGGAGCAACCTCGCTCCCAGGGGTGATCGATCTCACCGCGCCATTTTTTCCCAGCATACCATGCTCGATCATAACACCTGGAATTGGAAAACTTAAACGTGCTAGTACCTTTTAAATGAACCATTAATGAGCGTACATATTCATTATTCAATTTTTTCTACGCACGCACTCATGCCTTTCGTCTTAAAGAATGTTTTTGTTTTTGTTTTTAAACGCGGGCGTGATCAACGTACAAAACTATGCCCACACGCATCTAATGCATAACCAATTTCCTGTTCCTGAGCCAATCAGCGTTGTTTCCCATTACATCCCTCCCAGGGGTTGGTGACAAGAGGTATCAATACGGCGCGCTGCCCATGGTAGCGAGGCTGTACGAGAGGTATCGATACGGCGCGCTGCCCATGGTAGCGAGGCTGTACGAGAGGTATCGATACGGCGCGCTGCCCATGGTAGCGAGGCTGTACGAGAGGTATCGATACGGCGCGCTGCCCATGGTAGCGAGGCTGTACGAGAGGTATCGATACGGCGCGCTGCCCATGGTAGCGAGGCTGTACGAGAGGTATCGATACGGCGCGCTGCCCATGGTAGCGAGGCTGTACGAGAGGTATCGATACGGCGCGCTGCCCATGGTAGCGAGGCTGTACGAGAGGTATCGATACGGCGCGCTGCCCATGGTAGCGAGGCTGTACGAGAGGTATCGATACGGCGCGCTGCCCATGGTAGCGAGGCTGTACGAGAGGTATCGATACGGCGCGCTGCCCATGGTAGCGAGGCTGTGTGAGAGGTATCAATACGGCGCGCTGCCCATGGTAGCGAGGCTGTACGAGAGGTATCGATATGGCGCGCTGCCCATGGTAGCGAGGCTGTACGAGAGGTATCGATATGGCGCGCTGCCCATGGTAGCGAGGCTGTACGAGAGGTATCGATACGGCGCGCTGCCCATGGTAGCGAGGCTGTACGAGAGGTATCGATACGGCGCGCTGCCCATGGTAGCGAGGCTGTACGAGAGGTATCGATACGGCGCGCTGCCCATGGTAGCGAGGCTGTACGAGAGGTATCGATACGGCGCGCTGCCCATGGTAGCGAGGCTGTACGAGAGGTATCGATACGGCGCGCTGCCCATGGTAGCGAGGCTGTACGAGAGGTATCGATACGGCGCGCTGCCCATGGTAGCGAGGCTGTACGAGAGGTATCGATACGGCGCGCTGCCCATGGTAGCGAGGCTGTACGAGAGGTATCGATACGGCGCGCTGCCCATGGTAGCGAGGCTGTACGAGAGGTATCGATACGGCGCGCTGCCCATGGTAGCGAGGCTGTACGAGAGGTATCGATACGGCGCGCTGCCCATGGTAGCGAGGCTGTACGAGAGGTATCGATACGGCGCGCTGCCCATGGTAGCGAGGCTGTGTGAGAGGTATCAATACGGCGCGCTGCCCATGGTAGCGAGGCTGTACGAGAGGTATCGATACGGCGCGCTGCCCATGGTAGCGAGGCTGTGTGAGAGGTATCAATACGGCGCGCTGCCCATGGTAGCGAGGCTGTACGAGAGGTATCGATACGGCGCGCTGCCCATGGTAGCGAGGCTGTGTGAGAGGTATCAATACGGCGCGCTGCCCATGGTAGCGAGGCTGTACGAGAGGTATCGATACGGCGCGCTGCCCATGGTAGCGAGGCTGTACGAGAGGTATCGATACGGCGCGCTGCCCATGGTAGCGAGGCTGTGTGAGAGGTATCAATACGGCGCGCTGCCCATGGTAGCGAGGCTGTACGAGAGGTATCGATACGGCGCGCTGCCCATGGTAGCGAGGCTGTACGAGAGGTATCGATACGGCGCGCTGCCCATGGTAGCGAGGCTGTACGAGAGGTATCGATACGGCGCGCTGCCCATGGTAGCGAGGCTGTACGAGAGGTATCGATACGGCGCGCTGCCCATGGTAGCGAGGCTGTACGAGAGGTATCGATACGGCTCGCTGCCCATGGTAGCGAGGCTGTACGAGAGGTATCGATACGGCGCGCTGCCCATGGTAGCGAGGCTGTACGAGAGGTATCAATACGGCGCGCTGCCCATGGTAGCGAGGCTGTACGAGAGATATCGATACGGCGCGCTGCCCATGGTAGCGAGGCTGTACGAGAGGTATCGATACGGCGCGCTGCCCATGGTAGCGAGGCTGTACGAGAGGTATCGATACGGCGCGCTGCCCATGGTAGCGAGCCTGTGAGAGAGGTACGGTATCGATATAGCGCGCTGCCCATGGTAGCGAGGCTGTGCCAGGAGCTGATTTGTAATGTTCATTTTGAGTTGTAGATCCATTGTGTTTTAGCCACAAGGTGGATCCATTGGCCTTTTAATCATTGGTTGGTGGTGCAAGACTCCTTTTCACACAGTGATGTTATTGTTCCAGGTGACATGATTGATGACATCACTGCTTGGATCGGATTCCAGTCAAACAGTGACTCCTTCACACAGTGATGTCACTGTTCCAGGCGACAGGTGACATGATTGATGACATCACTGCTTGGGGTGGGCTCTTCAGTGACTCCTTCACACAGTGATGTCATTGTTCCAGGTGACATGACTGTTGACATCACTGCTTGGGGTGGGCTCTTCAGTGACTCCTTCACACAGTGATGTCATTGTTCCAGGTGACATGACTGTTGACATCACTGCTTGGGGTGGGCTCTTCAGTGACTCCTTCACACAGTGATGTCATTGTTCCAGGTGACATGACTGTTGACATCACTGCTTGGGGTGGGCTCTTCAGTGACTCCTTCACACAGTGATGTCATTGTTCCAGGTGACATGACTGTTGACATCACTGCTTGGAATGGATTCCAGTCAAACAGTGACTCCTTCACACAGTGATGTCATTGTTCCAGGTGATACAATTGTTGACAACACTTGTTTGCAGTGAAATGGTCCAATAAATGTTCTGTTCAGTTCAGAATCGCTTTGTTTTGATGTGCTTTGCAAAAATTGGTTCAGTCCAATGAAATATAAACATAAAGACGAGACTGAGTAGCGCAAACACACTAAGCATGCTCAGGATAACTACCCTTGTCCAGAACATGCCGTCTGTGATCTGATATAAAGAGCATAAGAACAATGTTATGGTTGAGCTTGTTATAAATCATACCTGTTTTATTGGCTGCATCCAATGATTTATAATGAATACTGTTATTCTGCTTGTTAAACATTCATCCATTTTTTTACAAATAATATTGTTATCTGACCAATGCACCATTTGCAAGTTAGATTTTATTACTGCCTGGTACAATGACTTGCTTAGTCACAAGTTACCACCTTAAGGTGACCTTATTTGAATTCTTTAGACTAATGAGACAGTTACATAAGAGGCAACAAAACTATACATGATTCTGAATGGATGTGTATGGCACAATAGTACCAGGGTTTGCTCATCTGGAGGTTGCTGTACAAAAGCTTGCCTCGGACCATGTGACATAGTAACTGTCTCTGAAGTCTGAAGATTTCAAATTTAAGCGTTAACTTATTGTGACTGTCGCACCAAACCTTAAAGGCAGTGGACACTATTGTTAATTACTCAAAATAGCATAAAACCTTACTTGGTAACGAGTAATGGGGAGAGGATGATAGTATAAAACATTGTGAGAAACAGCTCCCTCTGAAGTGAGAGTAATTCGAGAGTAATTTTCCACGAATTTGATTTCGAGATCTCAGATTTAGAATTTGAGGTCTCGAAATCAAGCATCTGAAAGCACACCACTTTGTGTGACAAGAGTGTTTTTTTCTTTAACTTGGACGACCAATTGAGCTCAAATTTTCACCGGTTTGTTATTGTATGCATATGTTGAGATACACCAAGTAAGAAGACTGCTCTTTGACAATTACCAATAGTGTCCAGTGTCTTTACTCAAAACCAACTCACAAATGGCTTATTAACACATTCCTGTAATGATTTAATATGAATTTAATTCACTGGCTTATCCCTAATTCAGTGCACATCGTTTTATTACTCACACGCACACCCTTTTTCATTCAGTATTCCTCAAATTAAGGCCCAGTCCCACTGCAGTGATAATGAGAGCGATAACGATAACGACGCAAAGAGAAGGCATTCAATTGGTTGAATTGCTCTGCACAGAATACGTCCACGCTTATTCAACCAATCGAGGGGGTGTATTCATAATGTTTCCGTTAATGAGGGGCCTATGTGACCGGGCCTTAAGTCTATACAGCAAAAATGAAGCTTGGTTAGTGTAAGAAGACTTGAGTTATATTACCCTGTTGTCAACTGGTTCTGGTTGAAGTCCTTCTTTGGGATAGATGATAAGAATGACTGTGATCAAAGAAGCCACAACAATCATCGCTATACCCCCAGACCTGTCAATAAACAATGCATTTTGTTACTTTCACTGTATTCCATTATCACAACTTATGTTAGAATTTTTTCTCAAGCAAAACCTACACAAGAAGAAAAAACTGATATCAATTTTATTGAACTACTTCAGGTGTTTTAATGGTTTGTATTGAACTACTTCAGGTGTTTTAATTGTTTCAGAAAATTTGCACAGAGCATTTATAATTACTAGAAAAATGCAGGTTTAAAAAGTGCTCATAAAACACACACGTGTACATGTACAATGTATCAGGCAAAGCCTATTCACCATTGCTCAATACAAGGGGCATTAGGAAATGTCAGTCATTAATTAGGGAATAACAGTGCGAGTACCCGGTCTTCACTGCGTGGTAATGACCGGGTTGGTGGCTGGCGCTTCCTCCGGCTAGGCTCGGTCCGTTAACAGCGCCCGCCACCAACCAAGGTCATTACCACGCAATGAAGACCGGGTACGAACACTGTTATTCCCATTAATAAATACCCTTTTAAGCGAATTAAACGGCTAAAATTGTCCAAATTTTGTGACTTTTCTCTCAGCGGTACTTCCAAACATGTTCAGGGGCCATATTTGAGCTTTTGATGGTTCCCATCTCTTTCGTGCGTCAATCACATTACTGATCTTTGAGACCAGTGACTCTTTTAAATAATGATCTGTTCAGCCCCTTCACTGGGACCAAAGGAGGCAAATGATTGGACGATAGCTGTTCCTTGTGCATTAAAAAGCGCATGAGCTCGGCGTCAGTTTATACGCGTGCACATGTTACACGCGCGCACTCAAAATTAATAAATTTTCAGCGCGCGTACGCGTAAGTGCGCGATGTTGCAATGAAACTAACAGGGATATAAATAAACGTGCAATACAGTGCAACGCGCAAGGTTTACACAATGTATGCTGATTTAGTGGCCACTTATTCGCTATTTTCCAAAGCCGGTCTTTATACCACCGTTAACACTCCCACACGTGACCGGGTTTTGACCAATCAGAGACTTGAAACCGTCCAAGGTATTTATTAATGCTCAATACAAGGGGCATCAGGCAATGTCAGTCATTAATGCTCAATACAAGGGGCATCAGGCAATGTCAGTCATTAATGCTCAGTATGAGAGACATCAGGCAATGTCATTCATTAGTGCTCAATACAAGGGGCATCAGGCAATGTCAGTCATTAATGCTCAGTATGAGAGACATCAGGCAATGTCATTCATTAGTGCTCAATACAAGGGGCATCAGGCAATGTCAGTCATTAATGCTCAGTATGAGAGACATCAGGCAATCTCAGTCATTAATGCTCAGTATGAGAGACATCAGGCAATGTCAGTCATTAGTGCTCAATACAAGGGGCATTAGGCAATGTCAGTCATTAATGCTCAGTATGAGAGACATCAGGCAATGTCAGTCATTAATGCTCAGTATGAAAGACATCAGGCAATGTCAGTCATTAATGCTCAGTATGAGAGACATCAGGCAACGTCAGTCATTAATGCTCAGTATGAGAGACATCAGGCAATGTCAGTCATTAGTGCTCAGTATGAGAGACATCAGGCAATGTCAGTCATTAGTGCTCAGTATGAGAGACATCAGGCAACGTCAGTCATTAATGCTCAGTATGAAAGACATCAGGCAATGTCAGTCATTAGTGCTCAGTAAGAGACATCAGGCAACGTCAGTCATTAGTGCTCAGTATGAGAGACATCAGGCAACGTCAGTTATTAGTGCTCAGTATGAGAGACATCAGGCAACGTCAGTCATTAGTGCTCAGTATGAGAGACATCAGGCAATGTCAGTCATTAATGCTCAGTATGAGAGACATCAGGCAACGTCAGTTATTAGTGCTCAGTATGAGAGACATCAGGCAACGTCAGTTATTAGTGCTCAGTATGAGAGACATCAGGCAATGTCAGTCATGAATGCTCAGTATGAGAGACATCAGGCAATGTCAGTCATTAATGCTCAGTATGAGAGACATCAGGCAATGTTATACTTCAGTAACAAACTGTGAAGTTTGATTGGTCCAGAACCAATCAAGTGACGTGCAACAAAAACGCATGTACCACGTCTGCACAGTGCAGCGGGTAACATGAGTTTCGTTAACCGGTGTATATTACCTTGATCGTTCCCACCATTGGTCAATTTCTAGCGCTTAGGCATAAAAAGAACATTGTTATGTTGGCGTAATGGGCCCCCAAAATAAGGTAGGTAGGGTTTTTCCCATCCCAGCAACGAATAGTATACACGATAACAAAAGAAAACAAGGCTACACACAACAAATAGTGTAATTTTAACTCTTGATGACATTTATTTTATTTTTATTTCTTAAATAGATTTTAATCATTAAATTTCTTCCCTTGAAAAAATAAAAATACCCAGGGTCTGCCGTATTTTTAGGGTAGGTCTGGTTAAGCCAACATATATTGGGTTTTTTTATGCCTTCGTACAAAACTGTTGCAGGTTCGAGGGAAATGAAGAATTGTTTCTTATGAACAACTGTTCATCTGCTTATTAAAATATGAATACTCATCAAAAATAATGTTTGAAGATGGCAACAGAATTTTGAGAAGAGGAATAATCATGTTACAAGGTATAACAAAATAATTGTTGCACGCTGGGATAGGGGTCCACTCTGGGTTTTGTACGCCCTCGGGGGAAATGGCACCCAGCGAAGCCAAGAGTGCCATTTCCCCCTTTGGTGTACAAAACACCATGGACCCTGTCACAGCGTAAAACACTTGTATAATGTCAGTCAAGTCAACAGAGTTTAATACAAGGGCCATTAGGTAATGCCAGTCAAGAGTTCAATACAAGGGGCATTAGGCAATGCCAGTCATTAGCAGTCCAGTGCTCAGTATGAGAGACATCAGTCAATGCTAGTCAACAGGGTTCAATATTAGAGACATCAGGCAATGCTAGTCAACAGGGTTCAATATTAGAGACATCAGGCAATGCTAGTCAACAGGGTTCAATATTAGAGACATCAGTCAATGCTAGTCAATAGGGTTCAATATTAGAGACATCAGTCAATGCTAGTCAACAGAGTTCAATATTAGAGACATCAGTCAATGCTAGTCAACAGGGTTCAATATTAGAGTCATCAGTCAATGCTAGTCAAACAGGGTTCAATATTAGAGTCATCAGTCACTGCTAGTCAACAGGGTTCAATATTAGAGTCATCAGTCAATGCTAGTCAACAGGGTTCAATATTAGAGACATCAGGCAATGCTAGTCAACGGGGTTCAATATTAGAGACATCTCTCAATGCTAGTCAACAGGGTTCAATATTAGAGACATCAGTCAATGCTAGTCAACAGGGTTCAATATTAGAGACATCAGTCAATGCTAGTCAACAGGGTTCAATATTAGAGACATCAGTCAATGCTAGTCAACAGGGTTCAATATTAGAGACATCAGGCAATGCTAGTCAACAGGGTTCAATATTAGAGACATCAGGCAATGCTAGTCAACGGGGTTCAATATTAGAGACATCAGGCAATGCTAGTCAACAGGGTTCAATATTAGAGGCATCAGTCAATGCTAGTCAACAGGGTTCAATATTAGAGACATCAGTCAATGCTAGTCAACAGGGTTCAATATTAGAGACATCAGGCAATGCTAGTCAAACAGGGTTCAATATTAGAGACATCAGTCAATGCTAGTCAATAGGGTTCAATATTTGAGACATCAGTCAATGCTAGTCAACAGAGTTCAATATTAGAGACATCAGTCAATGCTAGTCAACAGGGTTCAATATTAGAGACATCAGTCAATGCTAGTCAATAGGGTTCAATATTAGAGACATCAGTCAATGCTAGTCAACAGAGTTCAATATTAGAGGCATCAGTCAATGCTAGTCAACAGGGTTCAATATTAGAGACATCAGTCAATGCTAGTCAACAGGGTTCAATATTAGAGACATCAGGCAATGCTAGTCAAACAGGGTTCAATATTAGAGACATCAGGCAATGCTAGTCAACAGGGTTCAATATTAGAGACATCAGTCAATGCTAGTCAACAGGGTTCAATATTAGAGACATCAGTCAATGCTAGTCAACAGGGTTCAATATTAGAGACATCAGGCAATGCTAGTCAACAGGGTTCAATATTAGAGACATCAGGCAATGCTAGTCAACGGGGTTCAATATTAGAGACATCAGTCAATGCTAGTCAACAGGGTTCAATATTAGAGGCATCAGTCAATGCTAGTCAACAGGGTTCAATATTAGAGACATCAGTCAATGCTAGTCAACAGGGTTCAATATTAGAGACATCAGGCAATGCTAGTCAAACAGGGTTCAATATTAGAGACATCAGTCAATGCTAGTCAATAGGGTTCAATATTTGAGACATCAGTCAATGCTAGTCAACAGAGTTCAATATTAGAGACATCAGTCAATGCTAGTCAACGGGGTTCAATATTAGAGACATCAGGCAATGCTAGTCAACAGGGTTCAATATTAGAGATATCAGGCAATGCTAGTCAACGGGGTTCAATATTAGAGACATCAGGCAATGCTAGTCAACAGGGTTCAATATTAGAGACATCAGGCAATGCTAGTCAACAGGGTTCAATATTAGAGACATCAGGCAATGCTAGTCAACAGGGTTCAATATTAGAGACATCAGGCAATGCTAGTCAACAGGGTTCAATATTAGAGACATCAGGCAATGCTAGTCAAACAGGGTTCAATATTAGAGACATCAGGCAATGCTAGTCAACAGGGTTCAATATTAGAGACATCGGTCAATGCTAGTCAAACAGGGTTCAATATTAGAGTCATCAGTCAATGCTAGTCAACAGGGTTCAATATTAGAGACATCAGGCAATGCTAGTCAACAGGGTTCAATATTAGAGATATCAGGCAATGCTAGTCAACGGGGTTCAATATTAGAGACATCAGGCAATGCTAGTCAACAGGGTTCAATATTAGAGACATCAGGCAATGCTAGTCAACAGGGTTCAATATTAGAGACATCAGGCAATGCTAGTCAACAGGGTTCAATATTAGAGACATCAGGCAATGCTAGTCAACAGGGTTCAATATTAGAGACATCAGGCAATGCTAGTCAAACAGGGTTCAATATTAGAGACATCAGGCAATGCTAGTCAACAGGGTTCAATATTAGAGACATCAGTCAATGCTAGTCAAACAGGGTTCAATATTAGAGTCATCAGTCAATGCTAGTCAACAGGGTTCAATATTAGAGACATCAGTCAATGCTAGTCAACAGGGTTCAATATTAGAGGCATCAGTCAATGCTAGTCAACAGGGTTCAATATTAGAGACATCAGTCAATGCTAGTCAATAGGGTTCAATATTAGAGACATCAGGCAATGCTAGTCAAACAGGGTTCAATATTAGAGACATCAGGCAATGCTAGTCAACAGGGTTCAATATTAGAGACATCAGGCAATGCTAGTCAACAGGGTTCAATATTAGAGACATCAGGCAATGCTAGTCAACAGGGTTCAATATTAGAGACATCAGGCAATGCTAGTCAAACAGGGTTCAATATTAGAGACATCAGGCAATGCTAGTCAACAGGGTTCAATATTAGAGACATCGGTCAATGCTAGTCAACAGGGTTCAATATTAGAGACATCAGTCAATGCTAGTCAAACAGGGTTCAATATTAGAGACATCAGGCAATGCTAGTCAACGGGGTTCAATATTAGAGACATCAGTCAATGCTAGTCAACAGGGTTCAATATTAGAGGCATCAGTCAATGCTAGTCAAACAGGGTTCAATATTAGAGATATCAGGCAATGCTAGTCAACGGGGTTCAATATTAGAGTCATCAGTCAATGCTAGTCAACAGGGTTCAATATTAGAGATATCAGGCAATGCTAGTCAACGGGGTTCAATATTAGAGTCATCAGTCAATGCTAGTCAACAGGGTTCAATATTAGAGACATCAGGCAATGCTAGTCAACAGGGTTCAATATTAGAGACATCAGTCAATGCTAGTCAAACAGGGTTCAATATTAGAGTCATCAGTCAATGCTAGTCAACAGGGTTCAATATTAGAGACATCAGTCAATGCTAGTCAACAGGGTTCAATATTAGAGGCATCAGTCAATGCTAGTCAACAGGGTTCAATATTAGAGACATCAGTCAATGCTAGTCAACGGGGTTCAATGTTAGAGACATCAGGCAATGTCACTATCAGTCACTTGTTAGTATCATTACTTACTTTGCAGCGCCTTTTGCTCTGGATAGAATGATGCATAATAACAATGAGAGTCCCCATATGATGCTTAATACAAAAAGACCAACACCAATGCCAAACACCAGTGCCATCATCAAGTCTCAATCAGTGTTAGTCCGACTCTGCAACAAAAACATCAAATTGGACAACATTCACATTGTTACAAGAATTTAACAAATCAACTTAAAAACAAGTAACTCCTTCAACTTCAGCACCCAATGTACAGTAATAGAAAATGAAGGAGAAGCAACTTTTTAGGGGAAGTGGTGGCTCTCTGGTCGGGGGGGGGGGGGACACGAGACTTTGTACCGGGTGGCTTTTAGAAGGGGCGACTTTGTATGTTTAGTGAGGAGTTTGTATATTAAGGGGAGCTAGGCCGCACGCCGGGACCCATCTTTTGTACAGCCAAGTGATAAAGCATGTACAGGCAGCTTTCCCATGAGCGGGTCAGTAAACCAGATAAATGTGATCACAAACCTCTTAGCTTGACCTGTTAGCCCTGGCGGCCTTACACTTTCGTATTATACTACAGTGACGTCCTGGATATCAGGGTCCATTTCTGGGGCGGAAAATTTTCAAAACTCCATAACTCAAATCTTACCTGCAAGAAACCACTAATTTCAACAGATTCACATTCCATGGCAGCATATATTTTTCTGCGGTGGGTTTTGATCGTCGTATATTCTTCACAAATCCGTCATTTTTATGAAATAATGCAGCTCCCAACGTTAAGGAATTCACATTTTTTTTCGTACTCTCACAGTCTGCCGTGTGTACGCAAGACGCAAGACGCGCTTTCTAGCGTTGCGTTTGCGTGTTAACGCTGTGCAGTCAAGATACGGTGACCAAGAATTCATGCGTCTTGCATCTTGCGTCTTGCACGCGAATGTATACGCGTACGCACGGCAACAGACAACACTGTGAGAAAACGATCAAAACGGGAACTTTTTAACGTTGGGAGCTGCATTATTTCACGAAAATTATGGATTTGTGAAGAATATATGGCGACTAAAACCCACCGCAGAAAAACGTATGCCGCCATAGAATGTGAATCTGTTGAAATTAGTGGCTTGTTGCAGGTAAGATTTGAGTTATGAAGCTTTGAAAATTTTCCGCCCCAGAAGCGGGCCTTACTAATTAGGACTCTGTATCTGTGTACAGAGAAAGAGTCCTATATATAGGGCTACCAGACCTGTGTGCTTTTGACACTTCAACACTTTTTAAACCCCTTATTGCAGTAAATAAATTCACTTACTCCAAATAACTTTGTTTACAAAGCGACTATTGCATGTTCGCAGCCTTGCTCCACCCGCTCAGTTAACATCGCATAAAAGTTATTCGGAGAATTAAGTGAACAATTTTTACTGTAGGCCTAAATATCTTTTTTTAGAGTTATTTATCTAAGCATCCATGAAGCACACTTGTAGTCAAGCTAAGAGTTGTGATCACATTTATCTGGTTTATACCGCCGCCCTGCCCGTAGGGAAGTCGCCTTCAAATGCTATCAGTTAATACAGACGAGTCTTAGATGAGTCTTGACATGTGGCCAAGGAGTCAATAGTGGCCATAAAAGTGGGGCTACATCATCCTGCAGATAAGGAGCCTGGTGGAATACATCACTTGTGGAATAACAAACAAATTTTCCTTATTAAAACAAAGATTTCTAGGTAGAAGGTGTGTACAATGGGATAACAGCTCTGTCAAATAAGGAGACTTCATTTCAACTGGTCCCATTTGTTTTGAGTTTTTCCTGTTTTCGAGGCAAACAAGAAAGTATGGTTTCCCGGTGAAGCCATACCGTATGTGGAAGAAACATCTGCAGTGATTACAAGTGTTCTGTGAGACTTTGTGTATACATGATTATACACCAAGCAGTTGTCTTCATTTTATTCAAAATATTTGTTTGTTTCATTTTAAAAATTACCATGGTAATTTGCAAAGTATAAATAAAACAAATTAAAAATTAAATAAAAAGTGTAAATAATTATTGGCTTTCAAATCTGATTTTTAATAAACTAAACTTGCTAAAATTACAACCAGTCAGATCATGAGATATATCAGAGTCTAACTAGTAAGGAACTCTAATCTGGATAAAGTCTAACCCTATCTAATAATAATATTAAATAAAGTCCAAGTCTAACTCTATAATTTTAAAACTAATGACTAATCAACGGTACGGTACGGAAGAAACACCTTTTTATTATACTTGACCTATCCCATCCTGCATACTAAAGCCATTGATATAAAATAGAACACATTGTGCCATCTAAAATACTATTAATAGGATCCCTATTAATATCATTACTATTGAAAACATGGAGGTAGAAATAACGGAACACTTACCAGCCTTTTTGCTTTTCGTTGTTTACATTTTCATCGACCTCTCATTTTGGAATTTGGATCGCAATCATAATCTGCTGCTATAGCGCCACCAACTGGTGAAAGGTTGCCATTCTCTTATAAAACATTAAAAGTGATCGCATGAGCAAAAGAAAGTAAATCATCCTCATCTTAATATATTGTTTAATACTTCATATTAGTCGACTTCTCGTACTTAGAATCAAGTCGTCAATAATTTCCCTCTTCATTGTTATGTCTGACGCTTCCAAAGTGGTTTGCGATTGATGCATGAGTTGTTCATCATAGGCCTAGGACTCCCCCTACGCGCCGAAAAGGCGCAAGATGCGGAACTCGGACTGAAATCGTCATCATCATCATCTTCCTATACAGTGCAGAAACCTCCTCTGGAGTATATTCGCACATTGGTTAAGGTGCAAACTAGCAGGTGCAGACATAAACTCAAAGCATAAAAAGATACGCTTACTGTGCAAGTAAAAGCATTTAAGCATTTTGTGTGGGGGGGGGATGGATGGGTAGTTAACTTGCTTGGGCATTGAATTCCACAGGCGGATGGTGTCTGGGAAGAAGGAGCCTTTCATTTTTGCCATCTGTCTTTAAGACTAATTATTCGCATTGAGCAAATCATTAGTATAGTCACGTTACACTAACGATCTGCATAAAGTATATCATTATTTTAATTGAAACGTTTGTTTCACGTCCAATTTCATACTTTAGCACCCGATGATGACACCAACTACGTACAACACCAAAGGAACTATAAGGGTATTATTTGGGAAGGCTATTTATTTTTTATATTTTTTTTTATAAGATAAAACCGCAGTATTTAAAATTCAATTTTTTATTGGAAACTCTTAGATATTTGGGTTCAAACCCGACCCGTATTCGTCATGATGTTTTGGGCTGCCATGATTATGGGGGAAGGGCCCTCATTCTCCCTTCTTGACGCTAAACATGTTTTTTTAAGTTTTTATTTAGTTTGCCAAAATGTCAAAATGTGCATGTACACGCTTGTGATAGGCAGTCAAATTGTGAAATATCTAGTTAAAGATGCTATGTCAGATTTTTGGCCCCAAACATTAAAAAATAGATTTTTTGAGTGAATTGTATTTCAAAGAGTATCACCCGCTCTAACGAAAAACAGGTTTAACTTTTACTTTTAATGGTCAGGAATCATGACAAAAGTTTAAAACGTTTCTTATAAAACACATATGAAGTGGTCAAGTGATATAATTGTCGGGATACCGACAAAAACTAATAATTTTGAGCACTTTATTTCACTGCTACTATAATTGGCGGACTTTTTCGTGCAATGGCTCAAATGTTGGGCCAAATCGGCCAAAAATCTAACATAGCATTTTTAAATAACAGTCATAACCGTTATTCATAAAATAATACAAGACAGTTTCGCTATTCGTATTGATGTAGAGCGCGTCACGTGGTGTGTTGGAACGTTTGATAAACTTACGTGATGAAATAACATCAACGAAAGTGTATGTAACGAAGATATGTTTTTTTTTGTAACAAGGATGTATTTATCTGATGTGCTTTGTGTTTGGAAAACCTAGAATTAGAAAATTTGGTTAATTTAAAGTTTATAGGTGACTATAACCCTTGATCGGCGACCCACTCAAGTACCCAAGTCTGATCATGGCCTGTTATTTTTATGAAAGCCTAAGTTATTTTAATGATTGAAGCTTAAGGCATGAAGCCAAATTGGCCTAATTTGAGAAGTTGACGCAACAAAGAGAGACGATGCATTGAGTATTGTGAGAAGACACATCAGAGCCATTCCGTGAAGCAATTAAATTATTTCTAAGACGGTTTATTTGACGTTGTGAGATATACAACCAATAGTTACGACCCGGCTGTCTAGAAGCCATCATTTCAGTTTAAACCTTGTGTCGATTTCTTTCAGTAATACGATCTCTATAATTATTCTCGAGTCTGACATAGGTCATCTTTAACTACGTAGGGCCTAACTATCGAAATATCGTCGTAGCTGTCATTAATTTTAACTTACAACCGAACTATTGATTTCATGCAATAATTTTGCTTGTTGTATGGGGGATGTGTCGGGTCGGCCTATAGTTATGCCAATTGGTCAAATTGTGCTGTTTAATAGATTACGCAGAGGTGCGTGCAAAATTATACAAATAAATCATAAACTATTATTGAAAAATGCAATTTGCTCAAGTTGTGATCAAAAGTATATTTGTTTAGCGTAAATATTGTTATTTTACTGTTTGTAAATGTCAAGTCTCTGAAACTTTGGTTTTCTCTGTGAAGTAAACCTGTTTAGTGTGTAAAAAAAGAATTTTACAAAATGTATTTTTGTACTGTTTTTAATTGTTGTTGTATATGTTATAGCAAGTACCGTGCATGCACTTAATATGTATTTTATAGGTAAAGTAAGCATTTGGTGAGGACTATCATTCATTCATTTAATTCATTCATTTTTATTAAAACAACAACTGACAGCACGAAGCTGAATAATGTGGCATTACATAGATTACAATATTGATAACAATTGCAGAGATAAATGCACAGGGTGTTGGGGAACCCTCTTATACATTGAAACCCCACTATGGAATAAACCAGCTACAAAGAGTAACCCTAGCAGTTAAAAACTGAACAGATGACAAAAAACAATGATGGCAAATGTTTATTATCGTTAATTCGTGGATAAAATCCGTATGAAGTGATGTCCATTTTGAAAAAAATCAAATATAATGGACTAAAAACTGCATTTTACGCCGAAAGAACGGAAATTTAGTATTTCTATTAAAAATAACAGTTTTGGGAACCATAATATTTAATAAAAAAAAGAATACATTGTTTACTTCATCTCAAATATATAAGAGTTTTAAACAGAATGTTTTTGTTTTTAAACATTGCGGTTTTACTGTTAACAAAATATCAAAAACACGTGTCCAAAAAATATTAGCTTTTATATTGTTGTACGGTGATATATAGTTGGTGTCATTGTGCCAAAATATGAAATCGGGCGTACAACAAACGTTTTAAAATAATTATTCATTTTATGCAAATCTTTAGTGTAACTTGACTTTACTAATAATTTGCATAATGTGAATAATTAGTCTAAAACGTTTACTTCACGATTTCGGCAAACTACTTGCACACCATGACTTCAACTACGTCCCTGCCCCGTTGCCAAATTCCAATGTAGGACAATAAATTACACAATAATTATAAGAAACATCCAGCCCAGGGGGCCATGAATCAGAAAGTGGCCCCTAAAAAAGCTAAAGACAGATGAAGAAAACACGATAAGGCAACTGTTGTAGTTGACAAGCGAATGAACAATAAAGTTAATGTTTTTTTTTCTTTAAAAAGTTATGGAAAGGTTTGCGGTAACACCATGTTATGACGATCTCTAATGAGTTGGGGTGGTTCTGAAAAGAACCGTTGGATTAAACTCGACGTTTCGATGACGATCAGAGCATACTGATCGAAACTTCGAGTTGAAACCAACAGTTCTTTTCAGAACCCCCCAGGCTCATTAGAGATAGTCATTACACCGCAAACCTTTCCATATTGTATTTCCACCATGCAAAGTTTCGAATCCTACTCCTCTAAAGTTACTTCGAGTTGCCATGTTTAAATTGTGCAATTCTCCCTAAGCGTGCATGGAGAATGCCCACCTTAATAATATACTTCCATCATGCAAAGTTTTAAATCCTACACAAAGTTTCTGCAATGTAACGGGAAAAAAGAAGAACAAAAAAACATATAATTGGAACAAACTTTGATCTAATTGCACAATGTTACGATGACAGCTTTGTAATTTTTTTTTTATTTTGTCCCCTTTATTTTTGAAGACTTTACAAAAACGATTTACAATTGCTATTGTTTAATTGTTGTTGTTTTTTTTGTCAGTATCACTTAATTGCCAACTTGGCCAGAATGCTATCTTTTGCGTCGTGGCTCGACCCCGCCACAGTTATACGCCGCGCCTGTTTCTGATTGTGATTGTTTTCAAATTGATCAATTAAAACAGAGAATGCAGGGACAATAGCCTATCGTCACATCTATTACAAGTTTGTGTCTTGGTAAATGGTCTTCGGATCCCATCTCCATTGCAGTCATAAAGAGCAGCAGTAAGCAAGGCTTATTGAGAGCACAATGGGGGATCTTTTAAAGATTCCTTCCGTCCCCCCCAAAAAAAAAAAAAAATAAAATAAAATAAAATAAAAAATAAAAAAATAAATAAGTTAATAAACAAATAAACAAACAAACAATTAAAGCCAGTGGACACTTTCGGTAAACAGTGTTGTCCAAGGCCCACACTTCGTGTATCACAACTTAAATAATAACAAACCTGTGAAAATTTAGGCTCAATCGGTCATCAGAGTCGGGAGAAAATAACGGGAAAACCCATCCTTGTTTCCGCACGTTTCGCCGTGTCATGACATGTGTTTACTATAAATCCGTAGTTCTCGATGTCGAGAATTGATAATTGTTATAATGTTTTCTCAAAAAGTAAAGCATTTCATGGAATAATATTTCAAGAGAAGTCTTTTACCATTACCTTAAACCCTGTAAGTTATTTGTAAATCTGTGAACTTTTTTTTTTCTGTTCCGAAAGTGTAATGGCTTTAACTAATTTAATAAATTAGTTGTGTTTTTAAAGAAAATGTCCCAGATTGTTCAACACCGTGGGCCTTAGAGCTACCGCGGTCGCGTTTCAGATCACGCAATACCAACGCAACAGAAGCAAAACGTCAAGGCCTCGATCATGTCGCTGCAAACACTCTCCAAGCTGATGGCACGATGGATCTATGGAGCGGGCGCTCTAATCAACAATAAATCAAGCCGATAGATGCACGCCCAATTCTTTTGTACGACAGAAAAATGCGCAAGTAGCCCCTGGCATTATAAAGCTATTGAAATTGTAACAGCAAACATGAATAATTCATGATAAGTATGCGGACATTTTTAAAGAAGGGGTGCGCAAATGTGAAGAGGGGATGGTTGAATTGGAAAGTCTGGTGTCCATTCGTGGAAGAAGACATTTTGAACGAAGTGAGCCACTATCTAATAGGTAACACCGACTCAGACAAAAAGAAAAACAGTATAAAAGTTACTTGAACGAGTTTGAACGTCCATTTGCCACCGGGATCGTGCGTTCGTGACATGCCGACACTCGCCTACATGCAGTACCATTTTGATAGATCGGGTACGTCCAATTAATACGGTCCCAAGATCATCATTCTTGAAGTGAATTCTGGAAGTGAAACAATACTTTCTATAGACTGCTGATTCTTGATCACCATGCTGCCTGCATGTAGATTTTTAATGCGCGATGCCGCGGCTCTTGTTGCTGATGGCACAAATTGTCCAATCATCGCGTCACCAGTCTACATTGATGATGCAAATTAGCTTCCACAAGACAAAATAAAAACAAAATACACGTTGATCATCCGGGGTTTTCACAAAAAAAGAGGAGCATGAGGGCCTTCAAAATGTTCACCTTTTATTTCTTTTAAAAGGGGGCCATTTTAAAAGGGAGCATTTTAATTAAAACAGGTCACCATTATTAGTTACAATTGGGGTTCAGCAAATAACTGAAGGGGGTGTGATTCGAACCAACGACTCCGGAGTGCAGCGCTCTGACAACTGAGCTATCTAGCCCACATCGGGTAGTCTCCCTTTTTTTTGTCAATATCTTTGTTCAGGTTGCCAGCCAGAAGCCATTCAACCCGAACTCGGATATTGACAAAATAGGGACACCGCCAATGTAGGGCTATAGCTAAGTTGGTAGAGCGCCGGCACGTTAATACGGAGGTTGTTGGTTCAAATCCCGCTCTAGTCAATTCTTTGTTCAACCCCCAAAATCAGTTAAAAATTTACCCAGTCAGTTTCCCTTGTGGTTTATATTGATACGTTCTTGGAAGATAAGTAAGTTTAATAAGAAATACACATACATTTTTGTTTTTTGGAAAAAAAAGTGAAATAAAAAAATGAAAACAGTAAAACAAGGATGCGGCCTAAAAAAGGATGAGCGAGGGGACGATCAACTGGTATTTTGTGTTTATATAGCTCAAGCTAGATGAGTCGATTTTGTCATAAATCACTATCTCCACTTGTTTAGATTGTCAATTTTTTAAAGGAAGCCTGTGGGTTTAGTAAATTTGATAGAACGAATATTTGGTAAAAAGAGGGACGACTGCATGGTGAGCATGGGAACAAATAATACCCACTCCCCTCGACTTCCCCCCTTATCATTATTCCCAGTTTTGTGCTTCTGCTTGATTTTACACCCAAATCATCAAGTGCATCGGTCCATTTACCACGCCTCTACTGAATATTTGATAAGCAAACTTATGAATTATTCATTAAGTCACATGATGCGTGTCAATCACCTGCAGCGTTGTTGTACTGCACTTCGCCGCCATAAAGCCATACGTCGTTTTGACGCGAGACTGACAATCCAAGGTATGTCACTCAATGTCTTATTTTCTGAATCCAGCCCTAGTCTGCTGTCATCTTTATAATTTAGCCATCTTTAACACCACCATATAAGTCAATGACTGATTAGTGAGCAAACACGAGAAATGTACCGCACATTTTGGTGCAAAGAAGATGAATTTATGAAGAATTTTAACCAGTAGTTGTTCTCTGATTTCTTTGTTGAATGGCTGTCCGTTGTGTTGTGTTTGTGTGTTAATGGCAGATGAATATTTTTCTGTAATTTTGGGAGGAGTCGTATAAACGACAGCTGCCGATTTCAACCTGTTTCGAACCGAGTACACTTGTTGGCAACATAAATACGGTCACTTTGATTTCCTTGCATTGGTGTAGAACGATTGATTTATTTGGCTGTGTGGTGCGAGTTGATAACCCATGAAGTTGTAGTTTTATCGCGAAAATAGGGGCCTACAATCATCATGTTTTCGTACCGTATGGCGGTAGTCCTTTATACTCAATGGGTATGGCGGGTGGGTAGAATGTGTGGCAAACTGCTGTGCAAGACGACCAGGCATGTTGGGTGGGTATGTGTGTTCAGTCACTATGCAAAAATGGTGGTGCGGTCAGTGTGCAGATTGATGGCAATCATGTGTCGTGCTTGTTCAAAGGATTGATGCAGTCTTTGTGTTTTATTTAGCGTGTTAATAAAATCATGGATTGTTCATCAGGGTATTAATAATATACATGTTAGTTACGCAACGATACATAAAATGTACTGTAATAGTATACCCTGTATGTTAATGTAAGCCTATAAATATAATAAAAAAATATATAAAAAACAGACCATGAAATGAACATGTACCATTAAAAAAAAATTACAATACAATACAATACAATACAATACAATACAATACAAAGACAAATAGTAATACATGGCCATGGGGCACCAGCATTTGCTTCTTGAATTGAACCACTGAACTAACTGGAATCGAAGGAAAGATATTCGTTTAGTTTTCACTCTTAAATTTAGTGACAATAAAATCTTTTTGGTGAGAATCCTACATTCGTGGTGAGAAGCTTTCGTCGATAGTACAAAACAAGAAAAACATGTGAGAAACATTAATAGTATTGTATGTAAAAAGATGTCTTTTTTGTACTCGTAGAACTTGGCTATCGTCTCCATGAATGAGACGATAGTGCAAGATAATTGTTCTACAGTTTGGATGCCCAAAATTTGGATATATCATGAGAAGCATTACTATCGCATCATAGTTGCGACAATGTAACCCTAGTGCGTTATCGCAACTAATCGCATCAGTTTCACTGATGTCACTGGTCAGTAGCATATCTCATCTCAGATTGTGAATTCCTGTTTAGGGATTATTTTCTTCTTGGCGATATCTCAAAAACAACATAAAATGAAGTTTTCTAAAGATCTATGCCTTCAACAAACTGATCATGATAAGATATGTGTTTCAATACTTGTTACATGTACGATCATTTTTGTTAAGAAATGAAAGGGTGGCCAAGTCAGACCAGGTATTTCATCTTCCACCCTGGTCATCACTGCCAAATGTTCCAATTGCAATAAAAATGCCCCCCATCCATTCTTAAATTCTTAGTTGCTCAAAGGTCAAGATGGTTGGAGATTTGTATCAAACACATCTAAACTGTGGCCAGTTTTCTATTACTTTCACAATGGTACTAAATGTACTTACAACAAGGCACATGTATTTTATTTCACTCCTGATAAAAACAACAAAACATTGGGTTCTGTACACAGAGGGGGGTCAAATGGCATCCTTGGCTTAACAATAGGTGCCATTTGTACTTGACACTATGGTCCTTCACAGCGTGCATTCAGTGGTAATGTATCTAATAAATGTTGAATGGGCTTACTTTCTCCATATGGAGAAACACTCCATTGAGTTGAGTGATCTTATTGCTCAGGTGTTCAAAGCATTGTGTTTTAACCTTTGACATGTTATGATATTAGTTCGCATTTTGCTTTCGTTTGCAGATAATTATCAACATAAAGGGTCCCTCATGTACCTCCAATAACAATGCAGAATCTTTACAGTCCCCGCCCCCCCCAAATTATAATAAAGGAATAAAAGAGTAGGCGACGAGTTTTTAAACGGGTGTTAAAAACCGGCAGGGTAGTGGCCGAGTGATAAAGGCCCGAGCCGAAGGTCTGTAATGTGTATCGTTTACATGTGTGGCACAACTTCAACTGCTCATGTAGTACCCAGTCCATGTTTGCAGTTTGTGTTTAAATCACTTTTCAAGATGGCAGCTACAGAGTAGCCACGGGGAGCAGCCAGAGAGTAGCCACTAATACACATTAGTGGCTACACATTTTAGTGGCTACTGCAAAGTATTTCCAACCAAAATGCGTTCAGATTAGGCTGTGTACATCGCTTCCCTAGAAAAACAAACAAATCATTTTTAATTTTTTTGTTCTCCCCGCTGGAAAAAACAATTAAGAGGACCTGTGAAGATTGTACAGGGTGTTGTTTTTGATGATAATAGTTAGTATTTTTGTCTGAAATCAAACATGTAGGCCTAAATGTTATCGACTCAAACTGTGTGTCAATCTTATATAATTGCTAAGCGCAATGTCACAATAGAAATCACTTTGGTAATATTGTCAACCTTTGTGATATCTAGCCCAGGATTTCTCTTTCTATTTTGCAATATGTGGACTGTTCGCGAATCATCCAACCTTTAAGTTTTGCATTAATAGGCTACGTGTCTTCAGTGTTCATTGGTTAAGTGTCTCATGGAGAAAGCAGGGCGATCCATATGAAACATGAAAAGCAATAACAAAGTTTTCAGGATTAGGCCTACACACACCTGAATTTACCCATGTTGTGACACCCCTAATGTGTTTTCTTAATTCTAACCTTAACACCAACCCAAACTTGTTATCCACCATCACATGGGGTTATCGGAACATCGATCGGGTGGTCTGAACAAATATCAGTCACCGTTTTCATTGCTGACTGATTCTCTGTTAGTCTGTTGAACAAGTTTAGTTCTTCCTCCATGGTTTCATTCACACTGCATCATCAATTCAAAAACAACAAGACGGATACCGATGAACTTGAATGTGTCACAGCAGCAATGTCGAAAATACCAAAGTAATTAATACTGTAGCTTAATTTACATCAACCTCAGTCACTTACTAAGTCCCTTTGTATGAACAATGCCATGCATGTTTTTGGATGTGTTTAGATGCCAGTGTTCGGGTCTAGATTTTGGTCATTCTAAAAAATACATGACTATGGAATTATCTGTGATGGTGCCTCATGTATTGCAAAAGCCCTGTACAACATAAATATCTCTCACACTCTCACAACTAATGACGTCACATGAGTACAAACCTTCAAAAAGCTATATATAGGCAATGGTGTTTGAAATGAGGGTTTTACAATTTAAAAACGACTGAATCCGATGTAACTCAATTTTCGTATTGAAAGCTTCTTACAATGTTTTAGCAAAGATCACCTGTTGTCATTTTTGTTCAAACGTCTTTTATAAATCCACCACTTTGACATTGCTGTTTTACATGCATTGATGGGAGGTGAATTTTACTTCACTTATCAATCAGGGAATAATAAACGACCATAGAGCTGTTCCTTATTTCTCTTTGATACGACCAAGACTCATTCATGTCTTTGTTTGATCATGCTGTGGCTAGGTTCCAGTACATTCATTGGTACCATGGGGCAATAGTTTATTGCTCCATGTTGGTACCATGGTATCTTAATACATTGTACATCATGTGTCTGGACCTGCAGACTGTCATGTTTATTGACCAAGATAGCTGTCAATCATTGAGTGCATTGACTAGCTTTGTTATCTTTGCAGATAAGGGTTGTTATCAAGCTAAATACTTCCATGCCAGAGGGTACTAGTGCATTTGACCTCTTCCACTCTGCACTAATGTATACTATACCACCTGTTAATTCACACCTTTATATCCTGACTACAATGTGACTTGATACTATGCAACTTGGCTGTTGCCTAGGCTGTGTGTAGTTACTATGGTGCTCCATTAAGAACCTGACTGTTCATTTTGGTGAAGAGTCAACCCATCCAAAAATGGTTAGAATAGAGCCTACTTGTACGACACTCCTCAGTTACACCATGGAGCTATAAATTGTCTGGGTAAGATCAGGCAAACTTGTATAGAGCAAGTCTGGTCCTTGCTCTATGCATGTATCATGTAAGAACAGTCACATGTTTATAGGGTGTAGTAATAACTAGATTTCCTCCTGTATAATCTCAGCAGGTTGCTTTCTTTATTGGAGACACAATGCAACACTCATCTAGTGGGGTTGATGTATCAACCCAAGGTGTATCCCACATAGTATGTGATACAGCAGCATCATCAGCTGAATCTGACGAGAGTAAGCCACCAATACAAGCAGTCACTACTACATCCTCAGCTGCTGCTGCTGTAACTGAAGATATTCAAGCTCAATTAGAGAAAGATAAGAGATTAATATATGGGTGAGTCTATGCTTAAAGAGCGAATATTCACTTGTTTTCATTTTTTTGTTAAAGAACATGAATTGATTGCTTCTGCTCAAGACCTCAATTACAAACAGCCCATCATGTGAGTGCATGGGGCTCAATAAGAAAACAAATTGCCTATACATGTACATGTACATGTGCTTCAAACTGTCATTTTGTCTCGGGGTGTATCTTAATATTTAAAGTACATAATTCTTTTCCATAAAAGCTTTCATTATTATGACTTTTTGGTAATTAATAAAATAAATAAATTGCAGTTACAAAGCACTGTAAACTTGCTGTTAGTTGCTGTTGTTTGAGTGTTGTTGTGGTGCTATAGTAGAAATAAATCCATCCAAATTGACGTCACACTCTCACTTAATGTAACTTTTAGATTGGCTGGTGCCAAAAACATTCACTGAAAGTAAACTTTGTTTTACTTTTTAATTGATTTCTAAAGTTTAACTTTTCAACAAATAATTCGTTTTGTTTTAAGTTAAAGCATGGAGGTAACTGAGGTACATGTAGCGTGCATCATGGTATGGTTGCGTGGGTGGCTAGTGCAAAAAGCACAGCCTCTCACCACTCAATTCTCGGCTAGGGCCATATTCGAGTTATGTGTTGGTTTATTCCTGTGCCAGAAAGCTTTGTTTTCCTCCCTCTGGAAAAATCACACACTTTTGATCTCTGGCGGTGCTCCGTACATGTATGGTTCCTTTGCATGCGTGTGTCTTGACTAGTCTTGACCATGTGATATTGTAATAAGCAATTTTCAGCTACAAGACAGGATGATTAACCTCTCAAATTATTACTATTATTGCAAGACGAGGTAAATAAAGAAACAAAATCCCACACATTTATAAAGTATTCAAGGTTTGGGAGTTAGATATGAGAAAGACTTGCACAGAATAAGGATCAATTGGCATAATGTGCTATGTGCTATGATCAGTAATTACTGGGAAAATGTTGATTGTTTCAATCTGGAAACATTCACTAAATTTTGACATTACATTTCTTAAGCCTGTTTGTTACATGTTATTTGTTTATGTTTTACCCATAAAACAGGGCAAGAATGCACACTATGTAATGGGTTCAAGTTATTGAATTGTTTGCTTTTATGTTAATCACAGTTAGCTTTAATGACTCAATTTTAAAATGATTTTTAATTGCAGGCATCCATTGTTTCCTTTGATGGCTCAATTGTTTGAAAAGTGTGAGCAAGCAACCCAAAGTACTGACCCCCCGACCTCAGCAAGCTTTGATGTAGATATTGAGGAGTTTGTGCATAGGCAAGACAGACAAGGAAAACCATTTTTTAGCAATGATCCAGAAATTGATAATTTGGTAAGAGTTTATTTTAAAAGGTATAGTTTTGGGTTGAACAAAAGAAAATTTACTTGAGTTGGATTTGAACCTGTTACCTCCAGGTTAACATACCAGTGCTTTACAATATGACAGTCTCCCCCTATTTCGTCAATTTATTATTTACCCAGTCAGTTTCCCTTGTGGTTGCTGCTGCTTCCCCGGTTGTGTTGTAAACTTGGGTGTGATCCCTGGCTGGCCACATGGCAGCTACAGGTTGAATAGCTTCTGACAAGCACCCCTGAATAAAGATACTGGGAGGTAACTCACTAGGGCTAGATAGCTCAGTTAGTAGAGTGCCAGCACTCATCTTGCCTCCCTAGTGTTTAGTCAAGTAATTGTCCTATTGGGTCTTTCATGTTTTCTGTCTGTTCTCTTATGGGTTTTCCCCTCTTGACATGTGTGTGTGTGTATTTTTATGTTTTGTTTACAACTAATTTATTGTTACTTTTTTGTATCAGTCCTGTAATTGGCGCTTGCGCTGTTGGATGTTGTATAAAATAAAAAAATAAAATAAATCCAGATGTCACAGGTTCAAGACCCACTCACATCACTTTTTTGTTGTTCAACCCCAAATGTTTCACCCAGTCAGTTGTTTTGGGGGGTTATTAGTCAAATCCAGCTCTCCTAAAGTCAGTTTTTCTGTGTTCAAAGTATAATTTGTAAAGCTACACTTTCCTTTTTTTTTACTTTAAATGTAGAGGAGACATTTACAGTTTTTCTTTATTTTGTTTAAATCAGTCAAATGTAGAGGTACAAGTAGTTGTTCTTTTGCTTCATCAAATGGAGTAAATGTATAATAACTTTGTTCTTCATTGGATATAATTTACCCACAAAAAGAGTGAGTAAGCGCTAAAATAAAGTGGTTGAAAATAAATCTAATATAATTTCCCTGTGTTGATGGAAACCTACCAAGTACCCAGTTACTGGTTGAGCTAGGTTATGCCTGTACACGCTAATGAAGCAGCTCAGTTAATAAAGTTTTTAGTTTTCATGCACTGCTGTAGAGCCTGTCCATACAGTACATGTGGGTACTGTCTTATATCCAAAGTAACACTCAACTTGTTATTCTAGCATTAGTTTATTGAGATATTTTTGACTGGAATGACTTGTTTATTTTGCAGATGGTAAAGGCAATACAGGTACTACGCATCCATCTCTTGGAATTAGAAAAAGTGAATGAACTATGTAAAGACTTCTGCCATCGCTATATTACATGCCTAAAGGGGAAAATGCACAGTGACATTCTACTTCGAGATGAAAGACAACCAGGTACATCATTTACACAGGGTCAATTAGCACAGGATGTACAAGGCTCATCACAGGGCTCTGATATGACCCCACCCCATCAATTAACACAACAGGTACAAATACAGGTGAGGTAGATTAGGTAGTTATTCAAAACAGGTTGCTTGCTTGGACCTATATAGATGCATGAAACATGTTGAGTTAGCATGCTGGTGAGTTGTTGCTGTTAATTTGTAGATTGAAGCTGTAGATTGAAATTAATTGTTTTATGGATTTTTTAATTAATTATTATTTTTGTAATGCAAGTCGCCAGACACACAAGGCCTGCAGGCCACTTCAAGGTGTGGGCTACAATTTTTTGTCCAGACGCTGTTGCTACTTACTCCTAGGGCTGAAACAGGGTTACCCCATTTATAGTCCATATGTATGTAGGCTTGGGTATCATCAATTCGAAGCCTGGCCAGTAGAGCAGAGAAAGCACTACCTCCCCAATTTTACGTAGCAAGTGTCTCAACCCAGATCCGAACCCACACCCTGCTGATCAAACACCAGTGCTTGAATCCAGTGCTCTTAACCGCTGGGCCATGACACGCTTTAGCCTTGATTGTTACCTTCTTTGCTCCACAACTCTACTTCCTGAGAATGTTGTCTTATGCGGAATCAACTTCTCTTTACTAGTCAATAGTTTAATCTCAAACGCTATTTGAGTTGAGTAACCTGCTACTTGATTACAATTAGGTTTTCAATCCATTTTCACCAAACAAACGTACTAAATATTATTTTCATGATTCAGTTTGTACTAATATTTTAATTTTAGAAAATTTCTATCAGCTTAGATACGTGTTTGGTAATTCATTCTTCAATCAATTTATCCTCCAAAAAACACCTTGTTTTTTACAAGAAATAATGTTTAGTTAAAGCAGACCCACAAGATGTACCTCTTGCTATTCTTTAGTAGCACTCTACTCTAAGAGAAGTGTCTTTAAATTGTCATTCATAAATACCTCGGACAGTGTTGCTATTCTTACTGGTGGAGAGCACGTCACATTGGGGTGTTTAAACGATTGATAATAACAAGCAGGAGCTGTTTATAACCAATTATTTTTCGGATACGTTTAGATGCATACTACGCGCTAGTCTAGGTGCAATACTTTTTTCAAAGGTGTGAAAGGAAAATGTGAAACGTCTTGCAACAAGACTAACTACGCGCACGAATGCATATCTGAAAACTGTCTCAGTAATAAAAATGCAACGCATGTACAGAGCTCAAAGTTTGACAGAGTTTCTTATTTTATTATGCTTTTAACCAAAAGGAATTTATGAATGGGAATAAAAGAGTAGTGACTTGTTTTTAAACTGTCGTTTCAAACCTTGCAGGGTCAAGGCCGTGGCATAAGGGCCCTCGCCTTTATCGCAAGGCCATGCCCCTTCCGGTTTTAAACGTCATTTTAAGAACTTGTCGCTACCCTTTTATTGCCTTATTTTGAGAGATTGACTGTGCTACTGTTTGACATGTTCAGGTCCAAGCTTCACCTCAGCAAGTTCAACCTGTCTCTGCTACATCAGTCGCTGGAGGTGCTTATATCTTACAACAACCAAATACACAGCCAGTTCAAACCACTTCAACTCAGGTAAGCCAGTCTCCCCACGCAGTTGGGGCTATAATTGGTATCAAAGTTGAAACAAAAAGACCAGAATCCACACTTGTTACCCAAATAAAAGTAATAACACATCTGTGAAAGTTTAACTGAGCTGAATTGGTCGTTGGAGTCAAAAGAAAATAGTGGAAAAAACCCCTCACATATTACATGGTTTCAGTGTTTCTGAACATCAGATTTTGAACTAGCAAGACCAAATCTAACTGCCTTTAAGAAATTGGTTAAAACTAACTTCTCAAAAACTAAAGCATTTCAAGGTCCAATATGTCAATTGAAGTTTTTTCTCAATGACTATTTTGTACCACGTAATGTGCAAATCTGTGAGCATTAACATTTTTAATTTTACCAATGGTGCACTCTCTTCAAGCAGATAATAATAGTGCTTAGCACAGTTTTAGAAATCATTAGTGCACCATTTACAAGTTAAGTGTAAAGTGTATTCAGTTTTGGCTGGTTATTAGGTTTCTGATTAACAGGGTTATTCTGTGCTAAAGTAAGTAGAGAGCAAGCATGTATATCTAAGGCCTGTGCTAAACGTCACACTTTGTAGTGTCAAACTCAAATGTGGGGCAATAAAAATAAATCAGTAACAAACGTCAAATTTAGTGAAATTGCTTGACACATCTAAAGTATGTGTCAAACTTAAATCAAAAATGTGCACCAAATGCCGCTCTTTGTCAAATTTAATTCTTTACTTTTCTAATTATTTGACACCGTCTGGACACGGTGCGGCGTTTAGCGCAGGCCTACCTGTTAAATATTGCTAGACATTTGAAAGTGTAGCTTTCCTTGACATGGTATTTTTGTTGTTAATGTTACAGCAGCTGCAGCAAGCACAATTCCAGACCATGCTAAACTCAGCTGGACAAGTTGTCTATGCACCAGTCATTCCACAGGGGGTAATGGCACAACAAGGATTAGTCACTCAGGCTATTCCAGGAACTGTGCAGTTACAGAGCACCCCTCAGCAGCAGCAGCAACAACAACAGACAGTAGCAGCGCCCTCTATGGTTCCAGTAATTCATGGCTCTACACCTATTTCTCATATTGGCATTCAGTCTTCAGTTCCCTCATCACAACATCAAACAGTGACATCATTAGCTTATGCTACAGCTACTGCTACTGCTGGGGAAGAGTTTGATGAAATGAATGAACTATTAAATAAAAGGAAACCAAAGAGAGGAGTCCTACCTAAGCATGCTACAAACATTATGAGGTCATGGCTGTTCCAACACATAGTGGTCAGTTAATGTCTGTACATAGTTCATTCTTACCATCTTTCCTGTTATGATGACTGACTGATAATGCCTTCTACTTTGTTAATGGTTTGGTTGACTGCAGAGATTTTATCATCTTGTTAACTCTTACACAGTGCTATGATATACAAATATTGACTGCTTTAAGTGCTATGGTTAAAACTATGACGCCCGACTGTGATCCGAGGTGCATTCTAAAATACAGCGCTCCAGGGATTACTGAAGGAGTCCCAAGTCTTAACCATAGCACAAGTAAAAGCAGTCAATATTTATTTAATAACATCCCAAACATGTATTAAGTCTTGAAGAACCTGCTGTTGCTATAGTTGCTGTGTGTAAAGAGAGTAACTTTCTCACGGTTTCTAATCAAAATAAGTAATGTCTGCGTGACGCAGACGTGATTGCGCGTCTGCTTAGTGCACAACCCCTATGGCGTTTGCCAAGCAATAGGGTCTGTACGCATGCGTGAATGTAATTAGCATATTTCATGGGAAGGGTCCATTTTAACATACATGCAGCTGTGAGATCACATTATTGAGATCCATGTGGGGCATAGATAAAGTACCAATTAAGAAACATGTGTTTTGATTGTTTGTTTTAGCATCCGTATCCAACAGAAGATGAGAAGAGGATGATTGCTGCTCAGACCAACCTCACGTTACTTCAAGTCAATAACTGGTAAGATTCATTCAATAAATAATAATAATATCAAAGTCTTATATAGCGCACGTATCTATCAAACAAAGGTACTCGAGGTTGAGTGTATACAAACTTTCAGAAAGATAGGTTATTGCAGTGAAGGATTCTGAGACCCAATTAATTAGCACCTTATAAGGGTTTACAAGGTACTAGAGCGCATACAGCAGCCACAGCCAGGAACCCCTTCTCTTTTCGATAAGTGCACTGGGTTCTTTTACATGCGTTACACAGACGAAGCAATGGTTAAGTGTCTTGCTTAAGGACACAAGTGTCACGGCTGGGGATTCAAACCCACACTCTGCTGATCAGAAACACCAGAGTTTGAATTCGGTGCTCTTAACCACTCGGCCACGACACTTCTCATGCTGTGTTCTGGTTGAGTTGAAGTGAATGATGGATTGACATGCCAGCATACATATTAGTATTAGTATGATAGTGTCGTGTTTATAAAGGAACCCAGTCCTGGCAGGATGAGGGGGGCTTGTCAAACTCGGTCACTCAGTCAATGTATCTTGTATCCAATGCTCATTGTCAGCTTAAGATTAAAAACAGTTCTTGCCAAGGGTCTTCAACAAAATTCTAAATTCAACCCCACAATACGATATCTTGACCTATACTCCCCAGGGAGCTGAGATGATTTAAGGAATGATTTAAGACCAAGTGACCACGGGTAATTATGTTGAAGCGCCATGAGCGTCACTGCATGACAGACCTGAGCTATATAAGAAGCCACTATTATTGTTATTATTATTATAAAAAGTTGAGAATACCAGTCAAGGGCAGAAATCATATCGTTGTCTGTAAAATATTCACCCAAATATGAAGCAGCTGAATTGATATCGAATGGTTTTATAGAATGGTTAAAGTAACCAGCCATGATGAAGCAATCAGATTGTGCTTTATACTAATAAGGATGATTTATGCTGACTGGTTATACAGGTTTATTAATGCCAGAAGGAGAATACTACAACCCATGTTAGATGCAAGCAATCCAGACCCCAGTACCAAGACTAAGAAAGTCAAGACACAGAGTCGACCATCTACTCAAAGATTCTGGCCAGAGTCATTAGCAAATCTTGGATCACCGACCACAACAAGAACAGGTAAGTTGCTTGGCTCTCAGTCTGCCCAATAGAGATTCAATGTGTTCAGTAATAAGTAATAATAATGATACACAGCTTTTATGTAGCGCCCTTTACCCCAAAAGGGTCCTGAAGCGCTTCATAGAGGTTAGAAATATTATGCAAGTTAAATTACAAACGACCAAAGACCAAAATTAAAAAGTTAAGCAAGTACGAACAATGCTGGACAGTTTAAGATAAACAGATTTAAAAAGCTCTTGGGAAAGATCACATACTAGCGGAACAATTGAAGTAGTCTGGAGTCGGAAGGTAAAAGAGGAGACTGATCTAACTAGATCAGATTACTTTGGTTTTCTCCTCTTGAAAGATTGTAGTTAAAAACCATGTTTTTGTGAACTATTCCCAAAGTATAAAGAATCATTGAGCAATGAGATTCTTCGTCCTCAAGATGCAGAAACAAGAAAGTGAGAAAGACAGAACACTTTTAAGTGTATTGTTGCTAATACCATCATTGCGTGTGACTGTAGAATAGTTCAGCTCAGATGATCCATACTGAGGGCCTGAAAGTGACCACAAAAAATAACCAGAACCCTCTTGGTTTTGGTGGGGGGGGGGCTGGGAGACACCTCGTTGCCAATAAATATCTTTTTCCAAAAAGACTATGGTCCAAGATATTCTATAAGAGAAGAAACATTTCAGATTTTTGGTGAGAATCTTCTTGAAGACCAACCTGTTAATTCTTCCTCCTATAGTAAAGGTTTGATGTTGTGAGCGATGTGAACGGGCCGATATCATGGCCCTGCTTACTGCTGAATTCTGCGCTTATGATCACCATCCGACGCTTACCTGCAAGAGCCTTGTAAGTGAAAATGCCTAGTAACGTGGAGTACGCACGCGCACTAACCAGCTAACCAGTGAAATAACCGTATGCTTGCCGTAAGCACAGAATTCCCTGCTTCCGTAAGCGCCAATTTTGTGCTTCCTGTATGTTCATGCTCAAAAAACAACTACATGTACCAGTAGGTCCTGTAACCATAGTTAAGAATATATACATGTAGAGTGTTCGTTCTGGTACTGTTATACTTTAGTCTGCAAAGTTGTGGGCACATCATGATGTTTAGTAGGTGTGTTACAAAGCAGGTTCTGCTCCAAGATGTATATGTACTGAAATAGTTACCACTTTCTTTGTCTATTGCAGGCAGTGATATGACAACATCAGCACTTGGTTCATCAGTACCAGTGGAACAAATCACATTATCAGGGGAGACACTCTCATCAATAGTACGGGTTCATCAGTCTTCAGCTTCTCCACAGCTAGACAGCCTGGTATCTAATGGGGAGGGTGTCCCCCTGGATGATGATATAGGCGATGAATCTGAGATGTCATCTAATGATGGTGTGATGGGTATAGACAGTGACGAGGACTCATCGTGAAGGATACTCTCATCATATCACAATCAGTCCTAAAGTTTTCCATCATTATTGCTATTCCAGCAGCTTGCTTTAAATCATACACTTTACCAGGGCTGCACTCTACACTTTAATATGTGCCATATACATGCATGTAGTTAGCCTTTTGTCAATGCCTTGGTGGCTCGGACAGCTTCGCAGAGCCTCGGTCCCAAGCGACTGGAACGGGAGACCATACACGCTAGTGGCAAAGCCACAAGGGCCTTTTCCAACTTGTTTGCGGTTTCTTATGTGTTTCTTTAAATCTCAACTTTTGCTACCCAAGTCCAAACCAATCAGAAGCGACGGGGGTCAGCGGGTCAGCACACATTAATGCACGCTTCATACTCTATGAATAATTCATCAAAACCACAAAACAAGTTGGAAAAGGCCCTTGTGGCTTTGCCACTAGCGTGTATGGTCTCCCGTTCAAGTCGCTTGGGACCGTGGCTCTACAAAGCTGTCCAAGTCATGACGGCCTTGACAAAAGGCTAGCATGTAGTCTGATATACATGCACAAAGGTAATGCAACGATAATTCAACACGTTAGTAGTCATGCTGTTTGTGCTTTACATTAAAGCCAGTTGAGTCAAGAAAATGACTTGCTATCCATACCCAGACTAATCTAAGCTGCCATAACCAATACCTCTCTTATTGGCTATCAATCAAACACATAAATGAGACCAATCCATAGATCAAGCATAGCATCTATTGGATGGTGTGAATCAGTACTACTTGTTACTTCCTGTAAACTATGCATTGGTTTAATCTTTGAGAGAATTCTTCATGGCCCAACACCATATCAAAGTCATACACGTACATCACTGTGAAGATGGTTAATGAGATAAACAATTGCATGTAAATAAGATGAATATCAAATGTTTTATTTGAGGAGTCCAAGCTACTAACTAATTTGAGATGATTGATGTGTTGTATTGCAACCATTGGCTAGCCAATGGGTCCAGTATGTCATTTGAATTTGTCCAATTGGAATTTCAAAAAGAAAGATGTAAAGTCAAGCATAACTTCTTATGTATTGCACCCCTTTAAGTGAAGAATTTAAGAATGTGGGAGGCAAATTCGAAAAGATGGCTGCGTTATGAAGCATGCAGCCTTACCTTAAAGGCAGTGGACACTATTGGTAATTACTCAAAATAATTATTGGCATAAAACCTTACTTGGTAACGAGTAATGGGGAGAGGTTGATAGTATAAAACATTGTGAGAAACGGCTCCCTCTGGAGTAACGTAGTTTTTGAGAAAGAAGTAATTTTACACGAATTTGATTTCGAGACCAAGTTTAGAAATTGAGGTCACGAAATCAAGCATCTGAAAGCACACAACTTCGTGTGACAAGGGTGTTTTTTTCTTTCATAGTTATCTCGCAACTCCGACGACCAATCGAGCTCAAATTTTCACAGGTTTGTTATTTTATGCATATGATGAGATACACCAAGTGAGAAGACTGGTCTTTGACAATTACCAATATCGTCCAGTGTCTTTAAGTTGTTGAAAAATTGTGTTGCAAAATGCAGTGTTTTCTGGTCATAGGGGAATGTCAAATACGGAATCAGAAATACAAAGATGTTTTGATTAATACATGAAGATTGACGGCACCCCAACATTGACTGAGAGCCTTGACACACAAGACAAATTAACAAGCACTTTGGAGCAACCAACTGCACTGCATGCAAAACAATTTATTGGTGTGAAAAGAGATATTATTTTTGAAAGAGTCTTGTAGTGGAGTTAGAAATACAAAGAGACAATATGCCGCAAACACTTGAGCCCACTTGCTGATCACTGATGCTGTGCTAACCGGGATCCAACTGTTATTCAGTCCCATACACAGTGGTGTTTTCACAACTTGAGGAGTGTCCAAATCCTTCAGCTTGATTCTCTGTGGCGTCAATTTTTCTGGCCATTAGTGGGTTAATTGCAAAATGATATTTTTATAAAACATCACAAAATATTGGGATAGTTGGCTGTCTATTTGAAAAGGTCCTTGTCTCTTATATTGAAATAATCCAATCGTACATAACTGAATCTTTATTTTCATAATTGCCATTTTAAAGAACCATGGACCAACAAAGTGACATGTTTGGGGCGTTTGTTTACATCTAAAGATTTCCCAATTGAAAGATCATGTTAGAATTGAAATGTGTATGGTCCCATGAGGATGTCCCTTTTAATGTAAATTCCCAAGAGTAAAACACCTTTCTCCAAACTTTTCTACATTGAACAAATAAAACCCAGATATAAAACAATAATACGGTTAAAACCTAGTTATGGTAGAGAGGTTGTGCAAGTGTATGGATCTGGATACGGATTTGGTTACTGTAATTGTTCATTATGGATCATTGGTCAGATTCAACGCTAGATGTGAACATCTCTCTGTATGTATTGGTAGACTTGCTAAACCTATCTAGTAACGCATGAAGTCAAAGATTTTGCACAGCACTGGCAAAACAACTTCAAGGAGTTAAACAGTAATGCATTTGATTTTCTTTCTAATCATTCCAAAGGCTTTCATTTAAACCCCATTTTTGTCAAGAGAAGTTTGATTTATGAAACATAAACTAAGTTTATCATAAAAAAAACCTGATGAGAACTGTATCTGATATAGGAAGTGTTGTATGTTTGGGTATATGCCATTTCTAATAAACCCCTTGCTTATTATGCACTGAACCATTCCCAGCTAACAAGTCTAATGGTGATTTGCCTTTGACCTCAATGATGAGGGGGCTGTTTGAGGTTGTTGGGTCATATACAAGTGGTCTGTTAATAGATAAGAATGACAGGTAACTTGTTTCACCTAGTTACCTGTTCATGTTTGTTGTGTTGTCATCGAGAAAGACTCTGCTAGGCTCGAAACGCCAGGCCATTAACTACTTTTTGCATTTATACTCTCGGTCCATTTGGTTGGTAATTCTATTTTCTCAAGAATGAGATGTGTAACCAAGTCAAGGATGCTGCAATCAGTGTGTGATACATTCATTATACTAAGGTGCCATTGCAACATACCACGCAATATGTTGTTTATCATCCCTGGTAGCTAGGAATTGAATATCATGAATAATCGTCTCAATAATAAAAGCTGGTATGGTTGAATAATGGTTTGGAGACTTTATCAAAAGTTAACATTTTCTTTGATTCACTGTGGCATAATTAAACTGGTTACTGGTTTTTAGATCCCAGTATTTCATCATGTGATAGTTCAACACTGAATGTGGTTTATAAATGCAGGAAGTTTTCATTTACTGATATATATTATTGTGCCAAAGAAAATTATGAACAGTTAAGAGTTCAAATGTTTTTGTATACATCAATATGTGTTGAGAAATGATGTAATGATTAATGATGCATAATGTAGTATGCTAATGCTTTGCCATTGTGTTTACGCATCTCGGTACTAGCCTACTGACAATGTACTATTGCATACAAGTATTGCACGCACAGCAAGCCTAGTTCTGTCTGCTCATGAATGAACACTCAAGGCTGTAAATGGGCATAGAGGTCAGTGACTCAACAAGTCAATAGATGACGTGACCTATGTTTACATTCAAACCGCCCTCTGTTGACAAAACACTGTACACGTCATGTTTCGCCGGGCAAAAAGACGTGTACTTTCTAGCTGGCTGCCAAAACACAAAGGTTTTGCCTGGCGGTATGCGCGCGAATCATGTTATGGTTTTTGAGTGACGTCAGAGGTTACACCGTCTACAGTCTTCTCCTTTCATGCTTTGACTCCCCTGCAGTGATCACAGCCTCTACCAAACCACTCGCTATAGATAAAGCCTCAAGCCCACTTCATACTTCTTGCGAATGCGATACAAATAATTTGCAACAGTTGAAATGTGTTTTTGCAGCGAAAACAGGGCTGTGACGTCAAAACTCGGTTCACATTCGCAGGGAGAATGAACGGGCTTTTTTTTTTTACTCAACTGAGAAATTGTAACCACAAACCACATGGTGATTTATTTAACAGTGGGCTTGTATTATTCTTTAAGATAGTGCTGAGCTATATCTGAAGGGGTCAATACTTATAAAAGCAGGAGTCCATTGCACCTCACACAATCAAGATACAGGTTGAAGGAAACAATTTGTGTTCACTAAACCTAAAGTCAATTTCTTTGCAAACGTGACAATTCAGTCAAAGGTTGGCATGTTATTCGAACCTAGTTACCTTATTTATTTAATAGCATCAATGGAAATATTCACTCTCCAAATATTAATCTTTTACTTTCTTTATTAAACACTTTCTTTTTTATTTTAATTTTATTATACATGTTTTTATTATTGACTGAACTTAAACATGCTAGCACACATAGACTGCTAACATGTACCGTGTTCAAATTTGTTTATTTAAAAAAAAATATTGATTTAGAGTAACTTGTTTTGTTGTGTGTAACCTTTGATGTTATTGCACTTTGTCTCCAGTCTGACTCTACCATGGAGAATCCAATGTGTGCTTAGTCTAATACCAGTGTGTTCACCATTCAGGATTTAGTCAGTTGCTTCAAATGGTTTTCATTGGTCAAATTACTCAATAGACCTCTTGCATTGGCCACCATGACTAAGATCAATCAATGGAAGCATACAGCCAATGATAGGTCTTCCTCTGTGTGGGCGCTACTCAAGCTGGTGATGTCATATACAAGAGATCTATTAACAATAACTATCTCAAAGATTCACTGAACCACCCATAGGTACTAGAATTTAGTCATTACCAAAATGTGAAATACTTGACTTTATAAACAGCAAGTTTTGTTAAAAATAACAAATGGCAGACATTTAGATTGAGTTTGCTAGTTGTGTATTGTCCCTGGATACTTGGATATCCATAGCATTCTGAACATGATGCCAATGTTGTCTAGTATCGTGCATTATGTCAACTCACGTCCCGTGTATTTTGTTAAACAATAAAAGCAAGGAGGTATTCATGCTTAGTGTACATATTCTAGGGTGAAATTATTGCATATAAAGATGCCTTGAAACATTATTGTACAGTTATGTACTTTTGTCAATCATGAAATATGTAATTTTTGAAATAAAAATGAAGCAAACTTATCATTTATCTGTTCATCTGTTTTCCTTTGCGGCTACGTTTCATAAAAAGTTCAAGAAGAATAGAAAAATAAACTTCTTTAAACTGCAATTAAAAGGTACACTTTGAAACATGGATTTTGATTATTGTGAACTAAAACAACAGAACAAATCTACATGTAAGATGGTTTGAGGCCTCAGTGAAACCATGGAGGAAGGAAGAGAAGGAGCTCGATTGACCCGCAAAACCGCTGAGTAACAAAAGAATACTCTGACAATTCCCCTGTCTGACCAGTGGAAAAAGACAGGAGACCTCCAGCTGGACGGCCGATTAGTGAGCGCGGTTAGATCTCTTTGTACAGAAGGTGTGGTACCGCCACTTTGCACTGTTGCCTGTGTGTAAAGTTTAATCATTGGAGACAAGAATTGTGAATACACACATTTTTATTTACCGTTTGTGGTGTTTACTTGGAAATATCATAGCATATTTTTTGCACCTTCCTGTCACTAGTGGTGGTTCAAAATTTGGGTATTACATGTAGCACACGAGGGTGGTTGGTATTCAATTGTGTTTTTCGATTTGGTGGGCGAAAGTGTACACAAATTAGATCAGGTCTCAAAAAAATTGTTTTTTCTTTATTATATCCAAACGACATACGACACCATAGTTGAGTGAAGAACCAAGTGCGCACGCGCAAACTCACATACGACAGGTCGCCCATTGTTTGTGTAAGGTATGTGTAGGTGATTACGAGGTGTCGTTATACGACCGCGGTACCACGGGTTCGGCTTTTGAAGTCCCTTCATTCGAGCTCCTTCCTCCATGGTGAAACTAATGCTGTTGACAAACCTCAGGACTCATGCCAAGGACTGTACATTCCTACTTTACTTTCATTTCAAACACAATATTCAATTAAAAATAATAAAACTTGTAAAAAAGTTAGAGTTAGTTATTGTGATCCATGGCAACTTTGGATTCATCTCCAGTATTTATGTGACAACCGGTACATAGCGCTGCTTACCATTAGCAAATTAAAAGGCGTTCTAACCTTCCAGTGCTTACTGCATGAAAAAGAAGGATGTATCAATACAAATCCATGGTGAACGCTGTCGGCCTTATTTTCCTCTAACCTGTGAAATAACTTTACACCTTAGAAACATTTTTTTGCTACAGTAAAAGATTTGCTTACCGTTGAGCAGCTCCATGAAACTGGGCCCAGGTGTAAATCTCGTTTGAGTAGTGTTGGTTCCGAGAAGAACCTTTGGTTGACAACTCAACTCAATGTTTCGATGGGTCAGCTCTGATTGTCTTTCAGCGTTTTGATCAACAGCTCAGATCTTCACTAGGAGAATGCTGAGACGATCGAAAAATTGAGTTGTCAACCACCGGTTCTATTCATAACCAACACTACCCAAGAGACATTTAAACATGGCGTTAGCGCATACCTGAACTGATTTATACTCCTACTAATTTTAACTCCTACTTGTGTCAAACAATGAATGTAACTAGAGAAAGATTCAGGTCAGGTTACATCCTAAAGTGGAGGACCCATTTCAATACAAACCAAAGTATTTGTGTTTATTGTTCGAGATCATCCCATTCTTTTTGAACATATCTAGTCCCAGGACGATGTGTGGCAAAATGAAACATATTTTCATTAAAGCATCCATTTATAAATTGCATGCACTCGTTCACAGTTGAGCTGCTTACATGACACACTTGATTTTACATAAATAGAAAAACTAACATTAAAAATCTTGTTTTTCATAAAAACTGCAAGTTCACTTTAAACTTTACATCTGCACTTTTCTTCACAATTCTAACTTATAAAGAACATATATCTACAATGTGTGTCAAATCTTTGATATTCCTAGAGATACCAGGAAATAGGCAACATGCATCTGATGTAGACTTACAATAATATTTACACCACCCACCCATCCCATCCATCCTACCCACCAACCCATCTGCACTGTTCTTTTCTCAACCCCCAAATGATTAAATATCTACAAATCTTAACTTCATATTCAACCATCCTTTTGATCCTCATGTTACCTTACTAATTATCTTGATGTATTATCTTATACTGTAACAATACATCATGAATATTCTGCAGATGGCTGTGGACATATCTAGGATGACTCAATCATTGACTTACTCAATGCACATTTGATTACAAAATGGATCACTGGGGACAAAAATGAAGAGTCAATAGAATACTGACTATGGTTAATTAACCCGGGTGAAATAGCACAGTGCAAATTTAAACTCATGGTATATTTTCCCTAGTTCCATGAAATGCATTGCATGTTTACAAACAGGGTAATTCTTAATTATTGGTTTGTTATTATAATTAATGGTGCAAGTCTATGGCCTTTGCTTTGCCAAACAAAACATTGTAACATTAGCTAGAAATGGCATTCAAAAACAAAAATGGCATCCATTTGACACTATGGCAATGGATTGTCACCATCATCTTTATGCACTACCAACAACCAACAACCAACAACCATGATAATAAGATCATGGGCTTCAATAGGTTATTGATTATGCATCGTGACACATCACCACAGATTGCTCAGCGCAGTCACCTACTTGCCTGCTACTTGTAGTTAAGATGGAGTTGAGAAGATAATTGATGCTCTGGCATTCAAGAAGTAACTAAGCAGAAGAGATACTAATAAGATGATCATTCCAAGGCTGAATATTAGGCTCTGTCAAATAAAGAACATAATCAACAAGATAAGTACACACATATAAAGGATTTGAGGCATTGCATGGTTTCGGATGTGTGTATCTACTTGCCAGGTAGAGTTTGTTCTTAGAAAACTGTCTTTCCTTATTCTACTATCGCGGAGTAGATTTACCGGATGTTTGGGAGTCTTCTCAGTTCTGAAAAGAACTGTCCTGCTTTTTAACTCCTACCCGGGTGGATGGTATAGAAAATAGGCTGGGACTACAGCTACATGTACTTTAGCTTATAGGATCGTAATTAACTGCAATACCGCGGAGTCGGTTCTTGGATTGTCTCAACGTTTTGACTAACTTGCTCTCGTCATCGTCAAGAGAAAGACAGTTAGTTCTCTTAGAACAAACTCTACCTGGCATGTAGATACACACATAGTGTTACCGCTAATTAAATATATATAAGTACACACATACAGTAGTTTAATGATTCATGCAGTCAATGCAAGGTGGCCTTTCATCATGTAGTCTCAGTATTTAAGGGGTAAGAAACATGCTCCATGAGTTGACTATGGAATTATTTTGCAGGACTTGGAAGCTTTAAGTGTGCAAAGCAGCCCAAACATCAGTAACACAAACAACATAAAAATTTTTGAAAGTTTTCTTCATACACCAAGTTATAAACCACAAGGGAAACCGATTGGGTAATTTAAAAAATAATTTTGGAACAAAGAAAACATTACTACAGCAGGATTTGAACCAACCACCTCTGGTTTATTGAGCCAGTGCTCTACCAACTGAGCTATCTAACACTGGGTTGGCGACCTGCCTATTTTATTTTATCAATAGCTTTGTTTGAGGGGGCCGGTCAAAAGCCATACATCCGTTAGCTCCCGTGTAGCCAGGGATCACACCAAGTTTTTCTACTAAAGACATCTTAAAGGTAGTGGACACTATTGGTAATTACTCAAAATAATTATTAGCATAAAACCTTTCTTGGTAACGAGTAATGGGGAGAGGTTGATAGTATAAAACATTGTGAGAAACGGCTCCCTCTGAAGTGATATAGTTTCCGAGAAAGAAGTAATTTTCCACGAATTTGATTTCGAGACCTCAGATTTAAAATTTGAGGTCTCGAAATCAAACATCTGAAAGCACACAAATTCTTGTGACAAGGGTGTTTTTTCTTTCATTATTATCTCGCAACTTCGATGACTGGTTGAGCTAAAATTTTCACAGGTTTGTTATTATGCATTTTATGTTGAGATATACCAACTGTGAAGACTATTTTTTGACAATTACCAATAGTGTTCTTTAAAGGGAAGGTAAACGTTTAGTAAGTACTCAAAACAAATATTAACTTAAAAACTGACTTGGTAACAAGCATTGGAGAGCTGTTGATAATATAAAACATTGTGGGAAACGACTCCCTCTGAAGTAATGTAGTTTTTGAGAAAGAGGTAATTTCTCACTAAAATAACAAAAGACTTCTAGCTAGAAGTTTTTTATTCCTATCTAAAAGCACACAAATTCGTCCAACAAGGGTGTTTTTTCTTTCATCATTTTCTCGCAACTTCGATGACCAATTGAGCCGACATTTTCACAGGCTTGTTATTTTATGCTTATGAGGGGATACACCAAGTGAGGACACTGGTCTTAGACAATTACCAAATGTGTACAGTGCCTTTAATGTAAGATTTACAAATATCTAAATGACAAAGCAGACAACATGATTGTGAATTGTAAGCTGTGGCGTTTTTTTACCTCTTGTTCAGTGCTTGGTTTAAGGTAGACCCTGAGAGAGAAACTTGACCCTCCCCATTGACTCTCTGTCCATGTTGAATATTCAGTAGATGCCCAGTCTTCCTCTCCTTCAATGAATGCTGGTGATAATGCAGGGGATTGATTGACAGTACTCTCCACACAATAACCACGATCCTTCACTGGATTAGGGCCTTGTATCAAGAAACTTTGAAATATCTGCAATAAGAGATTACAGTCAACTATTAATTATTTCATTATTCAACTTTAATGTTCATTTAGCCAGTAGTGACGATAGTCGCCAGTCCTATACCCTGATGTAAGCCCTTGATGTAGGACTGTATCTGTGTACAGCACAAAGGAACAGTGCTACTAGTGCTCACCGCTGTATAAAAAGCCCTGTGAGCGACACGCGGTTTGCGCGCATGCGCGAGAATTCTGCGAGTCATTGTGTAATGCATATTCATTAAGCGTGACCTCCAGCGCATTTTCGCCCATACTTCATTGATAAAAATTGCCCTTTACACACTGAATATTCATACTTAAGAGGAGGATTAACCAATGAGATCATGAAGAACTTAACGTCTGCAAACTTACATAGTAAAGAAACATCAGAGCAATGACAGAACCCCGTGAAATTGGGAGAAATCTATGAGTCCAAACGAGATGTGCGCGGGCTGAAAATTTACAGATTCGGAGGAGGATTTTCTCCATGAAGATGAGTTTTTCTTTATACGTGGAAAGTAAGATATAAGAAGGTAAACCTTCCTTTACCTAATTATTACTTTTTATATGAGCAAACCCCATCAAAAAGGGATTGTGTTTACTCATAACCAAACCGAACCACACCAGGGCGCTAGATAGAACTAAAAATCAGCGCATGCATCCAAACCGCTTGCTGCTCTGCAAACAGCGGTGTGCTAGACTTGACTGATTGATCAATCAAGGATCTTGTCATGAAAATGAACTTGTGAGTTTATATTATAATACTATAGAAATACTTGTAGTTTGTAGTTGGCAGGTCCTACATGTATGTACCCATTGGCTAAGCAATTTTACCTAAGTCACCCCAGTGCACAAAAATAACAATAAGAGTCTTTCTAAAACAGACAAGAATGAAAGTTTAGAGCTTATTGCAAAACAAACATGAAAGTTTAGATCTTAACAAATTCTTAAATGAAAACAATCTCCTTTGGGCTTCTGAAAATGATTGACTACAATCTGCGTACAGGAACAGACATAGTGTAATTAGAACCCAGACCTCTACTTTTAGAACCCAGACCTCTACTTTTAGAACCCCGACCTCTACTATTAGAATCCTGACCTCTACTATTAGAACCCTGACCTCTACTATTAGAATCCTGACCTCTACTATTAGAATCCTGACCTCTACTATTAGAACCTTGACCTCTACTATTAGAACCCAGACCTCTACTTTTAGAACCCCGACCTCTACTATTAGAATCCTGACCTCTACTTTTAGAACCCTGACCTCTACTTTTAGAACCCTGACCTCTACTTTTAGAACCCAGACCTCTACTTTTAGAACCCCGACCTCTACTATTAGAATCCTGACCTCTACTATTAGAACCCTGACCTCTACTATTAGAATCCTGACCTCTACTATTAGAACCCTGACCTCTACTATTAGAATCCTGACCTCTACTATTAGAACCCTGACCTCTACTAATAGAATCCTGACCTCTACTATTAGAACCCTGACCTCTACTATTAGAACCCAGACCTCTACTTTTAGAACCCCACCTCTACTATTAGAATCCTGACCTCTACTATTAGAACCCTGACCTCTACTATTAGAATCCTGACCTCTACTATTAGAACCCTGACCTCTACTTTTAGAACCCAGACCTCTACTTTTAGAACCCCGACCTCTACTATTAGAATCCTGACCTCTACTATTAGAACCCTGACCTCTACTATTAGAATCCTGACCTCTACTATTAGAATCCTGACCTCTACTATTGGAATCCTGACCTCTACTATTAGAACCCTGACCTCTACTATTAGAATCCTGACCTCTACTATTAGAACCCTGACCTCTACTATTAGAACCCTGACCTCTACTTTTAGAACCCTGACCTCTACTATTAGAACCCTGACCTCTACTATTAGAACCCTGACCTCTACTCTTAGAACCCTGACCTCTACTATTAGAACCCTGGCACTTGGAAGTGTCGTGGCCGAGCGGTTAAAAGCACCAAATTCAAACTCTAGTGTTTCTGATCAGCAGAGTGTGGGTTGAATCCCCAGCCATGACATCTGTGTCCTTAAGCAAAACACTTAACAATTGCTTCGGATGGGACGTAAAGCAGTGGTCCCATGTGTTGTGCAACGCATTTAAAAGAACCCAGTGCACTTATCGAAAACAGAAGGGGTTCACCCGGTGTTCCTGGCTGTGGCTGCTGAATGCGCCTTAGCACCTTGTAAACCCTTATAAGGTGCTAAATAATTGGGTGTTAAAATTCTTCACTGCAATAACCCATCTTTATGAAAGTTTGTATTGTATATACTCAGTAGTGCTGGGCGAATAGTGAAATTTTGGTATTCGAATACCGCTGGCCAACTATCCGAAATTAACCGGATATTCAAATATTTTTTTCGCCGCTAGAGGGCGCTATTTAAATAAAAAAAAAAAAAAAAAAAAAAATTAAAAACTTTTTTTTGCCGCTAGAGGGCGCTGTTCGTTTGTGAATGAGATCTTATGGGCGGATTGATATTAGTTTTAGACAGTGTCACTAGGTTCATTCATAAATTCCATAACCATTAATTGGATTTGTTTTAAATACCTGGTCATTGCTGTTTGTTTTACACTGGTTCTGTGTCTCATCTGTCTCTATCAGTTTAACTGATGTCAGACTACCAGTGAAGAATCCCAGTAAACGCTGGATGAATTTTGTCATGGAGTTTGTTTCCCCTGTAAACACTCCAACATAACTTGGGTATACAGAGTTGGCTGTGGAAAGCAAACAGATCAAGAGAGTGTATTTACCATCTAATACTATCAAAATATCATGTGCTGATTTTATATAACAGTTTGTTATGATTAACAAAGCACTAACTCAATCGAAGATATTGCAAAGGGTGATTTGTATGTGATCATAACACAAAAATGTTGAATTTGCATTATTGCTTGAAAAATAAAAGGAAATATGATGTTTTGTTGTAAAAAACACAGATTAAGAGGTAGCACATGTAATAGACTGACCCAATAAGCTTGACCTCATTATGCATTGGCCAAATATTAACTGCAACAGTCATACATTTTGTGTGTGGCCGGTGTTGGCTCCCAGCGCTACGTATACATTCACAGACAGTTGCTATGTTGGCCAGAGTGCAATGGATATGTATTACTAGCAAAATATTAGTCATACAACTTCATTTCACATAATTAATTGTTAGAGGAACAGTTTGAATTTGTAAGAAACAAAAATAAAAAAACTGACATAAAACTTACATGATGATGATATTTGAAACCATCCCTTTGGAGTTTATCGCTCAGTGAGCGTTTTAGGTATTTTTGTTTTGGCATCGAAGCCGTTTCTCACTATTCTATCGTGAACCAGATGGCCGATCGATCTCAAACTTCTACAGGTTTGTCAGTTTATGTATATGGTGGATTACATAAAGTGCTTACACTGCCAGCAACTGTTTTGTTAGCAAAAACCAATTCTGTAAAGTTCCTTTAAATTGCAATCCAATATACGAATATCTTACATAGAGATGAGGCTTCAGTCTGAGATACAATGGAGCGAAACAAACGACAGTTGGCTCGAATCAGGAAACAGTACAGCATGTCATTAACCTGCAATAGTCAGTCAAATAAACACTCGGTCAAAGTTGCAAGACAACAAATCTATTTGGTAGGCTTAATGGTAACTGTTGACAACACAGCCGTCGATTTCACCAAACTCTTCCTAACTTAGGATTAATCTAAGGACTTAGGACCATTACAAATTGATACCATTACAAATTTTCCTGAGGAATATTTTCATCTGAAAATTTGTCCACACAAATAAAAATGCAAAATGAATGAGTTAAGACAATGCACTGCCTGATTTGATGCCATAATCACAAGTTGTTATGTGGTATGTTTATTACAGACTGGAGGGATGGAGTTTACAATCAACATGCAAGAGTTTACAACTGAAATTACTACAAGCTAAAATCTTACACTAAGGTGGATTTCTTATAAATTCTAAATTGTCATGGAAATTAGAAATGGATTATAGACTTAAAGGTTGATGAATTGTTTATCTACACATGTAGTGTCCTTACTAAACTGTGATACTTTTACAACATGATTTGTATACAACAGATAGTTCCCACATGACGTAAATCTGCCATCCTTATGGGCAATTAGGAACACACATTTCGTTGCCAGATTGGTTAGTTAACAGCGTTGATGTGTTAATAAACGGAGCGTTTGACGCGCCTGCAAGCCAAAATGCAATTTGCCTGTAAATATGGCGTCTATTGGAACTTATCTATAATGCTGTGTGACTTTCACAACTCTTTTTTGCTGTATAGTTGTGAAGGGAATTAGCACTTAAGATACAAATATAACTTACAATTGTAGCATTAGCTTGGATGAGGTCTGCATCTGTAGCCTCTGGTCTGGCTAGTTTATACAGAGCACGAGATATAGTAGTGGCAATGGTTGCTAGCTCCTTCAAACAAAATCAACAATACAAATATTTAAATAAGAAAGTCAAACAAATACGAAAAATGTGCACCTGTTTTTGTTTGCATACATCTGAAATGGTTTTATGGTAATATCCCAAGCTAATATTCTGGTACTGGTTGCACAACACTAACTGAAGCAAATTTAAAACTGAAGAAATAAACACTATTGACCCCTTTCACGTGAGTCACACAGCGACTGATGCCACGCTCACCATGTTGGTTGTCAATAGGTTTACGTGTAAACCCTGCGTCACCTAAAACATGCACTTCTCTGAATAACACACAGTGACATTGACCACCAAAATGGCGCATCCAAACTTATTCTGATGATGACGTCCGGTGAATTGGGTCAATAAAGAATATATTTTAGAAAAAAGACAAAAGTTAATTTTAAAAGAACTAGAGAAGTGTAGCTGGCAACTTTGATAACACCAGGAGCATTTCGAGAGTAGTTTGATGTTTGTAGTTTGATGTTACTCAAAATCTGTCAGGTCTACTCAGTAGTAATTTGATAAGAAGCAATGGGAGGGACATCTCAGGTCTGAATGGCTTAGACATATATATAATCATGAGTTAGAAAAGAGTATATGGTATCATAGATTGAATCCAGTTCATTCATTACTCAATAGTGCAGGAACGCAAGAATTGATCTAAAATTACATCCAAAATGAACAAATGACTTACTGTTGCCAATGGAAATATTGTAGAGTTTTCATTCTCTTCATATTGCAATAGTTCAGCAGTATCAAATCTGCTATTATAAAACCTGCAACGAATAAACACAAGCACTTCACTATTAACACAACATTTATAATAATGACACAACATTAGCATAGCTATCTTTTAGTAATTGGCAGCTCTGTTCGTTTGTTGCATTTATTCTTTTATAGCCCTTGGTCAATCATTTTAGCCCTTTCAGTTCCCTTAACGATCATTATGATAAACTACATGTTATGAGATAGTTTACAAGATTATCCCCTTTTCACCAGGTGACCCTTCTCGTAAGGGTCACTTGGGGCTGTCCCGAGGGGCTCTGATGTCACCACGAGAAGGGTCACGTGATGGTGCGTATTTTTTTCCCAGGTGGAACGTGGGTAAATATCTGCACACGTTCGTCCTGAAAAAAAATAGGCGACTTTTCCAGTACGAGCATGGGGGATTTATCAGTGCACTAGTTCGCCCTGGAAAAAATAAAATACGCCACTTGGATGAGCACACCGGGGTCGACCCATGGAAGCTAATCTAACGCACCCCTTGTGACCTTAAAATAACCTTTGTGGAGGTTCAAGTTGTGACCAAAATAAAGTTTGAGAAGTCAACTATGAACTTGTGCATGCATTGAATGCAGTAAATGTTTCTAAAACCTTTATTTGCTTTTTGTAAACATAAAAAATGTTAGCTCCTCATTTTGATTCTGAAATGGACGATTACATGTGGAACTCACCGATTCAGAAATAGTTACACATTTACAAATTTAATTGCCAACTCAGAGGCTTTGTAAAGCTGTAGCTAAATCACTTCAGCTTTATTTAATGTAGGTGGCGCTTGGATGTTGAATAAAATAAACAAATAAATAAAAAAAATTTGGTTCAATATCACAGCTAGATTAATCAAACACAGACAGGCAATGAAGCACCCACATAGGAAGATACTGCCTTTATATTTTACCTGTTGCGATATTCTTTCTCATGATCTGTCAGCACGATGCCTGGTACCTTGACTCCACTACGCAGGAACCTATGGAATGATGCAGGGGGCAGTGGCTGGTCTTGACTTGGTTTGTTTATTGTGATGTCACTTCCAGATATTGAGCTCTGTAGACTTTTCAATAACTTATCAGTCTGCAAGACAAAAATGTTGTTAAACTCAGTGCAAATGATTGGCAACTGTTCGCGCAATTGAATGGTGTTAGCGCAAACCTTTCCATATTGTACTATACCTGTGTTTTTGTTGGTTGGTCTTGTTGTGTGATTGGGTCTGTATGTGCAAACAGTTTTCCATCCACAGCCAAACCAAGTTGATTCAATTCTAGGTAGTATGCAATATCATCTACATCAACAAACGCTGGTTGACTAAATTCAGCATTTTCCTTGAAGGGAAATTGGCCTTTTCTCATGTCATACACCATTCGTGATGATCCAATGTAATCATAGCTCTCCTATCAAAACACATTCAAAAGAAGAACAAATCAGTTTTTATTCACAACTTGTTCAGATGTTGAAAACATAGCCATGGAAAATTGAGAATTTGTTTTATTTAGACCTACTCCACTATACCCAGAAAAAGTATAGCAAGTCATATTTCTTAATAATAGCAGTTCCGTATTAACAAACCTTCATTTGATGCTTAACCACACATTTTCATGCAGTAATTACCAGGAAAATAAAACTGTTTTATATGGGAATAAAAGAGTGCCAAGGAGGTCTTAAATAAGGGAATACAAGGGTAGAGACGAGTTTATAAACTGCCGTTTAAAACCGGCAGGGTCGTGGCTGTGTGATAAAGGCCTGAGGCGAAAAAGGCGAGGGACTTTATCCCACGGCCACGACCCTGCAAGGTTTTAAACGGCAGTTTAAGAACGAGTAACTGCTCTTTTATTTCCATTCATAAATGCCCTTTTTGGTTAAAAGGGGTAACAAAGTAATAAACTCTGTAAAACATATCCATTTTCCAACATCCATGAGCTCTGTACGACGTGCGTTGCATTTTTATGACTGAGACAGTTTCGGATATGCATGCGTAGTTATTCTTAGTGCAAGACGTTTTTTTTTGTTTTCCTTTCACACACAGTGCGGCCAACTCACCAACAGCGCCCACAAACCCTGTAACGAGAAACATCTCGCACCAAGTCTAGCACGTAGTATCCGAAAACAACCGGTTTTTAACAGCTCCAGCTTATCAACTGTTTGAAGACATTATATACTTTCGGAACAGAAAAAAAGATTCACAGATTTTACAGGGTTTAAAGAAGGTAATGGTGAAAGACTTCTCTTGAAATATTATTCCATGAAATGCTTTACTTTTTTGAGAAAACATTAAAACAATTATCAATTCTGGCGAGAATTTCGGATTTATTTTGAACACATGTCATTACACGGCGAAACGTCCGGAACCAAGGGTGGGTTTCCGATGACTGACTGAGCCTAAATTTTCACAGGTTTGTTATTTTATATATAAGTTGTGATACACGAAGTGTGGGCCTTTGGACAATACTGTTTACCGAAAGTGTCCAATGGCTTTAAATACCCCCACGTGACGTGCTCTCCACCAAAAGGAATAGCGAAACTGTGTGAGGTATTTATAAATGGCAGTTTAAGAACTCGTCGCTACCCTTTTATTCCCTTACTTGAAACCGGCAGTGTCGAGGCTGTGCTATAAAGGACCAAGCTGGAAATACAGAAAGATATCGCCAGTCTGCGTACCACATTCACCTTGGTCTTCTGCCTCCTTGGATATGATACGCAGGAGCGCTATATTCTTCCCTATCCACCGCGCTTGCGTGGTAACTTATATTAAAAAAAGCGAAGAACCGGATAGTTTAACTTGTATCAATAACACACAAATATTATTTCAAGGACACTGCTGGTGATGATTGAGGCCACAATCTAAATTTGTTTTTGCAAACTAAAAGTAAAAAGTTGTTACCCCTTGAAAGAAGACAAACATGATATCATCCATGTCTTGTTTGATTGTTGAATTCAACGCACCAAGAGCTTGTACTACAGCTAGTAGTGTGATGAAACTAGATGCAGAATGTTCAGCACCATCACGGGGAAGTACATGGTAGAATAGAGATGTAGCATCCACCTACATCAAACACACATTATTCATTACACACAATTCACAATATAGTGCGTGTCTGTCACATCAACAGCCATTTTACAACCTATGCAACTCGATACCACATAACTGTAAATACTAAATAGTAAACTTGCGGACCGCATGTATAACATCTCTTGTGAGGGAGTGTTGGCTCTGAAAAGAGCCATGGGGTCTCGACGTTTCAGACAACAGACTCTGCTCGTCTTCAGGAGTACTAAACACCATTTACAATTCAAATACATTGTTGAAACTCAAACTTCCACATAGTTCATTTGAATATGACTGGTTACATAATAAAACTGACTTGATGTTTTAACAATGTCAGGATTCTGACAAAATGAATAGATTTTGATAAGGTTATTGATGCTGAGAAGTCTATTGACTTTGATAAGGATAATGAGTTTACTAAAATTATGGATTTTGATGTGGATGTTGTGAAGGTCACAGATTTACAAATAACTTACAGGGTTTACAGAAGGTAATGGTGAAAGACTTCTCTTGAAATATTACTCCATAAAATGCTTTACTTTTTGAGAAAACATTAAAACAGTTATCATTTCTCGATAGCGAGAATTACAGATTTATTTTAAACACATGTCATGACACGGCGAAACGTGCGGATACAAGGGTGGGTTTTCCCGTTATTTTCTCCCGACTCCGATGACCGATTGAGCCTAAATTTTCACAGGTTTGTTATTTTTTATATCAGTTGTGATTCACTAAGTGTGCCTGGACAATACTGTTTACCGAAAGTGTCCAATTGCTTTATGTACTAGTTAAACCTACCTGTGCTGCCACTAGTATGAGGGAGTTGTGTCTCAGACCTTGTGTCTTATTAGTTGGAACTAATGTAACCCAGGAATTGTAGTCACCAAGAGGATCACAGAAATACGCTGCAAAGAGAAAGTAAGACCATGAGCACACAGTACAGATCGTTTTCATAAAGGACATGAAGGTGACGTTTCTTGAAAAAATGAACAACTAATAATTTGGGGTTGAATGAAGAAAAAATGTCTAGATTAGGACTTGAATCTGGAGCAGTTTTGTCCATGCAGAAAGATAATCTGTAAACGGAATACACAATTTGAGAAACGTTTCCGACAGTAACATTTCTCAGATTCAAATTTAGGGGGACAAAAACTGATATATTTTCCCATACCAGATTATTTAAAAGTGAAATGATTCTCAAAGTTGGTAATTTAAAGAGGGATTACCAAACATATACCTTTCCTCTAACATGAAGGAAAGAACAATATCATCAAGACAAAACTCAAGCAGTATCAAATCCTTGGCCTACATAGTTGTACAAAGTAGACTACACAGCACAAATGTGTGTAATAATGCTGTTTAAATCAGACAAGTTTTCTTCATGACTTGACCAGCCTCTTGCAGTTTCACTTTCAGTAAGGATACTCTTCTGGCATATTGAGACTTTATGGTGGAAAACTAATACACATACATATAATAAAGCTGTCAATTTGTTGATAGCGAGGGTAACTTACATAATTCCAGATTAGTTGTTTGTTGCGTTCTTCTCATGCATGTAGGGGTATCCTTAGCTCCGTACATGAAGTCAAGTACTTCAGTTGCACACAATGGATAGGAAGGAGGCTTATTGTCCATTGGTTCATTATGATCCTTGTAACACTATCAAACAAACAACACGGTTTGTAGAAATAATAATCATATCAATCAAAATATATAAAGCATATGAATTTCACTTCCCTTCATTTATAGATAACCTGTGTGCATTAAAAAATACCTCCAGAAAGAGTTACATGTATTTACAACAGTCACAATAAAGTAGGCTGGTCTGTTAAATAAATCATCAAAATACAACATGAAGTTTTTTGTCTCTATCATATTGTCATAGATCATAAAAATGACAGCAATAGAAGTAATAATTATTATGGATTAATAAAAACAATTCTGAAAGAGTGTCATTGGTGTGTAGTTATACACAATCAAATCAGGGATATATAACTAAAAGAAACAATATTATTGTTATGGGAGCTGTTGCCAAAAAACTAAATACTATATTTGTAAAAAAGAAAGGAAGTCCAAAACGGGAAACTTATTGACGGTCCTTTTTCAAAATTCTCGCCAAAAGTGTAAGTGCTTAGACCTATCTAAAAGCGCGCATAAATGAGCAAATGTGCGCACGCTCAGAGCCGCAAAAAAGGTCGGTTATGTCTGCTGCCACCAGCATCTCAAAAGTCTCCCATTGCAGGTGTTTACACACTACAGCTTACAGGTGGACCCTTGAGGGGTCTTTTACGCTATTGAACAAAGCTACCCCACAAAGTTGTATTCATTGAACATAGACCCTTGTGTGTGTGTTTGGTGGTGGTGGTGGTGGTGGGGGGGGGGGGGGGGGGGTTGTACCCAGCGACTGACCTTGATGATGTAGTTGACCTCAGCTTCATTGTACAATGATAAGATAGGTACTTTAAGATCCATGAAGTTCATTGCATTTCCATCAGGATTCCATTCTACAGGACAATCACCATAGTCACTCTCATTGTTGTAATATCCTAATGCAATGGTACACATTCAAGTAAAAACTTATTTAACAACTTTTGAATTTTGTAAAAAAAGAAGTCACGAGACCTGAGAGAGAACAATAAAGGAACTAAGACGAACAGAAGAGTATCTGTTGAAAAACTGTAAACAAGCAATAGACTAGTAGAGTAGTATACAAATCGTGAGTGGCTCAGAGTGGAATGGGAAGAATATTATCGCAAGGTAAAATTTGGACTGTTCCGTTTCACGAGGCGAAGCTTAGCCTTGATCAAGGCGCTACAGCCAGCCGCGATCTGCAAAATCCCAGTCTCCATCACTGAATTCCGCCAGCGCACCCCCATACATAACACAGTGCATATAATACGTGTACTACAGCGTATGTACACATACTTACTGTACATGTACATGTACCATCTGTATACGGTACACTTACGGTACATGGGTACCTCCCAAGTAGCGCCTTGATGGTTTTGTATCTGCCAAAATTTAGGGCGGAGCTCATTATGCTAATGTTTACTAACAACCCGTTCTCATTGGTTGTTGGTTGACCTATAAACTCTCGCTGCGATGTCAATCACAACGTTGTTCTGCAAGCACTCGCACACATGTGCTCGTCGACGTATTGTAAACAAGCAGTGGCTGTAGTATAGTTGCAATAATGGCGGCGGGCGAGGGAGAAATCCCTACTAGTAAAACAAAACTGTAAGTCGCTGGAAATCAGTGGTGTATAATTTGCAACACAACTACAGCAACTTTCAACATAATATAACAACCGCGTTTAATGCATCAATCATGGGTTTAGAAATAGAAGGAAGAAAATTAGACCATGTGAAATGTGTTTGAGAAAGGTTAAAAAAGTATCCAGGTGTCATGGGTTTCCGGCAAGATGGCTACTTGGTAAGAATTCTTAGGTGTTGGGCATATGACAGTACAACACACCCCATCCCCTTGAAGCACAAGCACAGACCAGCAGATGAGATAAGAAACCCAGCTGTTTATTTTGTCTTAATGTACATGTGTAGACATATATTATTCATTACGTTTCTCGCGGTAAATCAAAGTTGGGGATCGAAAATATGTGTTGTCGACAGACGATAGAAGATGGCGTGTGGCTGAACAACAACTACAAATAAAGTTCGATTTCATAAACTAACTCTTGCCATACTACTAGTACTCCAGTACAACGTTACACCTATAGTACAGCAGCTTCCAATTCAGGGACAAATCTACCAGCTACGTTGTAATTATGATGCTAGTCCTCGTGTTATAATGAAACGCGAGACAACGGAAGTTGTTCGAAGTTGTTCAACACCATTACCGACCGGGCGAGTCATGTCCGGCTCACCCGTCCGGCAGCGCATTCAGACCCCTTACAATCATAGCTAATAATATAAACCACGCTCCCGACACTGCTATAAAAAGCACGTAGTACAGTACATGTACATATACAGCTAGCGTACAGCGTACACACACATGGACGTGGCATGATTGCTCGCAGTAATACGTCATTCTCAAACGCGCCTGTGATTGGCCAATGTTTAGAATGACACGCCCACATCATGAATACCCTTTTATCAGAATTCCGATAAAGCTTTACAAACCCATCAAGGCTGTTGTTTGAGCCACGTGTATGAGGTTGAAAATACAAAGACACGACCGTTCTCACGACTACGCTATACTGTTCTCGCGCTGTACAATGTATGGTAATGTACATTTGTGTATGCACTGCATGCGTGTGCCGCGAACCGGGCCGGGGAACAGTACGTCAACAGCCTTGATCAAGGCTAGGCGAAGCTGAGTGAAATGGAACAGTCCAAATTTTACCGAGCAATAATATTCCTTCCATTCCACGAATTAAAGCCACTCAATATTTTTTTTATATAACTGATATAGATCCTTGTCATTTGAAGTATTTTAAAAGTATTACATTATGAAAAATCACACAAATTACTGACAACCAAAAAATTATATAGCGCCGCGTAGCGGCAACAATGCACAAAATGAATCACAACCTTTTGCACAGGTGCTCCTTTGTTTTAGCAGCGGCGGGGCGGCGCTGTACTGCTCAAAAACATTGGGAACAAGGATGAACCTAACTGTTGAATGGGAAATGCTATTCCCCATGGGCGAATAGGTCTTTTTGATCGCCGGTGCGGATGGGAGTAATAGTGAATGTCACGTGAAGTAAGTTCCACCAATCAAATGACAAGGATCTGTATGTCAGTTATATAATATAAACCAAGCAATAGACTAGTAGACTAGTATAGTAGCCTACTACAGCAATGTACTATTCACATTCTAAGGGGTCTTCTTGTCAATACCTCAGGGTAAATAAATTCACTTACCAAAGTGTTGATTAGGACACTTGCGATCCGGTGAGAAGTAGAAGTTGTTTTGTTGGCTAATGGTTGAGTTAATATTGATGACTAAAATGCCTCCTACTTTCTTAGAGTCCACTAGTTTCATAACGTTAGCGCTGAAACATAAAACAAAATCCAGTACAATGTGATTCAATTTATTAATAATAAAACCTTCTGATTTGTATAGGTTACATTCATTCATTTCTAACCTAACAGATAGTCAGCAATTACAACTTAATAAAATATTGAAAAAAGAAGAAGAAATTGAAATGAATCGTTAAACATCAGTCGACTAAAATTGTTTGTATACATTTGAAAGGTTTGCGATCAACATTTTAAGCACAAACAAGTAACACCATGACAAAATTTAAATAATTGTTTTCTCACGAACGCTCTGATGCTTGAGTTTTACAAGTTGGATTGGATGGTTGTACAGGGCTTGAATTTTTTGGGAAAATCCACAAGATGCAGGAATTGTAGCTCAGAATCTTGACTGGAACGGGATTGGGATTTTATTTACATGACCAGAATCAACATGAGAACACAGTTTTATCATCTGAACATCTGAACTATTTGAAGAAAAAAAAAAACCAATAAGATACGCTGTCGATTTCACAAAAATTATAATTATAAAATATAATTATTTTTATATTGTATAATTATATTTTTATCGTTGGCAGGGGTCCGGTTTTACACACCTTCTGATGACAGTTTTATACTTTTGTTTAAACCTTGACAGCCCCTGTACAACTTGTAACTATTGTGTATGTCTAAAGATTTAAAATAAATAAAATAAATAAATAAAATAAATAAATAAAATAAATAAATAAAATAAATAAATAAAATAAATAAATAAAATAAATAAATAAAATAAATAAATAAATCCTCCTAACTTAAGACTAATCTTAGGACTTTAGGACGAGTCCCAACCATGCACTGTAGCATGCAAAAATTAAGATTAATCCTCAGTACTTGTCCTAACTCGAGATAAGAGGAGTCCTAACTCTTTGTGAAATCGACCCAAGGTTGATCTTCTTCTGTTTGTGGGTGATATTTAGCAGGATTGAAAGATATTTTGTGAGACTCACATTCAACATTTTACCATAAACAAAAGTGTTTAATTGAATAAAACAAGACCTCTACACTTGTCCTGTCTTGAGTTTACTGACACTGAAATTACTGGCATCCGGCTGGTGGTCCACTATGAGCCCTGGTCAGACTGGCCCTTGTTGTATGGTGGGTTTATAGTCAAAGCGATTATAGGAATGAACACACAGTCTAAACTCAACGATTATCACATCATTTATCAAAATAATGTTTAAAGACACTGGACACTTTTGGTTTTTGTCAAAGACCAGTCTTCTCACTTGGTGTATTTCAACATATGCACAAAATAATAAACATGTGAAAATTTGAGCTCAATCGGTCATCGAAGTCGCAAGATATTAATGAAAGGAAAAACACCCTTGTCGCACCATAGTCACAGGAAGTTGTGTGCTTTCAGATGCTTGATTTCGAGACCTCAAATTCTAAATCTGAAGTCTCAAAATGAAGTTTGTGGAAATCTACTTTTTTTCTCGAAAACTACGTAACCTCTGAGGGAGCTGTTTCTCACAATATTTTATACTATCAACCTCTCCCCATTACTCATAATCAAGAAAAGTTTTAGGATAATAATGATTTTTTAGTAATTACCAATATAGCCACTGCCTTTAAGTGTCTTGCTTTAACAAAGACAGAAGTATCAAGATTGGGATTCAAACCCACCCTCTCTGCTGTTCAGAAATACCAGTCCAGTGCGCTCGACTGCCTGGCCACAATAAGCCACTTAATAGAACAACTAGTTATGATACAATAATGACTTACTAATTAAAGACGTGTGGTTCCATGAGAGGTATATAAGGCTGATGAGGACCATTGTCTATAACCCACTGCACATCAGAGTCACTGGCCATGTAATGTATCACACCAGTGTTTCCATAGAAATCACCTACAAAGCAAATTAGAAAACAAGTAGAAAAACCAATCAGGGGCTTCTTTCATATTGACATTACAGATATTGATGATGGAGGTATCAAGAATGGTTCCTTTTGATCACATCGGGAATATTTAATACATCTTAACAACATTGTATTCGTAAAAGGAAATATTCAAAGAAAATAACAATCATACAGTTGATTCTCTAGCAGATAAAGCCAAATGTATTGTCCACCATTGGCTTCAAGATTCAGACTTTTATAATCCATTAAAGGTACATTTGAATGTTGTCTGATACCATGCCTCGATCAGTAACAATAGAATACTCTCACACCATTCAATCTGACAAGTAAGCACCTTACTGAAAAAAAAATAAATTTTATTTTGGAAATGTTGAAGTATTGTTGGTTTAAATCAAATAAAAGCTATGTCCATTGCATTTTGTGTCATTGTTTCTGGAGTGCAAACATTGGTTTAGGGTCCACATAAAGTTTTGGGGTCCTAAGGGTATGTTCAGACAGCGTACTAAGTTAAACCCAAACCGGTTTAACTTCTACGAGGAGCAGGGGGTGGTCGTAAAAATAAAACCCCCTTGCGTTCAGACAGCACTGAGTTAAACCCGATACGGTTTATCTTTGGTTTTAAGAGGTCAGAGCAAACGCGACCCTGTTACTCTAACATCCTGTTTATTGGCCTGTTCTAAGCTTGGGCGGCTCCTTCGGTTACCCGGTTCTACCCGGTTCCAAATTGAAAACCGGACGGGCGGTTCCACTCTTCTGTGGAACCGGGTACCCGCTTTTGTCGGTTCCGATTTTAAAAGACCGAGTCTCAATTATAAAAGGCTCTGTGGAGCCGATCCTGCCACGAACCGGCTCTAGAAATTGAGGCTTGATGTTGAAAGCGGTGACCGCAGATACAGTGTGCAAAGGCTTCAAGCCGACATGAGTATCAACTATCACATGTGGCTGCATACACAGTGCACACACATAGGCATCTTCTACAACCACCACATGTATGCATGTACATGTCATGCATATACATGTACATGTATAGACAGCACGTTGTGATTGGCTGTCGATATATCCATATTCATAAAAGCTTGCCCCATGCACAAACCACACAGTACTGTATGCATGTACAGGCATGTACAGGCATGTACACTTGTATGTACAGAGATGACACACTGCATGCACTACGGATGTACTGCACTACGGATGTACTGCACTACGGATGTACTGCACTACGGATGTACTGCACTACGGACTACGGACGTACTGTACTACGGATGTACTGTACTACGGATGTACTGCCGGCTAAATCAAAGACTTGTTTAAATGCAGGGAGAATAGGTGCTCGGTGGCACGATGTCTGATTGACTTGGGGTGGGTATTCGTTAAAAATAGATCGGCTCCAATTGTGTGTGTGTGAGCTGGGGACCGACTTCTGATTAACTTGGTTATTTTCAGTTAAAATAGATTGGCTCAATTGTGTGTGTGTGAGCTCGGGACGGGCGGCTTATGTTTTATATTGAATTGGAACCGGGTATGTCTCAGAACCGAGCTTTTTTTCGGAACCGGAACCGAGCCCCAAATTTCTGGAACCGCCCAAGCTTAGCCTGTTCATTGGTCACCGTGTGTTTACATAATGATTACGGAGGTCAATGGGTCGTCTGTTGTGAGTTAAAGCCATTGGACCCTTTCGGTTCAGAAAAAAATAATAAAAGTTCACAGATTTACAAATAACTTACAGGGTTTACAGAAGGCAATGGTGAAAGACTTCTCTTGAAATATTAGTCCATGAAATGCTTTACTTTTTGAGAAAACAGCAAAACAATATAAATTCTCGTTAACGAGACAAGAAACAAGAGTGGGGTTTTCCGTTGTTTTCTCCCGACTCCGATGACCGATTGAGCCTAAATTTTCACAGGTTTGTTATTTGATATAGAAGTTGTGGTACACAAAGTGTGGGCCTGGGACAACACTGTTTACCGAAAGGGTCCAATGGCTTTAAACCGGATGTGGTACTTTTTATTCTGTCCACACACAGTGTTAAAAGTTAAACCCGAAGCGGTCCAAAGTTAAACCCCCTCCCTGGACGGTTTATCTTTTGTGGGTTGAACTCGATTCGGACTAACTTTAAAACCGTTCAGACTGAGTTGAACTCGATCAGGTTAAACCATGAGTTAAATCAACTTTAGTACTGTGTCTGAACGACCTCATATAGTTTGGAATCTTGCGCAAAAACTCAAATAGCAGTATGCAGGGTACAGCTGGGTACAGCACAATGGACATGGCAGATGGGGAGAAATAAATTGTGTTTAAATGATATCCCATTATGGTCTTTCAAATGAGGGTCATTTGAAAATGAGTATAAATGAGTTCAGCCAAATCAATCTTACTTGTGCATCCTATCTGATGTGTTGCGTTAAATCTCCTCACACATGGTGATGTGCTCTTAATATCAGTATAGATCATATCTTGCGTTTTCCTCGCTGACACTGTGAACAAATAAAAGAAATTTAATGATGAATGATTAGCTGGAGTTGTCTATAACTGGCAATTTTATTACGCGTTACGCAATTCATAGCTATAATCTAATTATTAGTAACAGCACGCAATCTACTTCTAAACGCACCACACAACCCACTAAATACCAAACAGATTTTTCACAATTTTTTTCTTCAAACAAAGTTTCTGGTGTGTAGTACAAAGGAAATTTTAGTTATTGATGGCGAACGGTCATAAAACTTTCCTTTCACCTATAAATGCCGGTTTTAAAAACGTATAGCTAAGGAAGTCCAAAATATTAGACCCCTATTTATAAGGCTCATGGGGGAGCCTTATAGTTTCTAGAAGTATACTAGGTGTACATTCCCAAATCAATTCAGAATCTGCAAACTGTCGTATTTGTTTGTTAATGATAACTAAATAGCTCACCCGAACTAACATGGACGTATGTAAATCATATGTAAGTAACATGATTGAATGAAAGAATGAATGAATGAATGATTGATTGGGTTGAATTGATTGATAATCAATGAATGATTGAGATTTGTTCGGTTGAGACAAAAAATGAAAAGGTTAAGGGTCTATTGGATAGTACCTTTTCCTTACACAAAACACAATACAACAATGACCCCAATGTCCACAGATTACATTGAAAAATTAAACTCACATCATTACTTCTAGAAACTATAAGGCTCCCCTGTGAGCCTTATAGGGGTCCAGTATTTTGGGCCTCCTTAACGCTATACGCTTTTCAAATCGGTCTTGATAGGTGAAAGTTTTACGACCGTTAGCCAACAATAACTGAAGTTTCTTTTGTACTACACTACCAAAACTTTCCCCACATACTCAATATACATTCATAATGCTTGCATTTCCTTTTTGTTGAGTGAAATTAAAAAACATCGTCAAAAAAATGCAGTTTTCTGCTCGGTACTCACTGTTGTTTTCCTGCCACATCGCACGTTTTGTGACTTCTCAATATGCTCAACACTTTATCTTTTGGTCACTCGACCACCAAGCGTTGTACACCAGCCTACTCGCCGAACTGCCGAGCCACGACCGAGTTGGACTAAACCATTTTGTAGAAGGGGTATTACAAACCCGTGTGGCAATGCGTGCGCTGTTTGTTTACAATAATACTCGCCGTATACCCATAAAGCGCCCACGCACAGGTTCGTAACACCCCTCTCACAGAATGGTTTAGTCCGACTCGGCCGCGGCTCGGCAGTTTGTCGATCTACATTGTACATGTAGTAGGCTGCATAAGAGAAGTCACAAAACGTGTAGCCTTGCTCAAGGCAGTCGCATTATTCGCTCCGAAATGACGCCGCTGTAAACCCACCCGTATACCCTGTTCGTGGTGCGTGCGATCACACCGCATGACCCACCCGTATACACACTGTCAGATCGTACGAATACTGTTCACACAAGTCATCGCACTTGTACCACTAACCGCATGCGGAGGCCGTTAGGCCAACAGCCTTGTCGGGTCTGTATCTTCCGGGTTTAATGTGTTGTATTGAAAAAATTCCACCAGTGGAAAAAATTGGGAAGGGCTCTCGGATATGCTAGTATGCAGCTCATGAATGTGTATATCGTTCGTCAGACCTATCAGACAACACAGGATGTGAGGCAAATGAATTATTCATTTTGACGTCCAATCACGCGCGCCTATCATGCTCGCTGAGCTTCCGTGGTGGTGGTGTGTGATGATGTAGACATGTCTCGTCTTTCGCGGGCATTATGGTAATGAGTTGACCGTGGGAACTCTTCGCTCATTATAGTTATGAGGTCAGTGGCTTCAACACAGACCCTACAAGGTTGTCGGCCTGACGGCCTCCGCATGCGGATAGTGTACGGGGGCACCGTGTCATGCGATGTTACGCAGAGTGAATACGGGTGGGTTTTATACAACGGCGGTCTTTTTTCGGAGTGAATAATCCGACTGCCTTGAGCAAGGCTACAAAACGTGCGATGCGGCAGAAAATCAACAGTGAGTACCGAGCAAAAAATTGCATTAAAATAGTCTTTTAATTTCACTCAACAAAAAGGAAATACAAGCATTATGAATTGGTTTTGGTAGTGCAGTACATAAGAAACTTCAGTTATTGCTGGCTAACGGTCGTAAAACTTTCACCTATCAACGCTGATTTGAAAAACGTATAGCGTTAAGGAGGCCCAAAATACTAGACCCCTATAGTATAAGGCTCACAGGGGGGTTGCACTAAATCCCGACAACTCACGACCCCTCAAGATCCCTCACGACAAAAATTTTTAAATGCACTTTAACAGAACATTTGAACATAAGTCAACCGTTAAATATATGCACAAGAGTCATATGCACCTAAATCCCTTTCAAACTGTTGAAAATTTTGTATTTTTAACTGTAAAAAAGGTGTTTTTTACCCCGAATTTAGTAACGAAGGGTAATATCCGCCATGTTGTCTTTCAACGCACTTGGATGATTCTATTATACCGCAGGGGTGATACAATATGCAAGATGATTATTTACCTTTTTTAAAAATGTATTTCATGGAGTTTAAAACAATATTAGGAAAAGTTTCCGTATGGCGCCATCACTTTTTCATTTGATATGAAATAATATAGGAACTTATTTACCTGATTGATATATCCCTTTTTCTAAAAATGAGTGAAAAAGTGGTGGCGCCATGCGGAAAGTTATCCCAATATTATATTTAAGTTTCCCCTTTTAATTTCGAATTCCAGAGTGGCGGCTTAGTTACTAACAAGAAATAAAAAAATCAGCAGCTAAAACCAAAAGGAAAAAATAAAACTCAGCCCTCAGAAATTACCTCGCCCCCTGCGGTGTAATAGAATCGTCCGAGTACGTCGAAAGACAAAACGGTGAATATTTCCGTTCGTTACTAATGTTGGGGTAAAAACACCTATTTTACAGTTAAAAGAACAATTGTTTCAACAGTTTGAAGTGATTTAGATGCATATGACTCTTTTGCATATATTTAACGGTTGAATTACGTTCAAATGTTCTGTTCAAGTGCATTTAAGCATTGTTGTCGTGAGTTGTCGTGAGGGGTCATGAGTTGTCGGTATTTAGTGCGACCGCACAGGAGAGAGCCTTATAGTTACTAGAAGTATAGGGACCTACATTACCTCAGACAGTTTCGCTATTACTATTGGGGTGGAGAGCGCGTCACCTGGGTGTGTATAAACCTTTGTTTATGACGGTAAAAAGTGTTAATTCATGGGCGTGACACGCGACCTTGCACCTGTTCTTATAACAGTTTCTTCATTCCTATTGGTCGAGAGCAACGGCTGAAACAGTTGTGCCACATCACGCGATACGCGCGACGCGCACAGCATTCCCTTATAATGAGTTGTTTACCCGAGGGCGGCGGGGGCTTTACCATTTCATAGCTGTAAGGGTGTTGTGTTGAAAGAAATCATTAAACAATTATAATTTTTGCATTTATTTACTTTTTGACCAAAAAGTGATGACGCTCCCGTTTTCAACTAGTGGTTTAAACCCGCCGAGGCCTGGTCTCTTTATAATTTACCTCGCCTTTGTCTCGGTAATATCAAGAACCAGGCCTCGTTGGGATTAAACCAATCGTTGAAAACCGATTCACCACACATTCCCTTTATATTACACGGTGGTGAGCCGAGTAGCCTACCTACATACACAGCACAGTTTGATTTTAAAGAAATTGATAAAATTAAAAGATTTTAAAATGAACAGACTCACCAATCAGTACAAACTGCATCAGTACTACAAGGAAAGCTTTAACAACGAATGTATCCATATTTATAATTTCCTTTTTAAAAAACACCTTGCAAAAGTAATAGGCCCCTAACCTAACGCTTAAAAAATGAAACAGGTCGACATTCCCTCACCACAACCACGATTTCATTGTCACTTCCGTCTTCTTGTTATGCACAACCTCTTTCCCCAAGCTCTTCGACTATTTTGGACCATCGAGATACAAACAGCAATAGACAATTTGATGCAGTGTCCATGTACAAGGGAACGAGAGAACAATTTGGTTTTGCGCACGATCAGTATTTTGCTCACGCCACCAACGGTGTCAACAATATCATGCTGATGATGGATGGATGTTGATGAGGAGAGCGCGAGGGGGCTGCTGCTGAGAGGTGAACCAAGTGACCAGCGGACCGGCGGGGAGCAGTAAGTATCGTAGCGTCATACGTTATCGACCCTCATATGTTTTCGGTCCCCAACTTTGATTCCCGATTACCGCGAGATTGTGCAAGCTGCACCGGTGACAGAGAAGCTATGCAGTTTACCCACAGTCTGTAGTTTCATCAGGCTTAATCATCATTCATGCTGTGAAAAAAAGGTTTCCTGTCGTTGGTTACGCTCAAACATTTATAAAATGATTGATTTTTGGTACTAATCACTAGTAGTAGTGCATTATTATGCCAACATTCAAATGAGTCAAAGAAACATCCAACCTCGAAAGTTCAAAACAAAATTACTATCTGCTAGATTGAGTTTCATTCTGCTTTGGTCACTAGATGGATCACGTGAGGTGGTTACTATTTGGGATTCTATGGTGTGCCAATATGGGGAAAATATTAAAATATTTTAAGTGAAAATGACAACAATTTTTGTTGTTGGATTTACTGCATACTGTAAAAAATTCCGATAAGCTTTTCCTATATTAAGTCTACATTAAAGAGAAAATATCATAGATTGGTTTCTTATCTCCTGAAACCAAACATTACTGGTCTGAAATGGGGGGAAACGGATTGTTATGAAGTGTGTGTGTTTCAAGGGGGATGGGGTGTTTTTCGTTTCATGCCTTATGATATCTTTGGATTCTAATATAGTAGCCAAAATGCCTTAGGAAAAAAATGTAATTAAATTTGTTTTGTAGTAATTGAATAATATTTTTGATTTATTTTGCACGCCATACTAGCTTCTGAATATTCAATAAAATACCAACCAATGAAAGGTGTGAAAACATATGACATTGCTCCAATGTTGTGCATGCATAAGCACTGTTAATGGCGGACTGTCTCTCGCAACGTAAAACCAAAACTTTAAAAGTTCAACACACCATGAAGTGTAAGTGTTACTGTTAAAAAATTGGAGAGATGATTTGAAAAAAAAAAATTTAGTTTTTGATTGTGAACAATTTTCCTGTTATCCTACTGAAAACACATGACACCAGGATAATTAATGGTCAGGGGGTGATAAAAATAATCACATTCACAAAGTTAGGTTTTGAAATGATTTTGGGGTTGAACAAAGAATTGACTAGAGTGGGATTCGAACCAACGACCTCCGGATTAACGTGCCGGCGCTCTACCAACTGAGCTATCTAGCCCTTTATTGGCGGTGTCCCTATTTCGTCAATATCTTTGTTCGGGGGTGCCAGTCAGAAGCTAGGTTTTTAGTCAAAGTTAGGTTTTAGAGACCAAAGAAGTTTTATTGTTAACCTCAATGCTAAAGACCATGTGAACTTTGTTTACAATAAGTGCGACCTTGTGCATTTTGTGGCAGGCAAGATACTCATCTGTAACTAAACTGCACTGCCACCACCTGGGACTGGGTCTGGCATGTCTCTTGTCTGGGCATGGGCATGGAGGTAGTGGTCTGGGGCACTGCATGGGAAAGTTGACATTTTGAGTCATAATTTCCACAATTTCCGAGAGATATAAAACTAAAAGCTGGACAAGATTTGATACGTGCCCCGTACTTTTAGAAACAATAAGGCTCCCCTGTGACTGTGAGCAGGTTAGCCTTATTAATTAGTTTCTAGCTAGGTAGAAGTATGTGCCCCGGATAACTTTCCCTATGGCGTCACCACTTTTCACTCATTTTTACAAAAATCGCATTGAGGTAAATGAGGAGGCGCCTGCAGCAGAAAGTATACTTATATTATAACTTAGCAAGTCTGTCAAAATGGCAGTTTTGTAAAACATATCTGTTTGTGTATAAAAAGTAGCTGTGAATAACTCACCGATGAGAACAAACTGCATCAGTACAAGGAAAGCATGTGATACTTTGACAGCGAATGTATTCATTTTTACAATGTCCTTTTTATAAAACACCTCGCAAAAGTAATAGGCCCCAACGCTTAAAAAATGAACTCCAAATTTACCACAACCACGATTTTCATCGTCACTTCCGTCTTCTTGTTATGTACAACCTCTTTCTCAAGCTCTTTGACTATTTTGGACCATCGAGATACAAACAGCAATAGAGCATTTGATGCAGTGTCCAAAAGTGAGCAAAACAGTTTGGTTTTGCGCTTGATCTGTATTTTTTCTCACGCCACCATTTTTAAATTTTTCCTATTACAAAACACGATGTCCACAGATTTACATTAAACTTGCACAGTTTAAAGATTATGGTAGTATAAAGCATCCCGTGAAATTGTACTTACTGAGGTGCTGTAGTTTTGAGAAATAAAACTAAAAATTTTCGTCTTAGTTATACTTGATAGCATGTAAAAACGTGTTAACCAGGTATGCTATGGTTTTGGTATAATATCATAACTGATTAATTGGATTTTACATGCTAAAATAACTTTTGTCTTCCTGAGACGAAAATTATTTTGTGACTTGTTTTTACTCATTTCTCAAAAACTACACAACCTCAGTAAGTAATACTTGAAGGGGAGCTTTTACCTATCATTATCTTCAAACCCTGTAAGTTTAATGTAAATCTGTGGACACTTTGAAAAGGTACCCGAACGAGGATTCAGTTTTCTAGAAGAATAGAGATTATTAATTCCAAAGAAAAAAAAAATATCTTGGAAAAAGATGCAGTAAAATACTGAATTTATTTTTCTCTGGATGATTGCTTTATAGTATACTGGTTCACAATAATCTGAAAGCTTGTTTGAGTTTGATGTGTAACATGAATCTACTTTGTGTTCTTTCTTTACTAGACTACATTCGAGTGATATGAGAAGCATGTTGCTGATCCAGTCCAGCCATCACCTGACCCGTCTAGCCTGTAGATATCCTCTCTCATCTTTATCAGTCTACCATCGGAGTTACAGACGGTCAATAAGTACTGAACATCAAGACACTTTACCACAAGAGGCTAGGGTAGTAATATGTGGGGGAGGTATAGCAGGACTATCAGCAGCTTATCACCTTGCCAAACTAGGATTAAATGATGTGGTTCTTCTAGAACAGGGAAGGTTCGTAAATTTACATAAAAAGAAATCCATATTATTCTGGTATTTAGTGATTATAGAGTTTGCTATAAAAACACATTATAGTATTGCTTTATGTACCTAACAACAGTCATTTGCTGTTGGGTTGATGTGTTTGCCAGTTGACTTGCGGGAAGGGTTTATGGTCGTGAACATCCAGAGAATCCAGAAACAGTGATCTTGTGGGCTGTTCAATATGTCTTTTTCAGAGAGCCTGCATTTTCTATTTTATGAACTTGGCACCCATCATATGATCAAAACAATTCAAATCATAGTAAAACAGTTTGTGATGCATTAATTGCTGTGGTATCAGGCCTCATGGTATTCTCTACACTATTACCATTCTGGACTTTCATGGCTTCAAGTCATGCAAGTGAAATTCATTTGTTCCCTAAATTATGCCGTTCAAGTTTATCCATAATATTATGCAAATGTTACAGTTGTCTGCTTCCACATTCTTGGCTGATTGAGGGCAAATGAAGAGCAATAATCTCATTTCATTTGAACCAATCATCAGCAGATCATCATCAGGATAGGGCATCCCACAGGTTACAAGTCTTTTCAATTTCTTTCATGATTATTTGTTTCAGTTTGACATGTGGGACAACATGGCATGCAGCAGGACTTGTTGGTCGCTTAAAAATGAAGCCCTTGTTGTTTGAACTTGCTAATAGAAGTGCACGCCTATATGAGACATTGGAAAAGGATACTGGTCTCAGTACAGGTAGGCTATTGGACATACAGTGTACCGTAATTTGCCGTATAGGCCCCAGAAGTTTTTTTTTGAGAAAAATCAACTTATAAGTACAGGCCAAAAGGTGCAATAATATAAAAGTCTTATATAGCGCACGTATCTACCAAACAAGGTACTCAAGGCACTGAGTATAAACAAACTTTCAGAAAGATACATGTAGGTTATTGCAGTGATGAATACTGAGACCCAATTATGTAGCACCTTATAAGGGTTTACAAGGTGCTACGGCGCATACAGCTGCCACAGCCAGGAACACCGGGGCGAACCCCTTCTCTTTTCGGTAAGTGCCCTGTGTTCTTTTACGTGTGTTACACAACACATGGGACCAACGGCTTTACGTCCCATCCGAAGGACGAAGCAATGGTTAAGTGTCTTAAGTGTCTTGTTAAGGACACAAGTGTCATGGCTGTGGATTCGAACCCACACTCTGCTGATCAGAAACACCAGAATTTGAATTCGGTGCTCTTAACCGCTCTGCCAAACATCATTCTTTTTATGTACTGTTTGTACATTTTTTGAAATGTTGTCCATCAGAAAATACTTAACTTAAAAAAAAAATATAAAAATGAAATTGCAATTTAAATTAATGCATGTTTTAAAAAGTGAGCAATATATTTACAGAGTCGTTATACTATTAGGCAATGAGAAAACAGGTCTTCTACCGTTGGTATAATGAATAGTCCATGACACATTTACTTTACTAATGCCCATATAGCAAGAGTTTGGTCTGGCATACTCGGCCTTGTCCACATTAGCGGCTACAGCTACGGCTATGGCTAGGTTTCTGCATCATCATGAGTCGAAGTAGCCATTAGTAACAGGTGTAGCCGAATGAGTCTGGTTCTGATTTGCCTGTCTACATGTATATAGTGTATGTACTAGACAGATTGTATGTCATTTGTTTTTGCCTGATGTTAGGATCATAAATGAACACTAAATAAGAATCATTGTATTAGTATCAATTGTATGCTTATCATTCTGTCTTTGATGTTTATATTACAATAGGTTACAAGAGGACAGGTTCCCTCATGGTGGCTCAAACCAAGGATCGAATGACAGATATCAAACGGAATGCAGCAATAGCAAAGTATGTATCAATTCAGGAATAATAGTACAAGGACTGGCTCTCGCGGTAGTGACTTGGCTTAGTGGCTAGTCACTGTTACTGGATTGAAACAAAGGCCAGTCACCAACAATTAGGGAATAACAGTGCGAGTACCCAGTCTTCACTGCGTGGTTATGACCGGGTTGGTGCCTCCGGCTCGGTCCGTTAACAGCGCCAGCCACCAACCAAGGTCATTACCACGCAGTGAAGACCGGGTACGAACACTGTTATTCCCATTAATAAATAAATACCTTTTGTAGCAAATTAAACGGCTAAAATTGTCAAAATTTTGTGACTTTTCTCTCAGCGATTCTTCCAGACATGTTCAGGGGCCATATTTGAGCTTTTGATGGTTCCCATCTCTTTCGTGCGTTAATCACATTACTGATCTTTGAGACCAGTGACTCTTTTTAATAATGGTCTGTTCAACGCCTTCACTGGGGTCAAAGGAAGCAAATGATTGGACGATAGCTGTTCTTTGTGCACTAAAACACGCGCATGAGCTCAGTGTCAGTTTGTACGCGCGCACCTGTTACACGCGCGCACTCAAGATTGATAGATTTTCAGCGCGCGTGCGCGAAGTTGCAATGAAACTAACAGGGATATAAATAAGCATGCGACACAGTGCAACGCGCAAGGTTTACACAATGTATGCTGATTCAGTGGCCACTTATTCGCTATTTTCCTAAGCCAGTCTTTATACCCTTGTTAACACTCCCACACTCGACTGGGTTTTGACCAATCAGAGACTTGAAACTTTCCAAGGTATTTATTAATGATCATTATTACACAGTGAAGATTGATATTCCTTCAAACGATGAAGAGTGTTAGTCCTATTAACTTTTTTGGAGGTGAATTTGCATAATTGTCGCTCACTGAATAAGAGGTAGAGCAACATTTATGCCACTTTAAAAAACTTGCTCATGAAATCGTTTGAAAAAAAAAGCTCACTGTGAGTGTATGTTGTGTGTTATAAAATTCTGAATGAAAAACTGGCTGCTATGCATATGTATGTATTGATAATATGTGCCTTGTATTAGACAGAAAGGGAATTTCCCTGGGAACATGGAAAACAAAAATGAACAAACTGATGACGCCAAGTAGCAGTGACCTGGCAATGGAGATGGGGCTTAAAATTAGCAATAAAGTGCCACCAGGTTTGATATTATTGTTGTACACAGACAGAGCCGAAAAAAAGACCCTGTTTCCTAGGCAAATTAGCACGTTTAAAAAAGTATTATGCAGTATGTGTTTTTTTTTTCACTGGAAGGTGATTTTGTTATTAGATTTTAATAAGTTAAAATCTAAGAAAAACTATAAATAAATAGTGAACTTAAAGGTACAACCATGTGTAAATCCTGAGGGTGAGTGTTGGCTCTTAAAAGAGTCGGTTTGGTCTTGACGTTTCAAACAGTATACTCTGCTCGTCCTCAACCCTAAGAGATTTACGCATGGTTGTACCCGCAAGTTTACTATTTATTTATAGTTTCTTCTTATTTCTCCACACCATGCAAAGCTTTACTATTTATTTATAGTTTCTTCTTATTTCTCCACACCATGCAAAGCTTCAAACAACACTTAAGTAAAAATGTGTTGCTCTTCTTGAATGCTTTTATGCTATTGTAGATTAAACAGATGACCTCTCAACTATCTCATATAGAACAAGAAAACTAGAGTTCCATTTGTTGACACCATCAGAAATCTGCTCCTTAGTGCCATGGATAAGAACTGATGATCTTGAAGGAGGGTTGTATGTACCTGAAGATGGAGTGACTGATCCCACTAATACTGCACTGTCACTAGCCAGAGGTGCCAAGGATAGAGGTACAGGATTCAATATTAATTTTTGTTTTTTACCCATACACTGATGTGTGTTAGCACTGTATACTCAGTACTTTCCCGAGTCCTGTGAAAAAATATCACAGGCATTTTACGTGGGATTCGAACCCACGACCCTTGCAATTCTAGAGCAAGGATTCAATTTAAATTTCACTTCAGATATGTGGCTGATGCAAGTACATGTAATAGAGGTTTCGCAAGCATGCGGATACAGATACAGATACGGATATGGTCACCGTATCCGTTCACGTAAGTCGCGTGTTGGATTTTGTTTCGCAAATTATAGGTACGTGTCACTTGAGTGCGCTCGCTTTCATCATGAGCGTTTTTTTCTGACAAGCATGACCTATAGAGCCCCCGTGTTTTAAGCACTGCATCTACTCATCGTTTGCTGGCAAGTGACTAACAATTTTCTATCTGTATCAAGCACAATACCAGTGAAAGCAGTTCCGTGGGAAATGTTTTTGATCTGGGACAAAAAGACAGCTAATTAAAAGGCTGCAAAACAGTATCTGTTTTTCTACGACGTGTATGAGCTTCCATAGATCTTCTGCTGTCGCTGCACTGTCAGGGACATTGGACCAGATTGGGTTTCTAGACTTAAGTCTAGGCCTAGGGTGGAAGTCAAGGTCTCTGAGGAGAGGGAGCTCAGGGTTAGATCGCATCTTACAGACCAGTCTAGATGTGGCTACCTGCAAGGTAATGAGAGATGACACAATTCGGACTAATAATGTTTTATTATCTGATTTGTAATTAGGTGTGAAGCTGATAGAGGGAGTGAAAGTGAAGGAAGTTATATCCAAGAATGGCAGTGTGTCTAGAGTTGAGACATCACTAGGTTCTATCAAATGCCAATATTTTGTCAATGCTGCAGGACAGGTAAGTAACAGTGCAATAACTTTTTGTTTGGGGTGGGGGGGGGGGTAGGGCAGTTCGACATCATGGGAACTCCGTCGGTACCTCATTGGTCATGGGTTATTGTTAGCAATCCATGACCAATCACCATACAGTGAAGCTCAGACTAATGAAGCATGTATGGTACCTATTGTACTTATGTGTAACTCAACGACACTCAAAGCAGGATTCTTGTTGCCAGACTATTGGATCAGTTCGTCCAACACATGCAGATTGCAATTATCATGAGTAGTACATAACCTGTCGGGATTGAAGTTCAGGGATGAGATTCTCCCGCCTTTTGGCGGAATTCTGACTTTCTGAATTTGAAAACCGTCTTTTTTTTCCAGTTCCGACTTTTTAAAAATCTCCGACTATGGCAAATTCAGTACTGAACCTTACACTTTCCAACCTTTAAATTGACAATAAAAAATACAAGTTTTGAAGATTTTGAATTGAAATAAAATAGTTTTGATTACTATTTTTAGCTTTAAGTGTGTTACAGGGTTCGAAAATAGTGGTCCCCGGTCGCCAAATGCGAGTGAAAACAGCGTTGGCACGGTCGGACGAGTCAAAACCCAAATGGCAAACGCGCGAGTCTAACATAGCCAGTCGAGCGAGTCAAATATTTGTACCTTTTAACATGGAAATGAGGGTTCAGTGGCAAAATCCCAAATAAAACTTTAACTAAAGCTTTTACAATAGTCAGTTTAACAATTCTAGATACTTGCTAGATTTAATCAGGATCAGGATCTGAATTTCTATCTTTCATTTCAGAATACATGTTGTCGTACAATCATTGAAAACATGATGCACAAACCACTTGGTGCAATTAGTAATTGAGTATCCACACACAGTCGCCCACATAGTCCATGCAGCACATAAAGAACACACATAGTCGTCCAAAGTCCATTCTGACCAACATTCCCCACGCTGTGATTGGCCGTTGATGGCTGTTGATAACTGCATAATTCATGACCTTCTTGACTAAATGCAGTGCACTTTTACGATTGGAGTAAAGAAGTGCTGCACGTTGTGCATAATGCCTGTAGACTGTGCACAATGTACAGCCTTGGAGGATAATAGCATGGACAACTTTTGCCAACAGAGGGCGTTGCGGGGCAAAGTTCATTGAATTATTTCTCGTTGATTCATGAAGATTTTGTTGCAAACAGAGTTCAAAACATGTTCAAATGTTAATGGAAAAGGAATAAATTAAGGTATTAATTAAGAGATAAAATCCTCTAAAAACAAAATTTTAAGGGGCTTCACTTCCTTTTTTTTCCCCCACGAATTTTTTGGGTGTAAATATATGCGGGCTAGTGAAAAAACCTGTGCGCGATTGAGAATTTTGGTTTTTGGAAAAAAAAGGTGAAGGGAATGGGAGACTTTTTGAAAGCTCTGCCACTAGAGGGCAGCAGACCTACCAGGTAAGGGTGCACAACTCCTATAGCAAACAATGGTAAATGCTAAAAATTCAAAAATACTCAAAAAATATTTAGAAGTCTCTCAGCCTCTTGAAAATTAAATCAGATACATTGTCATACAACTAAACTTCAGATTTCTTCTCAATTTTTGGTAGGTCAGCATTTTGGAATTTTTGCTAATTACCCTAGAAGAAACTCTCCCAAAAACTCATGCACACCACTTGTTATCCTTGGGGAACTCATGTCCAGTACGTCCTGTTCCAGAACAGTTTGGTTTATGCTGGCAATGTGTTATGAAAAACAAAATACAGTTTGGCTAAATCTAAAATACAAAATCAAAAACACGCAAAACACAAGGTATTTGCTGTCAGTGACCGTCACTCATGCTTCTCCTATTCCTAAGTTGTTGACATTACCTGGTGAAGAGCGCCCTCTCTTGGTGATTGGCAGATAGTCTAAAGTTTCCCATTCACCTCCAGTGATGAACAAATTTCAGTCTTTTTCAATTTTTCAGAATCTCATCCCTGGAAGTTGCTCTCATCCGTGATTTGTCAATTTAGTGGTAGATTGGTCAAACACTTTGGCAGGGCAGCATTTAATTTTAAGAGAGCGGCTTGCCTCCAAAAACCCACATGTGGAGAACACCTATGTATATACATGTGCATTCTCAAAGGTTTTTGAAGTGGCAGTATTGAAGGGAAGTTTGATTGTAATTAATGTATGCCTTGTGACGCAGTGTTTCCCCTGCCATACTACTGTGAGGCACACCATCTTACTGTTTTTTATGCAGCTGCCTGGTCTTTGATGTAGTTTCAGGCCATGATGTGTGGGTGTTGAGGCTATGTGATCATCTAATTGCAAAGACACACTCTCTGAGTTCAAGTAAACGGTGATGATCTATAACCCCTAATTCTATTCCCCTATTGGAGAGTGCAAACAAATTGCCTTATTAAACAAATAAAACACTATAAAAAGAAACTGATATGGAAGACCGGAAACTAGAATTCATTAGACTAAGCAATTTTTTCATTATTGTTTCTTACAGTGGGGCAGAGATATTGGACTTTGCAGTAAACCTATGGTCAATGTACCTATGCACACCACTGCACACATGTACCTAGTAACCAAAGAGCTCGCTGGAATGGATGTCAATACACCATGTATGTATGAGAAGTAATAGGTGATTGGACAGACATAGATTGTTCATTCTGGCTGTATATAATAGTTATGTAGTTTCAAATGTTATGTCATACTTCAACAAAAGAAAACATTTTGTATGCACTGGAGTTACATGGTTATGTAGATAAGCACACACAAATATATACCCACTCCCACTTTTAAACTGCGTCATTGCATCCACAAACATATTTAAAATATTGAATTGACTAGTTTTGATGATGCAGGTTTAGATAAAAATATAACTTGGAGATTATTTCCTGCAAATTTTTGTTTGGCCATTTGTTAGAGGCTGTTACGATAACACTATGTTCCAGAGCGATGAGGCTTTGTACATGAAGCAGTCATACTGAGCAATCAGGTTGATTTGTTTACCATTGGTAACACTAAGAATCAGATTGATTACTTATTGCAGATGTACGAGACTTTGACAGTGGTAACTATCTCCGTGAATGGAGTGGAGGTTTAATGTGTGGAGCATACTCTCCAAAAGCAAAACCCATATTCCATGATGGAATTCCTGAGCATTCTGAATTCCTGTCTCTTCCTGAAGATTGGGATCACTTCCGTAAGTTAAATGCTTTTCTCCGCTCTGAGGGTAACTCTCTGTTAAAGCCACTATACACTTTCGGTAAACAGTATTGTCCAAGTCCCACACTTCGTGTATCACAATTTATATTGTTCGTGTAAAACAACAAACCTGTGAAAATTTAGGCTCAATCGGTCATCGGAGTCGGGAGAAAATAACGGGAAAACCCACTCTTGTTTCCGCGCGTTTCGCCGTGTCATGACATGTGTCTAAAAAAATCCGTAATTCTCGCTAACGAGAATTTATATTGTTTTACCGTTTTCTCAAAAAGTAAAGCATTTCATGGACTAATATTTCAAGAGAAGTCTTTCACCATTGCCTTCTGTAAACCCTGTAAATTATTTGTAAATCTGTGAACTTTTTTTGTTTTTTCTGTACCGAAAGGGTCCAATGGCTTTAAGTAACAAAATTAAACATATAAGAGATGTTAAATTTGCATCGGGGATAAAGAATATAAATTTTGGTTTTTACCCATATACACCGATGTGCGTAGCACTGTATACTCAGTACTTTCCTGAGTCCTGTGAAAAAAATCACAGGCATTTTACTCGGGTGGGATTCGAACCCACGACCTTTGCAATTCTAGAGCAGTGTCATACCAACTAGACCACCGAGATTGCCCGGTAGCTAGAGGCAGTTCGAATCCTATGTTTTAGCAGGGGGTACTGCAAACGATTTAATAGATGTTAAATTTGCATCGGACGAGTTGGTCTATAAAAATGTGTTTGAAACCGTTTGTTATAAAATGCATATGGTTGGAAAGATGTTTTAAAAGTAGAATACAATGATCCACACAAATTTGCCTCGAAATTGCGTGGTTTTCCTTTTATGTCGCGAACTAACACGGTCGGCCATTTATGGGAGTAAAAAATTTTACTCCCATAAAGGGCCGACCGTGTCAGTCGACCGTGCAATTTCGAGACATGTTTGTGTGGATCATTGTGTTCTACTTTGACAACATCCTTCTATCCATATGCATTTTATAACAAACGGTTGCAAATGTTTTTCAAAGACCAACTCGACCAACCAAAGCAACGTGTTCCTTTAAAGTATTTGAAAAATGAGTTTCGGAGCATTATTCTCTATTCACAAAAGTTTTGGGAGACATATTATCTATCTCTTTATGAAGTCTCTCATGTTTCATATAATTATAAAGATTCCAATCACTCTTTGTTTTGTCTTTGTTGTTTCTATATTACCAAATAGAGTACCATTTAGATGGGTTTTTACATCGAGTACCAGCAGCTGAGAAGATGGAAGTACGCCAATTATTTACTGGTCCAGAATGTTTCACTCCAGATGCAAACTTCATCTTTGGTGAAGCCCCAGAGGTATATTAATGATACAACAGGCATGATATCCTTAGTTCATTTGATTCTTTGAGTCCTACATGTACAGGGATGCTTGCTTGCATAACCAATGCTTGCATATCCATGCTTCTTGTACTTGGAGCATCACGTAAATCAGTCTGGTACCAATTCATTTAGCAATTGATCGTACCTGTTATTATAATGTTGTTGAGGGAACCTAATAAAACCTAGTTTTTGAACCCAAATGTTAATAAAGGTGCTCGATCCTGTTAGATTTTAACAATGCAAATCATGAACGCAATTATGAGAGCGTGCACAACTTCTCAAAAAGAAAAGTTCACTCTCGAAAATCATTTGATTTACTCCCAAAACATGTAATGTTTCAGGCAACCATGTCCATGGAGGTAGAATAGATAGCAACTTAAACCGAATACAGCAACAAGGCAAGCTCCGAACGTAGCAATGTATGTATTTAGGGACGCTGAAAACAACAAAGCGTTTCACACATGCACAGTCCATGTGCACTGTGCATGACTTCACAACAACGAAGACGCTCACAAAATAGTATTCTGCGAGGAGAAAAGCGTGCCATTCGTAGCGAATCTGAAAATTGGCACCTCGAATTGCAGTGTCTAATCCACCTTTGTGTTTACACTTGTATTTGAATCCACATTGCCGGACCTTAATCCACCAATTGCCGGATTCAACCCTCCTCGAAAGGTGGATTAAAATTGCCGGATATGGACGCGGGTCTGACCCGGTATTTTTGCGGTTACACTTGCCGTTAATCCACATTGCCGGATTTGTTCCGGGTCTGATCCGGCTTTCGGGATTTAGTGTAAACGCGGTCCATGTTATGTATATTCTGTTCCAGCGTGAGAATCCCTCAAACCACAGTTGGGACTGGTCACTGGTCTGTGTGCACTCTTATGCACTCATGTAGCTGTCTGCTACCAAAGTGTGTCTTGTGTTAACACTTGTAGAATGTTAGGAAGTAAAGAAAACATTAATCTATATGTTTCAGATGAAGAACTACATTGTGATGGCTGGATTCAGTTCACTTGGTATAACAATGTGTGGTGGTCTTGGGGAGATGTTGGCTGAGTTGATTGTGTTTGGTGAATGTTCATTGGGATACTGGCTTGTTGACCCTCACCGTTTCTCACCACAGCAAAATAACAAGACGTACCTACAAGACAGGGTCACTGAAGTAGAAGGTTAGTCTTATTGCAAAGTTCTATACATTGTAACTTTGAAGTGTTGTATATGGGATTGACCCTTGACCTGTTATTATGAAGAAGCTGATTAATGCAAAGCTTGTTCTTTGTACTCAGGGAGTGTCTACAAACTACAATACCCACACAGGGAATTCACTACAGGAAGAAAGCTGCGATGCTGCACACTGTACAACCGCTTAGCCCAAGAGGGGGCAGTGTTTGGTCAGTCCATGGGCTTAGAGAGACCAATGTGGTATATGGATCAGGATAATGAAGGTGAGTTTAATTGTGACTCACTGTCATTTAGCCCAAGAGAGGGCAGTATTTGGTTTAGAGAGACCAGTGTGTTATACATGTATATGGTGGTCATCAAGCATTCTAACTTCACTACCCAAGTGATTTACATAAAGACTTTGAACTCCTGCATGCTGCCTGAAGTATAATGGCGCATAGTTGTGCATTCAGAAAGTGATGGATTTGCACATTACGAAGGCCAACTTTACACTGTGAGGTCAAGTGGGAACTATTCATATGGATCAAAATGATATAGTGCCACACATCTACATGGCCACAGAAGTGACAATATACACATAATGACTGTATGTGTGTGCAGTGTGGACTAATCCATTCAACTATATTTCATTTCAAAAACAGAGTTTGTTGAGAAAGTTGTTGATGGAGCGTTTAGTAAGCCATCTTGGTTTGCTCAGGTGAAGGCAGAGTACTGGGCATGCAGGGAGTCTATATGTCTAATGGACATGTCACCTTTCACTAAGTTGGAGTTACAGGTAAATAGTGTTTCTATAAATCGCTCAAGCAGAAAGTATCGATCAACAAATGTGAATGCTTAGAACTTTTGTTTAAATAGTAGGGAAATTGTGATGGGAGTAAAAGCTTATAAGAGCGATTTCCATGTGCAAGCTTTTGTGCTGAATCGCTTGATGTAATTTAAACCAGATTCAACTGAAAGACTGAAACCATCAGATACATGTCAAATCACACTGTGTTTGATAGCTTTAAAGTGCAATTTTTTTTCTTCAAATTTCAACAATGTTTGATGCTGTCACATTTTAATATTATATAATATTTATTTTGAAATATTTTTTTTATAAAGAATTTTTAGTTCTTGCCTGAATTTTGATGATATTTAATCAACTTCTTCTTGGATACTTGGTAGTGTCCATAAGACTGGACGTAGAGCCAAGGGACTGCTTGTCCATGAGGTTGTGTCTATGATGATGATGTGGAATGTACCGGGGTTAATTGTTTTTGCTGTCCTGAACGCAGTGAATCCTGGGGGAGTGATCTCTGCAATGAAGATGTGGTCTTTTAAATGGGATTCAGTGATTATGATTACATCAGGCTTGTGGTCATCAATGAATAGCTCGAACTTGTTGTACAGGTCATCACAGTTGATAACAGAACACTTGAGATTATGTCGACGCCTACTAAAAGTATTGTGGGAGTCAGGGGGCTTAGTCGGAGATGGCGCAGCAACTGGGTCTCCCAATTCTTCATGTACAAGAGTGTCTTCAAGGACGCTAAAAGAGTTGGATGTGTTGGAGTCTGACATGGGCTGTCTTCAAGGACGCTAAAAGAGTTGGATGTGTTGGAGTCTGACATGGGCTGTAAACCAGGGAGGCTGATGTTAGGTTGGCCACATTGATTACAAAACCATGTATCGCTGGATGATGCATATATGTTCGATGCTACACTGCTCGCATTGAATACAGTTTTGGCCCCACTTGGCAGCAGCTTTGCAGATGACACATGGACATTTGACGGGACGAGGACCTGGATTTTGTTCAGTATCCCCGGCGAGTAGCAGTAGCCATTAGGTCTGATATATTAGAAGAACAAAACGTTAGTCTATGTGGTTGTAATTTCATGGAACAGGAAACTTCTTCAAGGGAACCAGATCCAAAGTTAATATTGAGGGATGAAAATATGAGCTCATAACTTGTATAGTTCATACCAAGTTGGTCTATCCAATGAATCAGGATGTTGGGGGAAGAGTTCTCAAACTTCGCCTTACCGTGGACGTCTTGGTGTAAATTCTCACTTTTGTGCTGGTGGTTGCCTACCGAGCTGATCCGCAGTAGACTCAGCAACACGAATGCACAGGTGAAGGTACATTACAATAAAAACATGTCTGGAAAAGTCTAAGCAGTATTGAGGATGAGAGATATGTGGATATAAATGGAAGGATCTCGCCTTACATAAAGTAGATTGTCCAGAAATGATATTACAGCACCAAAGATTCAATAAATATCAGCTAGTGGATGATGAAGTGAAGATCAAAGGCGTGGCATTAAGGGGAACAGAGGCTGACCACCTGACTAGTACTATGCATGCTATAGTGCACACTGTGTGGCGGGAAGCAAGTCTGTCTGTATGTAGACCATGTAAGCTGTAGGAGGGTTAAGCAAACTAGCTCCAAAAATCACCAAAGTCGCCCACTAAATTCCATATAAACATCAAAAGATGGAGATAGCGCTGGGAAATTGGAGGACTGAAGATGGTTGGTGAAAAAAAGTGTGATTAACTGGCAAAAAAATGAAAGATTTTGAGGGATGTGGTTCATGACACGTCTGCATCCGCTCATGGACATCTATATGAGAACCAGCATAGAATGTGCCAATATGACTGGCGCAAAAAAATCTTATGTGGAATGTACCGGGGTTAATTGTTTTTGCCGTCCGTTGTTGTCATGTTTCAATTTTCACTCTGAAATAGAATGATACTTGACCATGAGGTTAGGAGACTTAACTAGAACTCTATCTATTGGGAAATGGGTGCATCACAAAACTCATTTTGACCTTAGAACCCCTTTAAATAGATGTATTTCCTGAATGCCAACATGGAGTGAATAGGAGATACATTCTCATGTCAGGTGTAGTCACATTAAAGACTGATTAGAAAGTAAGAAACTTACTCTTGTCAGCTTGCACCTTACAATGATACTCACCATTTCACCATACATCATGCAAATGCCGCTTACAGTTTATATAGATTGGTCTTTACAATCTTAAAGATTCTTGCCGGTGAGGGTTTTAGAGATGACTTTAATCTACATGTACCCGGCCACGCTTATTTCAAACACGTTCAAAATAAGCGTGGGAAGAGCATGTAGCTTCCCGACCTAGGAGATCCCACCCCGACCAAACCACGCTCATGGAGATGCTCCCACGCTTGGCCCATGATTGGTCCGTGGTTGGCCATGCTCTCTGCCATTTTTCCATCGTAGTTGAAGTGGCATCTAAATGTACATGTGAACGAGGTATAACCACAAGGGAAACTGACTGGTTAAATTTCAATAATAATCATTTATTCATTTATTATGCACAAAGTTCATAAAAAATATATGTTAACTTGTTGCAAGTATTCTGAGAACATTTACTAAGAGATTAAGGCTGCTAATGTTGTCAATAACAGTTTTTGTTTATGAATGTTGTGTCGTATAGGGAAGTGAAGCAAGTTCACTCTTACAAAGATTGTGCCCAAATAACATGGACTTTGCCATTGGTGGTGTAGTACACACTGGTATGCTGAATCAACATGGATGCTATGAGAATGATTGTAGTGTGGCCCGTATGGATCATGATAGGTGAGTAATGTTTACTCCAGTAAGAATGTAGGTTCACATTATATCAATGCATGGATTGCACCATGGGGAACACTCTTCAGCATATTGGGAGATTCACTTCAATGCATTTAATTATGGCCCTTTTTGAATCCACAGCTTTGGCTTTCAGAACCAGCTCAGGCTAGCTTGACACTTACACACTCAGGGCTTCAGACAAGAGGATGGAGCCTGAGGCTGAATCCAAAGCCAAAGCCGTGGTTTTGAAAAGGGCCTATGTGGTTCGGGTGACGTGTTGTGGCTGAGCGATTTAGTGCATCGAACTCTCGTTTTTGTTCCTGAGTCATCAGGGTGTTGGTTCAAATCCCAGTCATGACACTTTGAGCAAGACACTTAAATATAATTTCTGTTCACCACCCAGGGGTAAATGGGTACCTGTGAAGGTAGAGATGGTTCTTGTGATTGATTTAGCTTGGTGCACTAGTAGCACAGGCTGTATACTACCCAGTGAGCTGAGATGGTTTAAGGAATGAAATATATGGTGCAATGACCAACCAGGGGTAATAGTGTTCAAAATGCAGTTGGGCTTTATGGGAGTCAATATTATTATTATGCTGCCGAGGTACTCTGAGGGTAAACAGCTATAGTCACTGATGTTTTAAGAACACAGAAATCTGAGCCAGATGTGCTCTCAGTGGTCAATCTTTATTATTATTTTGGGAAAAACTTAATATTTTATTCTTTTCAGTTATTTTTTTTAATGACCCTGCATTTTATTTCTTTTATTTTGAACATTTTGTTATTGGTCTCTTTTACTTTTAGCTTCCTTGAATAAAATATCATGCTTTAATCCTTAATTTTTTGGGGGTTAAGTTGTAGGACCTGCGATATACTATAAACATTTGGACTGGCAGCGAGATAACTAGTATACGTCTATTCCCACGAGGGACTTTGAGTGACCAGAGCCTAGGGAAATAGGCCCCTCTTCTGGTCACTCACAGGCCTAGAGGGGGAATAGACATCCGCTAGTTACCGAATTGTGCCAGTCATTATGTGTTTTATAACACAGCTAGGTACTAAATGTCAAATAAGAACAGAAAAAGGAGTTTTGTAGTTGTTGTTCACGGTTCAAGTCAAGAGAGGGCGCTGTTACCGCGGGCACTATATTCAAAGACTAGTGCCCGCTCTGGTACTAATCCCGCAAAACTCGTGCGGGCGATCACTAGCCTATATTAGTTCATCCTACGTGACCGTGTTTCAGCCAACCAGAATACAGAATGAGCAAGAGGTGTATTCTAAATGTTCTTAATTCAGCTAGTAAGTGTGAAAAGTTTATGAATATATAGTTATTTTAGTTGATTTAACCTATGGATCATTATTTGGTGTGTAATTGATTTTCCATGCAGGTATTTCATCATCTGTCCTACCATCCAGCGTATTAAAGGCTTTAACTGGATCATGAAGCATCTACCTACTGATAGTTCAGTATCAGTGAATGATGTTAGTGGTCAGTATACTAGCCTGAATGTACTGGGGCCTAAAGCCAGAGAAGTCCTGCAGAAACTCACTACGACACCCTTGAGTACAGCCAGTTTCAAACCCTTTTCTTTTAAGGTAAACATATGTTGTTGTAATATATGATTTGAGACATTGCATGGTGAGGTATCAATATATATTTGGTTTGCGGTAACACCATGTGTGTATCTACTTGCCAGGTAGAGATTGTTTTTAGAGAATTGCTTGCTTTATTCTACTGCCGCGGAGTAGATTTATCGGATGTTCAGCAGACTTTTCAGTTCTGAAAAGAACTGTCCTGCTTTTTAACTACTAACCCTTGCGGAAGGTATAGAAAATAGACTAGACTACTACTTTAGCTTATAGGATTGTAATTAACTGTACTACCGCGGAGTCAGTTCTTGAATTGGTCTCAGCGTTTCGACTAGCTTGCTCTAGTCATCGTCATGAGACTGTTGTTGTTGTTGCTGCTTTTGTTGTTGTTGTTGCTGTTGGGGTTGTTAATGTTATTGTTGCAGTTGTTGTTGGTGGTGTTGTTTTTTTGTTTTTTGTTTTTTTGTGGAGTACCAGTTGATAAAACCAAAGTATAATCTTAAGGTTACTGTTCTTTTAAGCATAAATTAACATTACATATGAAAGATTGCTTTTGATTTTGCTAAAATTGATCTTGGATCTGATACTTTGAAGATTAACTCAGCCATTCATGCTGTCCCAGTGATGAGGATGTAAGTGGTTATTGAGGGTCAATGTAGATTCAATGGATATCTTTTTATTGGTTGAGTCTAATGGTAAACCAAACCATTCAAACTAAATGGTTCCATTTGGGCCCTGCCTTGTATGAAATCAAAATCAAATGTAACGTTAAAAATGTACACAATGTAGTTACAATTGATTGTCAATTATAAACCATAATCAGTCAGAACAATAAACCATTAATGCATAAATGAGTTGGGTCAGATAAAGAATCAAGTATTACTACCAGTATTAAGTATATTGTATTTAATATATTAAACAAATGGATGCATTTTAGTGCCTTGTCACAGAATATAACCATGAGGTGAATTCATTTCACAAGGCAAAGCAGAGTGAAATGAAAAATCCAGATATTACCAAGTGATTATATTCTGCTACATTGCATGAACAAAATGCATTCAATATTTGTTATTCTCACATGTAAATCCTTGTCATTTGAATTGTTTTCACAACAAAAACAAAATAGACACCGACTAAGAATCCTTCTAAACAAGATGGACAGGTTCATGAAGAAACCACTCTTATTTGCCGAGCCACGACCTTGCCTCATTTTGACAATCTAGCAGAGAGTGATTATTTATAGAAACATTACTGTGAGACGTCCAATAATTATCAACATTGGACAGGCACCTTTCCAATATTTAACTTTGGAGCGTTTGGCATGTTTGGTAGTAAAAACATGGCAGATTTATGAATGGTACATGACCCATGTTCCACCAATCAAATGACAAGGATCTGTGTGTGTGGTGTAAACTATCTGTTGATGTTTGAATTGAAAGTATTGTTATGATTTCAGGAGTTAAGTATTGGTTATGCTAGAGATGTACGAGCTATGAGTGTGACACACGCTGGGGAAGATGGAATGGTTTTACATATCCCTAATGAGGTAAGCTCTTCAACTTCAATTAGTATTATTTGTACTGATATTTGGACTAGTGTATACAGATTTCCTTGTCTGATGGTAAGGTATGTAGTCATTTTATTGATTGATGCTTTGTTTCAATTCAGATCAAATCAGAGTCTGATTGGGCATCTATTTTAAGGTGGAATCTAGCACCATTCATATTTTTGTTATTTATGTAATATATGACCTATAGTACCATTATCAAAGCCCCCTTAGGTATCCTATAGGCTAACCCAAGAGCGCAACTGCTGCACACTACCTGTGGTCACGCCACCATTGCTGGATCGCAGCAGCGCAATGTTTTGTACACGAGGGCATGGCTCTTGTGTTTTCCTCAATGATTTCCATACTTTCCCTTGCAGGACAGTTTGAATGGGAATAAAAGGGTGGTGAATAGTTCTTTCACAGCCGTTTAAAACCTTGCAGGGTCGAATTGCCGTGTGATAAAGGCCCTTTTTGGCTTGGGCCTTTATCACACGGCAATTCGACCCTGCAAGGTTTTAAACGGCCGTGAAAGAACTAGTTGCTACCCTTTTATTCTCTTAGTATTGACCCCTTGCACAATGTGCAGCACATTTACATGTGCCTATCCTATCCACTGTTTAGGAAGTCAAAGTGCGCACAACGGAATCAACCCCTAAGAGGTTGAATAGACAAACATTTTGTGTTCTGCGTGTGTTCAACGTCTGCAAGGGGTTATTAATGACCGAGTGAAGATAATAGGGAGGTTTCGCATGTGAACGGATACGCATAGGCATGCGTTTAGCTATCCGTAACCTACCTACGTGTAGCAAGCAGGATATCAGTGTCGTATGCACGTATAGCGAATAGTGAGTAGCATATGACGTCATAATGATGACGTATCCGTCGCACTAGCGTATCCAAGCGCATGCAAAACCTCCCTATTGACTCTGAGTAGACTGATTGATTGACTGTTTTTCTTTCTACAGTACGCTGTGCATGTTTATGATCTAATAATGAATGCTGGTAGTGACTATGGCATTAGAGCTGCTGGGTATCATGCATTAAGATGGCTACGTGTGGAGAAATTCTACACGTACTGGGGTGTGGATTTCAACAATGAACACACACCGTTTGAGATCGGGAGAGAGATGAGAGTTTATTTTGACAAGGTCAGTTTAGGGTCAATTGATTATTATTAACATGAAAGATATTATCAGTATGGTTACACATATTGGTCGTTCTCAAAGCTCACTTATCCAAAAAATTATGCAAGTACCCAACCGCCAGAGAATTATTTCTGTCTGAAATACTGTCAACTGGTCAAGGGCAAGATTTGATCACCCTTCACATTACCATTGCTCATTCTTGTTGCTGCAAAATTTAGATAATCAGAATGAATTTGTTTGACCAAAAACAAACTAACATCAAGAACAATCATGTATACTTTTTAATAGTAATTGAAAAACCTTACTTCAGCATGTTAATGACTCTGTACTGTTTCATAACATCTTGTTTCATGATTTGTCTTTCGACTGACAGGGAGTGGAGTTCATAGGTCGGGAAGCATTGCTGAAGCAGCAACGGGAAGGTGTGAAACGGCGTCTAGTTTCCTTCATCTTAGAGAACCACAATGTGGATAGAAATCTCTGGTGCTGGGGTGGCGAACCAATCTATCGTAATGGTCAACCAATGGGAGTGACCACCTCTAGTGGATATAGCCCATCATTAGGCTCAATGGTGTGTCTAGGTTGGCTTCATAATACTGACCCCCACTCTGGCCAATCTCAGGTGGTCACTCATGATTACGTTACCAAAGCTAAGTATGAGATTGATATATGTGGACAGATGTTTCCTGCAAAAGCCAATCTATATCCACCTAAACTAATGTCTAAGCAGCCACTACATGGCTAGAACTAAGAAGCCTGGCTGGACACCAGCCAAGCAGCCACTACATGGCTAGAACTAAGAAGCCTGGCTGGACACCAGCCAAGCAGCCACTACATGGCTAGAACTAAGAAGCCTGGCTGGACACCAGCCAAGCAGCCACTACATGGCTAGAACTAAGAAGCCTGGCTGGACACCAGCCAAGCAGCCACTACATGGCTAGAACTAAGAAGCCTGGCTGGACACCAGCCAAGCAGCCACTACATGGCTAGAACTAAGAAGCCTGGCTGGACACCAGCCAAGCAGCCACTACATGGCTAGAACTAAGAAGCCTGGCTGGACACCAGCCAAGCAGCCACTACATGGCTAGAACTAAGAAGCCTGGCTGGACACCAGCCAAGCAGCCACTACATGGCTAGAACTAAGAAGCCTGGCTGGACACCAGCCAAGCAGCCACTACATGGCTAGAACTAAGAAGCCTGTTTGGACACCAGCCAAGCAGCCACTACATGGCTAGAACTAAGAAGCCTGGCTGGACACCAGCCAAGCAGCCACTACATGGCTAGAACTAAGAAGCCTGGCTGGACACCAGCCAAGCAGCCACTACATGGCTAGAACTAAGAAGTCTGGCTGGACACCAGCCAAGCAGCCACTACATGGCTAGAACTAAGAAGCCTGGCTGGACACCAGCCAAGCAGCCACTACATGGCTAGAACTAAGAAGCCTGGCTGGACACCAGCCAAGCAGCCACTACATGGCTAGAACTAAGAAGCCTGGCTGGACACCAGCCAAGCAGCCACTACATGGCTAGAACTAAGAAGCCTGTTTGGACACCAGCCAAGCAGCCACTACATGGCTAGAACTAAGAAGCCTGGCTGGACACCAGCCAAGCAGCCACTACATGGCTAGAACTAAGAAGCCTGGCTGGACACCAGCCAAGCAGCCACTACATGGCTAGAACTAAGAAGCCTGGCTGGACACCAGCCAAGCAGCCACTACATGGCTAGAACTAAGAAGCCTGGCTGGACACCAGCCAAGCAGCCACTACATGGCTAGAACTAAGAAGCCTGGCTGGACACCAGCTAAGCAGCCACTACATGGCTAGAACTAAGAAGCCAGGCTGGACACCAGCCAAGCAGCCACTACATATCTACAATTGCTATAACAGGACCACTTCTTTTGATGAAAGTTTCTAAGGTTGATTGAATGATGTGTTAATTGGAAGCTAGAGGTAGAAATGAATCAACTTGTCCAAAACAAATGATGAAATACATCTGGAATTTGAACAGGGTATGTTTTATAAAGGATTCATGAATGCTTGGATGGGAGTTATATGTAGGTGCAGTTATTTTCATTCAATATCTGTGCATTCAACTTGTCACATAAAGGGATTGCTTTTACAACATAAATGTTTTTATATTTTTCATAAATTGTATTTTTTTAAAGGTATAATTGATTTTACATGTATTCTGTTTGTTATTGTTAGTAGTAGTGTTTACTTGTTCCATGTATTCACAAGAAGTAATCATGTGCATAAATGTCCAGTAGGAATATTGCTGTAGCTTTTGATAAGTAATAACAACAAATTCTTATATAGTGCATTTCACAATAACCGTATCAATGCGCTTTACATTAAATAACATCCCTTTTATGTTTTTCAGCTCCCTGGGGAGTATACAGCCCTGAGCTGCCTGTAAGGCGCTTGTGGCTTTTTCTTAAACAAAATCAACCTCTTCCCTCGCAGGTTCCCATTTACCCCCAGGGTGAAGAGAAGCAATTATAGTAAAGTATCTTGCTCAAGGACACAAGTGTCACGACCGGGATTCAAACCCACACTCCGCTGACTGCACCAGAACTTGAATTCGATGCTCTTAACCACTCGGCCATGACATATCCAATTATTTAAATGAATAAACAATAGACCGGTCCATTAAGTCCGCCTCATTGCCTGCCTGATGACTCATCACAACCCATTGCACAACCAAAAGTCGGACACTATAAAGTCAGACATGTGTGCGTGTGCTTGGTGCGCGCGGCAGAGTTGTGCACAGTGTTCTTGCCACACTTGTGCCATGGGCAGAGCCTAATGGATCAGTGTACTGTTTTCCTGGGCGAGTCATCTAGCCCACCATACTCCAATTTGGGAAACCATTGTAGTGTGAGTTGGGATTCCTGCTCCTGTAGCTTTTGCCTTGAGCTGGAAATTGAACCATTAGTAATTTAGTCTTTAATGCAGTAGGTTCAGAAAGTTGCATAGTGCCAGTTCAAAACCCATAGTTTACCTGTGTGTTTCTTGACATGTTTGGCATTTTCAATTGTATCAATTTCCGTTATCATGTTGGAGTAACATCACATGCTGATAAGTCAATTACATTTGGATCATCAGAATTCATTCATTTTAAAGGAACGTTACAGAATTGTTGAAGATCACAGTTTTATAAATAAATTACACTGTCTTATGATGATGATAGTAGAAAATATCCCTTGAAATATTTCTGTCTGAAATTTTATATTTGATGTGAAATAAATAATTCTAATTTTGCGTTTTGAGTTTATCGCTCAGTGAGCTTTTTATTCATTTTTATTTTGGCATCGATGCATTGCAAAATTTGTAATAAGTTTTTCACTATTCTCTCGTGACCCAGATGGCCGATCGATCTCAAACTTCTACAGGTTTGTCAGTTTATGTATATGGTGGATTACATAAATTGCTTACACTGCCAGCAACTTTTTTGCTAGCAAAACCAATTCTGTAATGTTCCTTTATGAAGGGAGTTTTCTTGTATTAATCATTTAACACAAACAAGCTGTTTGAAATAATATTCAGGCAATTGTTTAGACTGAAACATCTTCAGTAAATGTTTTATTTTTAACTGTAAATGTGTAATGGCGTATTATAAATTTAGAACAAGCAGGATCAACTTCTGGGTGGCGTCGAATCATGAATGTATAACTCTAGTAGATCATGGGTAAGCAAAGGAAAAACACCAAGTTATCATTTGAAATGTACACATTTCTTTATTTATTCTCAACTTTTCGGCTTACAGTGTACAATCAAAATTCAAATAATTTGACAGTAACTCAAATATTTAACGACAGCATTTTCAAAACAAAATTAAAAAGAACCGTTTTACAAATTGTTGTTGAAATGAAACTACCTTTTGCAACTTGTTGGTTTGTTGTATTAATATAGAATGACCATTGCTGGAGCTATACTACATTCCCCTTAAACAAACTCATCATGAATGCATATAGAGATTGCCCTCTAGTGATTGCCAACTAATGTACTTAATTATTAAAGCAGACTTACTTTGACCCAATGTGTATCATGATAGGAAATACACACTGTATCATCAAATTATTCTGGTTGCAAAAGCAGATTTAAAGATTTCAGTTTTATTTCAGCGTATTGTTTATTCAAAGGATCAAGTTATTATGTGTGGTTCTTATTGAAAGCAGTTTTTATTTGAATTGGTTATTTGTTTTTATTGTCAAATCAAGGATGAGCTTATAATAAATACATGTGTTGTATCTAGGATACTTCATCATATTTGTAAAACAAGAATTTAAGACAACAATTGTCAGAGTAATTAAGGCATACTACATTTACTCAATTTTAACAATTTCCTTTATATTGTTGGAGTAACATCACATGCTGATTAGTCAATTGCGATTTGATCATCAGAATTTATTCATTTTAAGAAGGTGGTTTTCTTGTATTAATTATTTAACACAACTTAGATGTTTGAAATAGTATTCAGGCAAAAGCTGCTTAAAAAATCATTCCAACTCTGACCTTGTTTTAAACACAAGTTTGTTTTCAAATACTAGGCGGAGAAAACAACTTATAAAGCATCTGAGCTATGAAAACAATGCTTTCTACTTTCAACATGCTTTACAAAAGCTGAATGATTTTCCTAGTACCGGTACTTGGCAATTTTGTTTTAACCAGTCACATATTTTGAAACTACACTGTATTATTATCAATTGATGCTTGAACACATTTAAAACAGGTTCATATTAAGTGTTGTTGTAATTGTGATAATAATAAACTGATCATCAGCCTAATACTTCAGTCAATATTTTGTGTAACTAGTTGTATGAGTGTGGAACATTCTATCATCATTGCTATACTTCAGCCTTGGGTGCACTAGGATTAATATGAAAGCTCGGACTCCTCTTAAAAACATAACATATAACAATTAACAATCCTGAACATCCAAATAGAATAAAAACAGCAATTCTCAAACAGTTCTCAAATATTTCAAAACGCTTGAAATTAACAATATTAAAAAAGCAACATCTTTAACAATCGAGTCGGCCATAAAGAAAAACAAACAATGAGTTTAACTTTTAGATCTTATTTGTCAAGAGAATTGTTAGCAAATATCAGCATTTCTCATAAGTCCATGGAATCACAGTACAAGCAATGCACAATTGATTTCTTATTCATAGTTATGCATAGTATTACAATGTAGGTAATCTCAACTAAGTCACTAAAGACCTTGGTGTGTAGGCCTACCAGTGAGTGAGTTTACTGCTAGAGCAGTTATCTATTTAATGTCACAGAGTAAAGCCACACCTCTTAGGATCCAGTGATCTGGACTCTGTGTAGTCTTTAACCATACAGGTGTAATATACGTCAAGTCTGTACGTTGAGGTTTCTTGTACACTGGACACTGATACAAGCGAGGATCTTTAGGAGCAGTTGAATTGATGGCAAACATGTGAATAACAGGAAGATTGTTGAATAATACCTTTGGTGTAGGATCAATCAGTTTACATCCTTTCCGGTCCCAGCTGGCTCCATCCAAGTATAAACCTTGGATGTATACTCCCTCCTGTATCAACAAACAGTGGTATCATTAGTCATGAAATACTATTATAAATAAGCGTGTATCTGTTCTGTGTAACAATCCAATGATGGTTAAGTACATGGAATTCAATAATTGCAGTAGTAACTTGTTACCAAAGACGGCATTGAATGACAACATTAACATGCCATCGGAGCAAACCTTTAAAGGTATATCCGATTGGAAGAGCTGACAAACACTGTTGACAAACACAAACAGTGTTTATGTTTTTTTGTGACCATCCATACATGAAACAACAAATCAGGGAGAATGAGGGCTTATTTAAATCTGCTGTGTGAGTGAAAAACCGTGCGCAATTTTCAGCATGTAAAATGTCCTTATTCTAGTTTGATACAACTGAAATCAGTTGTTGCACTTCGTAAGGTTTTCAGACAGTTTTATTTCATACAATGTTTCTTCACAATCGGTAATCTTTCGTGTATTTTGTTTCAATCCTGCATTATTATACATTCAACATTGTGGCATTTGATAGAGACTACAAATGGACTTACCGAGGGAGAAGACGAGATTTCTTCTTTGAATACTTTCAGTACTTCATTATGTAGAGTCACTGAATCCAAAGCCCAACCCTTATGGGCTCTCGTCACTTCTTGACGCATAGCTGTCAAAAAACCTAATAATACAAAACAATCCAAACATGCACTGTTCAATTACACATTGCTAAGCCAGCTTCAACAAAGATCGTTGTCTGTCATTGACTTTGACGTCATTCCAGGGGCTCACCCGGGTCAGTCCCAGTGCCCTGCTTGTGGAACGGGTCACTTGAAGCTGGTCCAGGTGCATGACATCACCACGAGAGGGTGAGTGATCGTTTGATTAGCCCTTGTCAGGGGTCTACACAGGGAAGCTAATTGAACGTACCCAGTATGAAACATCTCAGGCCTGTATGCTTCGTATTTGAAAGGGCAAGGGCACCAAGGCATTTTCTCTTTGGCAAAGGGCACCCTATGAGGAAATTGTAAATTTCTACTGGAGCATTTCAAGGGCACCAAGGCAATGACCAGGGGCAACGGAGGCAAACTTTGTATGAAAATTGTTACATTCAAAATACTCCATCATAGATTATTTCATAGATTCATTTAAGCCTTTGAGAAAGAGCTAGGATAAAAATGTCAGGCCATGAAATAATCTTTGCAGAGATTAATTGAATGGTATGAGAATGAAGTTGAGACTACCTTGAGGATTGAAGAATCCTGTCATCCAGAAGACAGTTGGTCTACCTTCAAAGCACCAAGCAGCAAACTGTGCATTCCGCTCTAGTAACTCAGTAAACCAGAATCCTAATGTAGAGGATTCCCAAGACACCTTCCTCCATAGGCCAGGTACTCTAGCATCATACATGTTATCTAAGGCATCTCGTAGATTCTACAAAGAGTAAAAATAAAGCTGTATCACCTGCCTGTGTGACTGAAGGGGTTTGTTATCTTTTTGGAGAGGAACGCTTTTTAGTGAATGATGAATAAGGGAATCGATGTGTGGTGAAGAGGTTTTCACCTAGTGGTTTAAACCCACCGAGGCCTGGTTCTTGATAATTTTACCGAGATGAAGTTGAGGTAAATTATCAAGAACCAGGCCTTGGCGGGTTTAAACCACTAGTTGAAAACCGATTCAATATTTGAATTCCCATTCATAGATACCTTTTTGGTCAAAAAACATCAACACTTTTGGGTCAAAAAGTAAAATAAATGCAAAAATGATAATTGTTCAATGATTTCTTTCAACACAACACCCCTCCAGCTATGAAATGGTAAGGCCCTCGGGTAAACAACTCGTTATAAGGAGATTGCTTTGCACGTCGCCCGTATCGCGTGATGTAGCACAACTGTTCCAGCCGTTGCTCTTGACCAATAGGAATGAAGAAACCGTCTTATAAGCACAGGTGCAAGCTCGCGTGCCACGCCCATGTTTCAACACTTTCTACTGGTGTTATATCATCCATTCAAACAACCCCACGTGATGCCCTCTCGACCAATCAGAATTGATATACTGTCTTAGGTATTTATGAATGCTCAATCAGCAACAAGGCAAACACACGTAATGGTCTGGTAACTTACCTCACTCATGATAATAGTGCCCTCTATAGCTAGCTTGAGGTCAGTCAAGGTAGTACGTACTAGGCTAATCACACGCTGCATACGATCTATCTCTTGTCTTAGGAAGATATTCATTGATGACAAAGCTCCCATCTTAACAAGACGTGCTCTTACCTACAAATGTATCAACCATGACCCATAGAATGATGTTTTAGTTGTTTCTACATTATTACTGTGCAAAGATTCCTTGAGAGCTTGCATTGGGTACTTGCACAGATTACTAGGTTTGAACATTCTTATCAAGTGTTCTTATGGACATACATGCATCAATATGTGAATTGAGTTGTGCGTTGGTTCTCTGCTGTTAGACCATGGGATGGGTATTGAAAAGGGGCCTATTTTTGGGGTTCCGTGGTCCCCATCTCCGGACCGCATGAAATTTGACGCACAAGGGTTTGCAATGGTACTGATTCCGAATTTGGTTGTTGCTAAGCTCTAAAACTGCACAGATCGTGGACAGACAAATTTTGGGGTCATTTTAGGTCAAAAACAGTATTTTTGTATAACATCTGTATACACTGGGACTATTTACCAATTGTTCACGGCAGTGCAAGAATCTTTTCCAAGTGTTTAATGCGAACGATGTCAATTTTCCCCTTTTCTGTCCGATTAGCATGCAAAGGCCTACATAACAACAAAAACCCATGATTTGTATTGATTGAACATCAAGTACAATGCCATGTGTTTTTCGTTGCTACGACGTGCGTGTGTTAAATTTTTATTATCACACGCCGGCCGAGTAAGATGGGGACGCAGACACACTATTTTGTATGTATTCCACTCGCGCTTGTGTGATAACTTATAATTTTGTCGAACGAGCCTGTGAATCGGCATCCTTTTGTTCAGGGGTTTGAAGAAGTACACTGTATGTTATAATGGTACAGTGTGGGAACGAAACACGATAATGCTTCGAATGACGTCACCCACATCGCAGGCTTCCGCGGATTTTTAGATCACTATTTGTCGCTGTAATTGTTTCTTTTCGGGATTCGGTGCAGGATTTTCGACAAGCAACAGCAAGTAATGGATTTTCTGTATTTTATTTCATACCTACATATAAAAATTTCGTGGTCCAAAAGTGGGGGCTACGGTTTTGAACAATTCTAGCGATCATCCCATGGTCTATGTGCCACGAGGATTTTCCAGACCATCCTGTTTTCCTCCCTTTTCGGTCTTGGCTGTGCTCCGTGGTCATAATGAGTTGATGTGGCTGGCAGCCAAAGGCGCCCTTGCATGCCTGCTTCTCAAACACGTTGAAGCCGCGTCCTTCGCAATTCAGCTCTTAGCTGCGAGTAAGGATGATTAGCCCCCCTAAATTATTAATTATTATATTGGATACATTGTACCACATGAACGGAACAGGCAGCCAACTGTTCCAGCATAATGCCATTCCTTTATCCATTTGTTTGTGCTCAATGAAGATCAGCAGATCAGATCTTTAAGATGCTTTGGTTAACTGGGTATGAACCTCCACATTGTACATAACTATTGTACCTCAATTAAACAAAAGACATCCTCAATCTGTGCATTATATTTGGATAGAAACCTAGCATTGAAATCATTGTTTTTCTGCTGAAAATAACACCTTTACATAGCGTAGCATAGTGTTTCTCCTTTGTGACAGTAATGATAATTAAAGGGACTGTACACGTTTGGTAATTGTCAAAGACCAGTCTTCTCACTTGGTGTGTCCCATCATAACCATAAAATAACAAGCCTCTGAAAATTTGGGCTCAATTGGTCATCGAAGTTGCGAGAGAAAAATGTGAGAAAAAACACCCTTGTTGGACAAATTTGTGTGCTTTCAGATAGGAATAAAAGACTAGAAGTATTTTAATATAGTGAGAAATTACCTCTTTCTCAAAAACTACATTACTTCAGAGGGAGACGTTTCCCACAATGTTTTATACTATCAACAGCTCTCCAATGCTTGTTACCAAGTCAGTTTTTAAGTTACTATTTGTTTTGAGTAATTGCCAAACATGTACCTTGTAATCACCAAACGTGTACCTTCCCTTTAATCTCATCATGTATCGTCAATGTCCACTTTGGTTCAAAGTAAATAAAAAGTAACACACTGATGCAGAATGACATCAGTCAATTTGAACCCACAGACTTTGGCAAGATAACGTCTGAGGTTGGAAAGTTGCAGCTGGATTTACCTCATGAGATTTATAGTCTGGTGGTAGTTTACTCAACATATCCTCAGCCATCTTATAGACTACAGTCTCTCTAGTCTCACCACCGCCTCCTCCTACATCTTTAGGTTGGATGTTCAGAATGGTGTTCAGTACTTCAGTACCGGTATTGCTCTGATACCTGGTTTACACGGTAATATGTGTCATTAGCTCACATACATGAACAGAAGAATGTCTTTAGCTCACATACATGAACAGAAGAATGTCTTTAGCTCACATACATTATATTTCTCATACTATGATGGTTGAATCCACCCATGGCCAGCAACCAAACTGAGCAAGATTCATAACTGTACACAAGTTGTACATTGGCAACAAAATGATCTCATATAATTTGTTATTTCAAAGCAAAATTTTATTTTGTTTGCAGTTACGAGCTGTTGTGCATTTTATTTCTCAGAATTTCTCAAAAATATGTAAAAATGTTTAACCTCTTTAACAGATATTTCTGGATTGTTGGTGATATGAATGTGCACTCTCGTGAGTTAAAGATAGACCAAATAACATTACAAGTCTCATTATTATTATTATTATTATTATTATTATTATTATTTTTACTATTATTATAACCTGTCGGGTGTGGCTAACATAGATATAAAAGATTAGCAAAATAACCTACGTGATGTCTGCATTGGGATGAAGACCAAATACCTCTGGTGTATCAGTCAATGGCAGTTTGGCAATGAAGTCATGATATTCCTGCAATGTTTTACACTTAGGAATTGTGTATCCTGTGTAGAAACTGAAGCTTTCTACAAACATATGCTCTCCAAACCACACCTAAACAAAAACATAATAACATTGTGCGTTGTTAACTTTAAGAGATTTGACTTCATTTTATATGAATAACGTGCAACCCTCTAGTATAAATAAACACACAAAACAACCATCCTGTGAACAGTTCATCAAATGATATGTAACATTTAAAGGCAGTGGACACTATTGGTAATTACTCCAAATAATTATTATTATAAAACCTTTCTTGATTACGAGTAATGGGGAGAGGTTGATAATATAAACCGAGTGAGAAACAGCTCCCTCTGAAGTGACGTAGTTTTCGAGAAAGAAGTAATTTTCCACGAATTTGATTTTGACACCTCAGATTTAGAATTTGAGGTCTCAAAATCAAGCATCTGAAAGCACCATGGTGCGATAAGCGCGTTTTTTCTTTGACCGATTGAGCTTAAATTTTAACATGTTTGTTATTTTATGCATATGTTGAGATACACCAACTGTGAAGACTAGTTTTTATTTTGACAATTACCAATAATGTCCAGTGTCTTTAAGTGAAAACACAATATTTCAGACACAAACATTTCTCTGGAGGATTAGTGCAAGTATGACACATATAATCAGCGAGCTTTCACATTAAAGCTTATTGCTCTCTTTGTAACCACTGCTGTTCACCTGTCTTTACACTACATGTACATCTCTACGACTCTCGACACGTCTATGCACAACAACGTAGCTCCATACACAGAGTATAAATTTGATGCAGTTAAATTAATAACATAATTTACATACGAGGTAAAATAATGATGAAACAATGAAAAATGTACATCTATGTATATGCGTGGTGCACAGCATCATCACCCAATGAGCAGTCTTCTTTTCCCACCATAATGACATCTACAGCAGATGTTTTTCTTTTCACAAAGCATGCAGTCAGTACACTTACAAAACATAGGTATGTGTTGCTCATACCTTTTCATACAATTTCAGTTTGGATGATACAGTGTTTGAAAGCTTACATATTAGGTATAATATTTGTCAAGAAAAAAAACCCCCAAGATAAAAGCCCTCATCGTTGAAGCAATATGATTATAAATGATCACCTTAGCGAAGGTATTGAGGAGCCTCTTGTCATAGTCATCAGTCACTCTGCCTCCATACTGTACTTCACCAAGCATGTAACGAACAGTGTTCCAAGATACACCCTGAAATTAAACAAGCATTCATTCAGATATTTACCATTAATACTTGAAACAATACAAAGATGGCAAAACAGTGAAGTAACAAACATCAAGGCTACTGAAATCCTACAATGGGCCAATTGGAAATGCATAAGGAAGCTCCTACAACTATGTCTGCAGACAGTCTCAAATTGGGCAAGGAATAGCAGAATAGCACCCCTAGTGATATCTCCTTTTCACAATCAACTATGTCTGCAGCCAGTCCTGACCCAACTCTAAAATTGGGCAAGGAATAGCAGAATAGCACCCCTAGTGATATCTCCTTTTCACAACCAACTATGTCTGCAGCCAGTCCTGACCCAACTCTAACATGCGGGCAAGGAATAGCAGAATAGCACCCCTAGTGATACATCCTATTCACAACCAACTATGTCTGCAGCCAGTCCAGGCCAAACTCTAACACGCGGGCAAGGAATAGCAGAATAGCACCCATAGTGATACATCCTATTCACAACCAACTATGTCTGCAACCAGTCCTGACCCAACTCTAAAATTGGGCAAGGAATAGCAGAATAGCACCCCTAGTGAATAGCACACATCCTATACACAACCAACTATGTCTTCAGACAGCTCAACTACATGTATGTTGTCTCCGAGTCAAGTAAACCTTTTCAAGACTAAATATTTTCTACTTTCTGTATCACATCACTGCTTGGTTCACATTAGTACTTTGACTGCAGAAGTGATAAACACAGGTTATATTAATGATAGATTTATTTGCCAGTTTGTTGATATACATCACCTTCTTTGAATCCATATCATCTAGATGATTCTGTATAAACTGCACACTGGCAGTCTGATCTGCAGAGTTGAACTCATACGGGATATTCCATCCAAGAGGTCCAAACTTACGACGTTCCTATTAAACAGATAAAGTTGTAAGCAGTAATCACAATATACAACATTAATGAGCAGCCATGAGAGTTTAGATATCTGATGACAGAAACTTTGATTGTAGGAACTTTAAAAAGTAGAACATGAGTTCAACTTCCTGCACATAAAAGCTCTTGACACTTAGCTTGTGCATCATCAAAAATAGTCAGTGTTATGTTTGTCCCATATGTTCTTTGTTTCAAAGAGAAATGGATAATTTTGGATAATATAGGAGCTTGATGACGAAATACTTGAATTCATTTTAGGACTGTGCCATCATCTTGATCTTATTCAGTAAATGAACACACAGTTTAAATGCACCACCAGTTTCTCAGCCTTACAAGTCAGTAACCAACATTGGTTTTTTCTATTTTTCCACAGGTCACAATCTGATAATGCAAAGTTCTGAATCAATGAGCGTAAAAATGAAATGAAAGAAAAACCCCAAAACCTTATAGTGGTCCATTTGCTTTGAATGTATGAGACACTTATTAATTTTGGTTTTTACCCATACACAGATGTATGTTAGCACTTTATACACAGTACTTTCCCGAGTCCTGTGAAAAAATATCACAGGCATGCTACTCGGGTGGGATTCAAACCCACAACCCTTGCAATTCTAGAGCAGTGTCTTACCAACTAGACTAACGAGATTGCCCCGTAGTTAGAGCCAGTTAGCTAGAGGCAGTATGAGATACTTGTTATAGATTTTCTTGATAAGGTATTACATTATAAGTTATCACACAAGCACGAGTGGAATACGGAAAAATATAGCGCTTCTGCATCCCATATCCAACGAGGCCGAGAGCCGAGTTGGAAATGAGACACAGTTGCGCTATATTTTCCGTATTTCCACGAGCGCGTGTGTGATAACCTATTTATCTTCAAGCAAACTTGGTGCGTGACATAACACACACGACGCAGGTAGTGATATTAGCCGTGCAATATAGGTTTTTATCGCCACTCCATTCTGCGAATCTGATTGAAGGATTAGCGCGTACTTGAAGATAAAGCTCTATATTAACTTACTTGTACAGTTGTATGAAGGAATGCAACGGCATACAGCATTGGTTTCCACTGTACTTGGTTATTGATATCCAGTTGATCTTGTGTAATAGCAGCAAAGGTTCGTTTCAATCCCGCCTTGACTCCCTGAGGTGGCTCATTAGTGAACTTGATAGATGACTGAAAATATTAAGCAGATGGCAAATCGATCATAACACAACTGGTAGTTGCAAACTATGGTACACAATCGCAGGTATAAGTAAGAGCGTAAAGCAACACGTTGCATTGGATCGGACGAGTTGGTATTTGAAAAGTGTTTAAAACCGTTAGTTATGAAATGCATATGGTTAGAAAGATATTTTTCAAGTACAATTATTCACACAATCAGCACTCTAACTTGTATGATTTTCCTTTTACGTTGCGAACTAACAAGGTCGGCCATATTTTCTTTACAAAATGGCCGACCGTGTTTCTTTGCGACATAAAAGGAAAACCTTGCAATTTCCAGGCATGTTTTAACTTATCTATCTAACCATTTGCATTTCAAACGCTTTTCAAAGACCAACTGGCCCGATCAAAGGTGTTCCTTTAAGTTATAGCTAGGCCATCATGTATGCATGGGTTACCTGAAGTAGACTGATAGGGAACTGTGGATGCTCCTCTGTAGTAATCCATACACGGAAAGCTTCATGTACCGGTTCATGTGTAGTTACAGTGTCTAGCAGCTCATCCAGAAAGTCTAGACCGAGATGACAATTTTGAAGCAAAACCCAGCCTCCCTACAAGTAAATAATAACATCATTACCGGAACTCGCATTCAAATGCTCTCTCAAACTCCATTTATACAGACACGGTCAAACACCAAGATCACATAACAGTTACAGTGACTGCAAAGGTCCAATCCTATTGGTTAGTTTTAAAATGTCATTCCACCATAAATAAACCACACACACTTCACTAAGACTGGTTACAGCTATCAGTAGCCCTAGGGAATACATTGAGCTAGTTCATCTCTGTAGATGTGCACAATGAAAACAATTAGAATTGCCTTTTTGGATATTTTTGACAACAATTAAAGGTCTGACAATATGTTGATTCTGTTTCACACAGAAATATAAGACAAGCTCTTAGTGACACGCTCTTAGTGACAGGCTCTTAGTGACAGGCTCTTAGTGACAAGCTCTTAGTGACAAGCTCTTAGTGACAAGCTCTTAGTGACAGGCTCTTAGTGACAGGCTCTTAGTGACAGACTCTTAGTGACAAGCTCTTAGTGACAAGCTCTTAGTGACAAGCTCTTAGTGACAGGCTCTTAGTGACAAGCTCTTAGTGACAAGCTCTTAGTGACAGGATAAGATATGTTCTTTGTTTCATCTTTTCTTGCATTGTAATAGTTCCTTTTTTCCTTGTCCAATGATTCTCACTGCCGATTACATCATTGTAAAATGTGCCATATAGGAACTAGGGTAATATTATTATGAAAATAAATAAATTATTAATACAGCACATACATACCGAAGCCATAGACTGTGCTACAAGCCTCCTTGCATGAACCTCCTGTCCCTGTCCCATGGATATAGCTCGACATTCTAAATAACATAACACTAAGTTTAGTTTTCAGTTTAATTAAGTAACAAAATGAAATACTAGTGCAAAAATATTACAGAAACAAAAATGTTAGAGTAATTGTGATTATAATGCAAATCAAGATCAACCAAGAAGATTAAAAGCATTGTATATAAAACCATGTTATTCCCTTTTCAAATTAAAGTTCTTCTTTCTTTAAAATACTGTTTTAGTGGAAACTAAATATTTCCTGGCAGCACTGATTTATCTTTAGTAGCTTTTATGTACAGTTTTAAGAAGTCTTAATTTGTTTTTTAGTGTTAATTTCAGTGTTTATTTGCCTATTTCAAGCTTAGCTGTTTTCCTGATATATAATGTTAGCGTTATATTATTATTTCGAACTACATATTTTTGGTCCTTGGAGTTTTTGTTTGCTGAAGTATTTAAAGTACCATAAGAACTACTGCAAGTACTCTTGTGGTACAAGACCGTAGTGTCATGAATTGAATGAACTACTTACCCACTTTAAGTTTCTTGCCCAGTCCTTCTATCTGGTTCGTAGGATCACTACCCATAGACAAGAAACAGATAAGAGGTGTTCTAATATCCCCTTCTTCCCATGTCTTCTCTAAATCTAAGATGACTGGGTCTGCATATCTAGCACCCATTGAGTTAGCGATGTATTTACGAGCTTGAGGAATGACTCTGTCTGTACACCAGCTCCTGTAATATAAAGCAACTTGTTCATCAATGTCATACAAAGCAGACAATGGAAAACATGGACAGTGACTGTTAGTTACATTTGACAGTCTCCTGACGATGACTAGAGCAAGCTAGTCGAAACGTTGAGACCAATTCAAGAACTGACTCCGCGACAGTACAGTTAATTATGATCCTATAAGTTAAAGTAGTAGTCCCAGCCAATTTTCTATACCTTCCGCCCGGGTAGTAGTTAAAAAGCAGGACAGTTCTTTCCAGAACTGAGAAGTCTCCTGAACACCCAATAAATCTAACTGCGGTAGTAGAATAAAGCAAGACAGTTCTCTAAAGAACAAACTCTACCTGGCAAGTAGATACACACATGGTGTTGCCGCAAACCAAATATACATTGACACCTCACCATGCAATGCCTCAAATCATATATACATTAATGTACCCTCTATTTCAACGATTGGGTTTTGAACAGTACATTTGAGTGTATCGTACCTAACCAATAGGAGTTTCTTGAATGTTTCTAGAGTGTTGTATCCATCAGGGATCACTTCTTCCTCAGGAGCATCTTTATCAAACCACACCTTCCAAGATTTCTCACTGCGTTGGATCTAATACATTAAATACACAAATATGAATTCAATATAACATATTAATACACTGATAGACTTACAGATACATATAATTAGGAATGAGAGTCACACACTGTCAAGAGACTGAAAGATCTTATTTTAAGGAGGTACAGTGAAATTATGGAATTTCCAACTTCTCTGTTAATCTCTGAATTTCGGGTTTCATGAAGCTTCTGTGAACAGTTTCCTCATCGGCACTTTAGAGTAAGATTAATGAGCAGAATTTAGATAGAGGTCTGAAATTTCTCATCCCTGTACATTATCATGTGATTCCTGTATCTTTGTAACACATGTATAAGGCTATATTTGTCCAGCACAGCAGAGTTGATTATTTGAGTTACACCAAGTGTACACTACATATCTTGATTGTGTAAATGTTTGTATAGACCCCTTGCAATATGCGTAGCGTACTCACATGTCCGTATCCTGGGTGTCATTTTGGGTGTCATTTTATACAGACAAGCACAAAAGAGAGTTGACACCCAAAACTACGCGCACTTGTTCGGAGGTGCGTTTATGTTTTGTGTAAGAATTCAATAGCCCCCCTCATAACGCGAAACGCTACAGGTACCCTGAGGTCACACACAAGTTTTTAGACACAGAGAACAGCTATTGTCCAATGATCTGCCTCCTTTTGAGAGTGTGACGTCATATATGCAATGTTTGTATTGATGTTCCTACCTGATTGAGGACTTCTTGAAACTGTGGCAGTTTGCTGAGATGAACCAGATTTAACCATGTCATATCAGATATCCATTTATATGGCTTTGGTTGGACAGCTTTCAAGTCTAATGCAGCACCACCTAGCACATCAAAAGACACATTAGCAATACATTTAAATGCTGTCAAATCGCATTGTTCCATGAAGTGACAAAATGATATCCACCTCCAAACTCCAAATTTAATAGTTTAACTTATTTTTTTTGAGACTTATAAGTTTTTTTCTTTAATACTAGTTAACTAGTTACACAATAAAGGTTGACTTCTCCAACTATACAGAACTGTCAATATGTTTTCAATCTTACAATTGTTTAAAGGCAGTGGACACTATTGGTAATTACTCAAAATAATTATCAGCATAAAACCTTACTTGGTAACGAGTAATGGGGAGAGGTTGATAGTATAAAACATTGTGAGAAACGGCTCCCTCTGAATTGACGTAGTTTTCGAGAAAGAAGTAATTTTCCACGAATTTGATTTCGAGACCTCAAGTTTATAGAACTTGAGGTCTTGAAATCAACCATCTAAACGCACACAACTTCGTGTGACAAGGGTGTTTTTTCTTTCATTATTATCTCGCAACTTCGACGACCGATTGAGCTCAAATTTTCACAGGTTTGTTATTTTATGCATATGTTGAGATACATCAAGTTAGAAGACTGGTCTTTGACAATTACCAATAGTGTCCACCGTCTTTAATTGAGTTATTAATACCTGAGCTTAGCTGTTACTTTGTGGAAAAAAACCCCCACACCTGTCTGCAGAGCACTGTGTACAAAACACTGTACATTTGGAGTTGTCACTTTGTGGAAACAAACAAGCCATTGTGTTCTTGGCACATTGCCAGTGCTACTATTGCATTCAAAAACAGGAAAAGCAGGATTCACCACAACATCCCAAATGGTTAATCTAGTGATTCACCAATCATGCTAATTAGGAATATTCTGAAACTTAGAATGTTCCTGAAACTTACTGTCAATATACACAGCAATGAATATTTCAAGACATTTGTAAAAGAAGAGACTAACAAAATTTAGACACTTCATGAAAATAATGACATTTATGTCTGTAACTGCTTACTTGTAAAGATATGCCATGCATAAAAGCGTACAACCATGTGACAGATCGTACTGTAGCTGTGATCTACAGCCCTACTGGGCTTCAGTTATTTTATCATATTACTATTAAAGTACAATGAATCTCAAGTTAGTTCTTAAAAAAAATCATTTGTTTTAATAACGAAATAATATTTGAGTGATGGGGAAAAAGTTCTTTTCTGAAGAAACTCAGAAGAAAATATTTAACAAAAACTAAAAAAAAAAAGTTTGCTTGAATTTGAATATACAGGTTCTTACCTTTGATGAGTGTTTGGAACTCATTGTGGCTGACATTTCCCATTTGTTGATCAATCTTCAGAGCCAATAGTAAGGTGAAGAGGAACTTATGGTTCTCATATAAACCACGACAGGAATACTTGAATACTTCAAATGTCAGAAACTCAATGATGTTAGAGATTCTCTTGGCTGGAATTGGAGACTTTTCAGATCTGTTTCAAGTCAAAAGGAGGATTTTAACCAATTGTTACCGGAGGAATTATTTAAGGTAACAGAATTTTCAAGGTTCAATTTTAAACAAAAAGTTTCTTCTTTGTGACGAGTTGATATAGCAACCCGTCTGGAACATTCTGTGTGGGATAATTTTGGCTATTTGCTGTAACCTTTTAATGGTTTGCTGTAACTTTTTAATGTTTTTTTGATGTAATATGCATTTGATTGTCTTTGTGTGGATTAATTAATTAATTAATTTTCATAATTTTATTTTTTTACTGGAATTGTGTTAAATTGTTATGCGCTCTCGAACAGGCTGGTCCTGGAGAGAACGCAATAATAAGTTCAATGAATTATTATTATTATTATAACAGCAGATAAGGCGTTGACTTGCTCAGAGGACTCATTGCGTAGCATGTACCGTCGTGCATGCACTCAGGAGGAAACTTTTCCTTGACTCGGTACAGACACCAGATTCAAGAGTCCTATCTATACTTGGAATATTTGTGTAATTCCCACTCCAAAAACCTTTGTTTTGTTTTGAAGGATAAACCAGGATAATTATTTCTCAAGAGCGCAAAACCGATGAAGACGTGTGGGTGACTCCCGCACAAAATTGCGCCAGTAAATTTTATATAATTTCGTCTTCAAGGCAGCTTGATCATCCAAAAGCCTTCTAAGAAGTCCAAACAACCCATGCCACTACTACACTGCTGATCATCATGAGTGATGCACGCTCTGAGAAAAATCTGCGATCAAATTCTTGTATTGGCCAAGGACAAGGCTCTACTACTACCACAAACAAAGTTGGCGGCACCTGTGTGACACCAAAACCTACAGCCACGGGCGGTAAATCCAAATCAAAACCTGCCGTCAATCCTGCTCAAGATGCTGCCTTGGACGATCAACTAAGAACAAGCCTAACAAACCTATTATCATCTGATTCTAGGCTATTACAACCTTAAATAGCCGCTGTTGCTGATGCTTTTGTGATAAAGCTACTGTCAGACGACCACATCATAGCCACGATCAATTAACTCAGATTTGATCAGGTGTATGAATCCTTGCAAATGGACAGTGATGTTTAAGCCACAACCATCACCTCTTTAGAGAATCAATGTTCCTCCCTTAAGAACACCAACAACGACATGCTCAAGAAGCTTGATGACCTAGAGCAGTACAGTCACCGTAATTGTTTGCTATTACATGGTCTTGATGAGAGCCACGCTGACAGCAAGGGAACTTCCGTTGATCGCCTCAATCGTCTGCTTCCTGACTTACACCTTCAGTCATCAGACACTGACCGAGCTCATCGAATCGGCAAGCCGAATCTTAACCACAATGTCAGCCATTCTGGTAAACGACGATCTCGGCCAGTTATCAAATTCATCAGCTACGCTAAGAGGGAAGCTGCCTTCACCAGCAATGCTATCAGTCCTGATCGTAACTTAACCATCATCCTTTTTAACACCAGTAGCCTCTCAAAAACCTTAGACAACCTTAGAGATACCATTCAATCACTCCCGGAGTTCTCGGTTATTGCTCTATCTGAAACTTGGCTCAAGAGCTCTTCTCCTGATGTGTTCCAGCTACCTCACCAATGACGAGTAGGTGGGGGTGTTGCCTTATATATCCACTCTATTATTCACTTCATTATAAGGGATGACCTGTCCACAACCTCTGACTCTGCCGAATCTCTCTTCATTGAGGTGAAAACTCCTTCAAGAATATTGTTATTGGTGTCATATACAAGCCTCCTCAAGCACCACACTATGATTTCATGTCTATCTTCCAGAATGCAATTGCTCAGCTAGCCAGGGAAAACACTAGATGCCTACTTACAGGTGACTTCAACATAAATCTTCTTGATTATGATACCTGTGTTGCTGCTCAAGGTTTTCTTGACATGATCTTCTCTCATTCCTTTTTACCCCTCATTGATAAACCCACCAGAATTACCAAAACTTCTGCCACTTTAATTGACATGTTCACAAACATTCTCCCACTCCCCAAGTCTCAAATTCTGATTTCTGACATATCTGATCACTTACCCATCTTCACATCAATACCTTTCTCAAACAGTCATCCCTCCTGTTTCCATCCTGCTAATGCCAGCCTTGGTAATTTACACCGGCATCTTCAATCAGCAGATTGGTCTCCAGTTTACAAAACTGATAATCCTAACATTGCTTTTGATAATCTTATGACTATCTTCAACAACATTCATCAAGTAAACCTCCCAGTGATCATTTGATACTCTCACATCAGTTATGACCAAATTTGCGTCAATACACCAAAATCATAATCATGCAACATCAAATAGATTGTTATTGACTGATGCAGGCCTAAAAATAACCTGCTGCACCCCCAGCAATTGCTGATAAGACCTATGCGTTTGCTGTGGTGCCTTTTGCAAAGTTCCAATACAAACTTAAACATCTGTGCTCCTTCAAGAAAGAAATTTGAGACTTGCTGATGTGCAAGTCTGATGCATTTGGGACTCTTTAAAATGTATGAACTTTGTTTCTATCACACTTTAAAGTAATGCATGTAGGACTAAACTTTCCCCAAAAATGTTAAACTAGCCTGTATTATTAGTAATTAAGACATTATCCTACCTTGCCATTGACAAATCAAAGACACCAAGAAACTGTTTGAGAGATGTCTGGTACATGATGTTCACCATACTCATCTCAGTGATTAAGAAATACAGGATGCTGCCTCTTGATGCAACTATACAGTACATAACAAACACGAATGAAATGATGAAACAATCTTTAAATAAGAACTGGTAACACCTGTTTCAGGGAGGCGTTGCGCCGAACCAAATTATTGAGTTAAGTGCATGGAAATTTGAAACGTCTGAAACAGTAAGGAGCGACTGGACCTGCTAGAAGTCGAAAGATCGACTGTTACAGTGGTTCGGAACAACTCTGGAGCGCCTTGGTTTCAGACGTTGATCTTGTCATGAGCCGAACCTAATATAACTGTTATGTTAAATTTGCCTGTCCACAACCAAAAATGACTCGGGTTGACCTAGAGTCGCTCCTGATCTATTTGGTTTGGGTGTGACTCTGGAGTGCCTGTCTGAAACGATTGTAACAAAATAATTTTTAAATTAACACATTTGTATTTGATAATCAACTGAATGTTTGGTAAGCATTTTTACTAAAGAAACCAAGAAAAAAGTTGCTCCTACCTGGTCTGAATTCTTCTCTTGCATCATTAATCTTGATCTCTGTATCAGCAGCAACTACTAGCTTCTCAGACACTTCTTCAGCAGTCTCTTTAGTAGTAGCTAGCACCAAGATCAATGATTCATCCTCTACTAGGGAACCCTATACACACGTTGGGTAAATATCATCAGCAAAACAAATTAGCTCTACTAGCTTCTCAGACACTTCTTCAGCAGTCTCTTTAGTAGTAGCTAGTACTAAGATCAATGATTCATCCTCTACTAGGGAACCCTATACACAGGTTGGGCAAATATCATCAGCAAAACAAATTAGCTCTACTAGCTTCTTAGACACTTCTTCAGCAGTCTCCTTAGTAGTAGCTAGTACTAAGATCAATGATTCATCCTCTACAAGGGAACCCTATACACAGGTTGGGCAAATATCATTAGCAAAACAAATTAGCTCTACTTGATCATAACCACTTGTTGGAAAATGTTTAGGTACACAACTATTATTGTTTTAACTGCCAATTTACCAAAAATAGAACAGAAGTAGACCACAACATTTGTTGAAATCTATTTTTCCCCAGGTAAAGGTCTGCTGTCAAAATAATTCTTAAAGTGAGCATATTAAAAGTTATCCCACAGTTGCATTGGGAAGACAACGTGTAGAACACTTCTGCAAAGAATCTATTCTGCAGGAAACTTGCATCAGAAGAAAACAAAAGGCACATAACAAAACTGTTCTAAATAAACTTTCTTAAGGTTTCAACCTCATGTTGGTGTTCAAAAATAGCAACAATTAAAACTGACTAAAAGCAACATGGATTTCAGAACATTGTTTTGTATTGATAAACTTACCGTCAAACCACTAATCACAATGCATTCAGTGAGAACATTAAGTTTAATCTGCAGGATGTAACATCGGATGTCCGACTAGAGTTTTGGTACATATGGATAAATCAATTAATTATGAGGATTTCTGACCTGTGTGCTAGTGAGTCTGAAGAGCAGGTTGTCTTCTAATTCTTTCATCTTTCTCTTGTTAGCGGTCACATCTTCCATCAGCTTAGTACGCTCTGCTTCCAGTTCCTATAAAATTAAACATGACCACTCTAAGACAAAAAATTCTCAATTGTTTAATCATAAGAGGTTCAATGGGACATTGTGGTGCGCCGTGGTCGATTGATTAAAAGCACTGAACTCAAGCTCTGGTGTTTCTGCAATGGGGTTCAATGGGACATTGTGGTGTGCCGTGGTTGATTGGTTAAAAGCACTGAACTCAAGCTCTGGTGTTTCTGCAATGGGGTTCAATGGGACATTGTGGTGTGCCGTGGTCGATTGGTTAAAAGCACTGAACTCAAGCTCTGGTGTTTCTGCAATGGGGTTCAATGGGACATTGTGGTGTGCCGTGGCTGATTGGTTAAAAGCACTGAACTCAAGCTCTGGTGTTTCTGCAATGGGGTTCAATGGGACATTGTGGTGTGCCGTGGTCGATTGATTAAAAGCACTGAACTCAAGCTCTGGTGTTTCTGCAATGGGGTTCAATGGGACATTGTGGTGTGCCGTGGTCGATTGATTAAAAGCACTGAACTCAAGCTCTGGTGTTTCTGCAATGGGGTTCAATGGGACATTGTGGCGCGCCGTGGCTGATTGGTTAAAAGCACTGAACTCAAGCTCTGGTGTTTCTGCAATGGGGTTCAATGGGACATTGTGGTGTGCCGTGGTCGATTGATTAAAAGCACTGAACTCAAGCTCTGGTGTTTCTGCAATGGGGTTCAATGGGACATTGTGGCGCGCCGTGGCTGATTGGTTAAAAGCACTGAACTCAAGCTCTGGTGTTTCTGCAATGGGGTTCAATGGGACATTGTGGTGCGCCGTGGTCGATTGATTAAAAGCACTGAACTCAAGCTCTGGTGTTTCTGCAATGGGGTTCAATGGGACATTGTGGCGCGCCGTGGTCGATTGATTAAAAGCACTGAACTCAAGCTCTGGTGTTTCTGCAATGGGGTTCAATGGGACATTGTGGTGCGCCGTGGTCGATTGGTTAAAAGCACTGAACTCAAGCTCAGGTGTTTCTGCAATGGGGTTCAATGGGACATTGTGGTGTGCCGTGGTCGATTGGTTAAAAGCACTGAACTCAAGCTCTGGTGTTTCTGCAATGGGGTTCAATGGGACATTGTGGCGCGCCGTGGTCGATTGGTTAAGAGCACTGAACTCAAGCTCTGGTGTTTCTGCAATGAGGTTCAATGGGACATTGTGGTGCGCCGTGGTCGATTGGTTAAAAGCACTGAACTCAAGCTCTGGTGTTTCTGCACATGGGGTTCAATGGGACATTGTGGCGCGCCATGGCTGATTGGTTAAAAGCACTGAACTCAAGCTCTGGTGTTTCTGCAATGGGGTTCAATGGGACATTGTGGTGCGCCGTGGTTGATTGGTTAAAAGCACTGAACTCAAGCTCTGGTGTTTCTGCAATGGGGTTCAATGGGACATTGTGGTGCGCCGTGGTTGATTGGTTAAAAGCACTGAACTCAAGCTCTGGTGTTTCTGCAATGGGGTTCAATGGGACATTGTGGTGCGCCGTGGATGATTGGTTAAAAGCACTGAACTCAAGCTCTGGTGTTTCTGCAATGAGGTTCAATGGGACATTGTGGTGCGCCGTGGTTGATTGGTTAAAAGCACTGAACTCAAGCTCTGGTGTTTCTGCAATGGGGTTCAATGGGACATTGTGGTGTGCCGTGGTCGATTGGTTAAAAGCACTGAACTCAAGCTCTGGTGTTTCTGCAATGGGGTTCAATGGGACATTGTGGTGCGCCGTGGTCGATTGGTTAAAAGCACTGAACTCAAGCTCTGGTGTTTCTGCAATGGGGTTCAATGGGACATTGTGGTGTGCCGTGGTCGATTGGTTAAAAGCACTGAACTCAAGCTCTGGTGTTTCTGCAATGGGGTTCAATGGGACATTGTGGTGCGCCGTGGATGATTGGTTAAAAGCACTGAACTCAAGCTCTGGTGTTTCTGCAATGGGGTTCAATGGGACATTGTGGTGCGCCGTGGTTGATTGGTTAAAAGCACTGAACTCAAGCTCTGGTGTTTCTGCAATGGGGTTCAATGGGACATTGTGGTGTGCCGTGGTTGATTGGTTAAAAGCACTGAACTCAAGCTCTGGTGTTTCTGCAATGGGGTTCAATGGGACATTGTGGCGCGCCGTGGCTGATTGGTTAAAAGCACTGAACTCAAGCTCTGGTGTTTCTGCAATGGGGTTCAATGGGACATTGTGGTGCGCCGTGGTTGATTGGTTAAAAGCACTGAACTCAAGCTCTGGTGTTTCTGCAATGGGGTTCAATGGGACATTGTGGTGTGCCGTGGCTGATTGGTTAAAAGCACTGAACTCAAGCTCTGGTGTTTCTGCAATGGGGTTCAATGGGACATTGTGGTGTGCCGTGGTCGATTGGTTAAAAGCACTGAACTCAAGCTCTGGTGTTTCTGCAATGGGGTTCAATGGGACATTGTGGTGCGCCGTGGTTGATTGGTTAAAAGCACTGAACTCAAGCTCTGGTGTTTCTGCAGTGGGGTTCAATGGGACATTGTGGCGCGCCGTGGTTGATTGGTTAAAAGCACTGAACTCAAGCTCTGGTGTTTCTGCACATGGGGTTCAATGGGACATTGTGGTGCGCTGTGGCTGATTGGTTAAAAGCACTGAACTCAAGCTCTGGTGTTTCTGCAATGGGGTTCAATGGGACATTGTGGTGCGCCGTGGTTGATTGGTTAAAAGCACTGAACTCAAGCTCTGGTGTTTCTGCAATGGGGTTCAATGGGACATTGTGGTGCGCCGTGGTCGATTGGTTAAAAGCACTGAACTCAAGCTCTGGTGTTTCTGCAATGGGGTTCAATGGGACATTGTGGTGCGCCGTGGTTGATTGGTTAAAAGCACTGAACTCAAGCTCTGGTGTTTCTGCAATGGGGTTCAATGGGACATTGTGGTGTGCCGTGGTTGATTGGTTAAAAGCACTGAACTCAAGCTCTGGTGTTTCTGCAATGGGGTTCAATGGGACATTGTGGTGTGCCGTGGTTGATTGGTTAAAAGCACTGAACTCAAGCTCTGGTGTTTCTGCAATGGGGTTCAATGGGACATTGTGGCGCGCCGTGGCTGATTGGTTAAAAGCACTGAACTCAAGCTCTGGTGTTTCTGCAATGGGGTTCAATGGGACATTGTGGTGCGCCGTGGCTGATTGGTTAAAAGCACTGAACTCAAGCTCTGGTGTTTCTGCAATGGGGTTCAATGGGACATTGTGGTGCGCCGTGGCTGATTGGTTAAAAGCACTGAACTCAAGCTCTGGTGTTTCTGCAATGGGGTTCAATGGGACATTGTGGCGCGCCGTGGTCGATTGGTTAAAAGCACTGAACTCAAGCTCTGGTGTTTCTGCAATGGGGTTCAATGGGACATTGTGGTGCGCCGTGGCTGATTGGTTAAAAGCACTGAACTCAAGCTCAGGTGTTTCTGCAATGGGGTTCAATGGGACATTGTGGTGCGCCGTGGTCGATTGGTTAAAAGCACTGAACTCAAGCTCTGGTGTTTCTGCAATGGGGTTCAATGGGACATTGTGGTGCACCGTGGTCGATTGATAAAAGCACTGAACTCAAAATCTGGTGTTTCTGCAATGGGGTTCAATGGGACATTGTGGTGCGCCGTGGTGGATTGGTTAAAAGCACTGAACTCAAGCTCTGGTGTTTCTGCAATGGGGTTCAATGGGACATTGTGGTGTGCCGTGGTCGATTGGTTAAAAGCACTGAACTCAAGCTCTGGTGTTTCTGCAATGGGGTTCAATGGGACATTGTGGTGCGCCGTGGTCGATTGGTTAAAAGCACTGAACTCAAGCTCTGGTGTTTCTGCAATGGGGTTCAATGGGACATTGTGGTGCGCCGTGGTCGATTGGTTAAAAGCACTAAACTCAAGCTCTGGTGTTTCTGCAATGGGGTTCAATGGGACATTGTGGTGCGCCGTGGATGATTGGTTAAAAGCACTGAACTCAAGCTCAGGTGTTTCTGCAATGGGGTTCAATGGGACATTGTGGTGCGCCGTGGCTGATTGGTTAAAAGCACTGAACTCAAGCTCTGGTATTTCTGCAATGGGGTTCAATGGGACATTGTGGTGCGCCGTGGCTGATTGGTTAAAAGCACTGAACTCAAGCTCAGGTGTTTCTGCAATGGGGTTCAATGGGACATTGTGGTGCGCCGTGGCTGATTGGTTAAAAGCACTGAACTCAAGCTCTGGTGTTTCTGCAATGGGGTTCAATGGGACATTGTGGTGCGCTGTGGTTGATTGGTTAGGAGCACTGAACTCAAGCTCTGGTGTTTCTGCAATGGGGTTCAATGGGACATTGTGGTGTGCCGTGGTTGATTGGTTAAAAGCACTGAACTCAAGCTCTGGTGTTTCTGCAATGGGGTTCAATGGGACATTGTGGTGCGCTGTGGTTGATTGGTTAGGAGCACTGAACTCAAGCTCTGGTGTTTCTGCAATGGGATTCAATGGGACATTGTGGTGCGCCGTGGTCGATTGGTTAAAAGCACTGAACTCAAGCTCTGGTGTTTCTGCAATGGGGTTCAATGGGACATTGTGGTGTGCCGTGGTCGATTGGTTAAAAGCACTGAACTCAAGCTCTGGTGTTTCTGCAATGGGGTTCAATGGGACATTGTGGTGCGCCGTGGCTGATTGGTTAAAAGCACTGAACTCAAGCTCAGGTGTTTCTGCAATGGGGTTCAATGGGACATTGAGGCGCGCCGTGGTCGATTGGTTAAAAGCACTGAACTCAAGCTCAGGTGTTTCTGATCAGTAGTTCAAGTCCTGGTCATTGCATGTGTGTCCTTGAGAAAAACACTTTACAATAATTGCTTTGTTCCTCAAATGGGAAACTAAACTGTAGGTCCATGTTCTAGGGCTGGAAGTGAACCCAGAACACTTATCGTGGAATAGTTGTATACCCTAATGTTTCTGGTTCACATACAGCGAGCACCCTTGTTTACTGGTTTCATCAGGCTTGCAAGCTACAGTGTTTAAAGGAACACGTTGCCTTGGATCGGACGAACTGGTCTACAAAAAGCGTTTGAAACCATTTGTTATGAAATGCATATGGTTAGAAAGATGTTTTAAAAGTAGAAGATAATAATCCACATAAGTATCACTCAAAATTGCACGGTTTTCCTTCACGTCGCCAACTAACACGGTCGGCCATTTATGGGAGTCAAATTTTTGACTCCCATAAATGGCCGACCGTGTTAGTCGACGGGGTAAATGGAAAACCATGCACGCAATTTCGAGGCATATTTGTGTACATCATTGTATTCTACTTTTACATCTTTCTCCCACATGCATTTTACAACAAACGGTTACAGAACACTTTTCAAAGACCAACTTGACCGATCCAAGGAAACGTGTTCCTTTAAGTTAACATATGAGGTATCCATCCTTGGTTTCATTACCTTCTAATTTATAAAATAATAATGCCATTACAATTCTCTTAATATCTAATGCTTTAAAGCCAAAGATTTGACTTCCAGTAATGTGCTTTGATTCAATGGATAATGTCAACACTGTGTTTACAAAGTACTTTTAGATTGACTTTAAAGTAAATCAGAACAAATCTAATTTGGGGTTGAACAAAGAATTGACTAGAGTGGGATTCAAACCAACAACCTCCGGATTAACATGCCGGCGCTCTACCAAATCTAATTTGTTCTGAAAGTAAGTTGATTATCAGTGCAAGTATATTGAAGTGTTTAGGTTTGGAGCAACGAGTTAATATCAATACCTGTTTTTCTATTAGGATGACACGGCCCAAGAGTTGATCTTCCAATCCTTTCATTGTTACAGTGAAATCAATAATGGACGTACGAGCAGACACCTACAGATAGGACAAAATAATACCACATCAAAGGCACATTCTAATATTGTAAAAGTTTCATTTAGTATCTATATTAGTATTGAGTGGCCAATCAGAAAGTAAATGCTAGTCCATGTCAATCGGGGGAACTTTAAATACAGTAAGAATAGAGTCAAATAAACTGTACATGATTATTTTCCAACTCAGGCTTAACTTGTTTTGACACTAAAGTAATTTCATTTTACAATGAGTCATTATCGAGGGGTTTGTTTGACCTTGGGTTTTCAGATTTTGGGCTGAGAGTGTTTCGAGAGAAAGACATGTTTACCCTGTTTTAGCGTGTTTTAGCGTGAGGTAAGGGACTCATTATATTTTAAAACTATTTTTTGAGGGAACCCAAGCTATTGGAAAAAATGTAGAAACTAAATATTTCAGAGCATCCTAGAACCGCTCTTTAAAGGACCAGTTTTGATCAATAAAAGGAATGACTCAAACTGGGGCATTCCCAGTTGTAAAGAATGTTTGTTCACAGTTTTTTTCCAGCATTTATCTTAATATCTTCATTATTTTCATCGCATTTCTATTAGTTTGTTGTTAATATTAAACTATACTCATTGAAGTGTAGTGAGTAAACCAACCTCTGGTGTGTATGTTGGGTTTGCTAACTTGGTAGTCACATACAGAGTGAAACCTTTCATCACGTCTACTTCCTTGTCACCAACCTTCACCTGAAAGGAACATTCATAAACACAGAAATCTCAACAAATACACTCTAGTAAATTTTGGGAAGCTTAATTAGTGTTCGGATATATATTTTGTTTTGCGGTAACACCATGTGTGTATCTACTTGCAAGGTAGAGTTGTTCTAAGAGAACTGTCTTTCTTTATTCTACAAGCGCGGGGTAGATATATCCAGGTAGAGTTGTTCTAAGAGAACTGTCTTTCTTTATTCTACAAGCGCGGGGTAGATATATCGATGTTCGGGAGACTTCTCAATTCTAGAAAAGAACTGTCCTGCTTGTAAACTACTACCCGGGCGGAAGGTATAGAAAATTGGCTGGGACTACTACTTTAGCTAAAAAGGATCGTAATTATATGCACTACCGCGGAGTCAGTTCTTGAACTGGTCTCAACGTTTCGACTAGCTTGCTCTAGTCATCGTCAGTAAACTTTTAGTGTTTCCTTTTTAATGATGAAATATTTCTTTTCAAGAAATTAATGATTTGAAAGCAACACACTGCTGGCCAACTTAGAACAACAACTTTCAAATGTGTGCATTTTCAGATTATATAAAGGAAAACTAGAAGGAAAACTGTTATGGTAATTGTTTCTTACCTTGAATGTAGAGCCAGATTTGATGAAGTTTTTCTCTAGGACATTATCTAATGCTGGGTCCAGATCTTCTCCTATATCCTCAATAAGCAATGGACGACCCAGAGACAAACTGTCTTCAAGATGAGTCCGGAAATACTTGTGGTTCAGTGATGTCGCCTTTAAACAAGATCAACAAACAACATTAAATTGCATTGAAATGCTAACATTGTACAAACTAAATGTCAATCAGGTAATTGCTTAGTTTTTGATGCATTATGGAAGGTTATTAATTTTGGTTTTTACCCATACACCGGTGTGTTAGCACTGTATACTCAGTACTTACCCGAGTTCTGTGAAAAATTATCACAGGCATATTACTCGGGTGGGATTTAAACCCAGGACCCTTGCAATTCTAGAGCAGTGTCTTACCAACTAGACTACCGAGGTTGCCCGGTAGCTAGTTCGAATCCTATGTTTTGGCACTGGGTACCTCAAGGATATAAGAGATGTTAAATTTGCATGGGGGATAAGGAATATTAATTTTTGTTTTTACCCATATACACCGATGTGTGTTAGCACTGTATACTCAGTACTTTCCCTCGAGTCCTGTGAACAAATATCACAGGTATGTTACTCGGGTGGGATTCGAACCCAAGACCCTTGCAATCCTCGAGCAGTGTTTTTATTCACAGGACTCGGGAAAGTACTGAGTATACTGAGTAAAAACAAACATTAATATTCTTTATCCCCGATGCAAATTTTACATCTCTATTAAGTGCAAGGTGATGATCAAAGCTTATATGTGATAACTTGTGTAACTATACCATGCATTTAATGTCCTAGACAGAAAACTGCAGCATGTTAAATAACTTCTCAACACACAATCTAAAGAAATCATTGGTAGTTTGTACGAATGTTATAGGAATAACCAAGAAAAATGGAAGAAAACAAAATGATCACGGAATCCAAAGATATGAGCCTGTGTTCATAATTTTCTTGAAAATATTGTCAAGTCTTCTTGTTTGTACTTTAACAGTTATCCTTGACCTCAGTCTAAAATCTGCTAGAAAGTTGACGTAATTTTTTACCTGTAAACCGTTTTCTTTTTCTTTATTCTTGATCCATGTTTTGCCTTGTCCCTGAGGATCAATGAGTAGTGGGTAGCGAGTAGCTTTCGTTACAATGATTCCATTCTGTACAGATAGATCATCATTGGGAAGACCTTGTAGATTCCACTCTCCAATCTGATAACAACAAACAAATCAAATATAAGTAGGATTTGAAACTTTGCTTGGTGGAAATACGATATGAAAAGGTTGGCGGTAACACCATGTAATGAGTATCTCTAAATGAATTGGAGTTGGTTCAGAAAAGAAACGTTGGTTTCAACTCGATTTTTCGATCAGTATGCTCTGATCCTCTTTTGGAGAAAGCGATCAGAGCATAATGATCGAAACATCGAGTTGAAACCAACGGTTCCTTTCAGAACCACCCTAACTGATTTAAACTGTTATCATGTAATACTGGACTGCTATATAAAAACGGGAGATACTGAAGACAAGCTTGAAATGAACATCTTGGAGGTTGATGTAGATAATAGGCCCATAATGCTGAAACAGAAAATAGACAGGTCATGAAGAAGAACTTGTAAATTCCGTTCTTTCCAGGTTTCCATTTTTAGCAAAAGAGGAACTCTTTCAGAATAATCCATGCTACAATTATGCACTGAAGATTTAAATCTCTATGCAACGGATACAATTAAAAGAGGGATGATGAAGAATTCAGTTGTTGTTGACAATGATGAGCCTCAAAATGAAAGAGATGAAAAAACATTTCCTTTGTACGACATAGAGAAGATTAAATAAAACAAAAACAACAATTAATTCAATCCAACTTGATATCCAGTGAAATATTGTGAAGTGCTTTGTTATTTGTTGCTATAAATAATGCTAACTTACTGTGGTTGTATCGACCAGCATGTTGGTGATATTGAGATTCTTAGTGAAAACAAAAACAACAATTAATTCAATCCAACTTGATATCCAGTGAAATATTGTGAATAGTGCTTTGTTATTTGTTGCTATAAATAATGCTAACTTACTGTGGTTGTATCGACCAGCATGTTGGTGATATTGAGATTCTTAGTGAAAGGAATCTTTCTTGAAGTCAGTTGATTCATCCAATCCTCATTCATATTAAACCGAAATACTTGATTGAATGGTCCTGAGTAGGATAAGAAACCTGTGGCTAGAAGGACGTCACCGACAAGCCTGAAACAAACACCAAGCAGTTAGTACAAACACCTACACATGTATATCAAGTATAGAGTCAAAATATTCTAAGGCAAAGTCCTAACAAACAGTACATTTGACAGAAGTCTAAAAGTGAACGTCTATGATAAATTCTTATGCAATTATTTTCTTCTACTTTACATATTGGGAGTCAATTAAAAATGTTATGATTATATAACTGAAATAAAGTTACAATCTCTTGCAGCCTTCTAGTTTGACACAAAAACACCGGGCACCACAAAAGCACCATACTTTCACATTTCTGTGTATTCTCCTGTTTATGTTTTTGTAAAATATTGTAATTAAAATTAAATTTGGCCACTGGCTGTGATGTGTATAAAAAAAAAGTTAAAATAAATAAATAAATAAATAAATAAATAAATAAATAAATAAATAAATAAATACGAACAGACATGGAATAGGATATGAAAGCACAAAATAGCAGACTGGAACCTGGCACAGCCAAACATGTTGTATTATCATGTGTTGGATATGCAATATTCCATGCCTTTTTACTTTATATAAATCTAAATGAATCCTTGTACCAGAACATTCTATATTAGCGTGTGCATGGCTTTATATACTTTACATTATAGCTTTAAATTCAAAGATTTTCAATGAATGTGGGATCCCCAGTTGTGATGTCATTTTATTAGGGCAGAGAATACTAAATGCTTGTTTACTGCATTCACACAATGATTTGTTTTGAAATAACAGCAGAACTGGTATGTACTAATAACTTCTGACGATGACTAAAGCAAGCTAGTCCAAACGGTGAGACCAAATCAAGAACTGACTCCGCAGTAGTGCAGTTAATTACGATCCTATAAGCTCAAGTACATGTAGTTTAAAAAAAAGCAGGACAGTTCTTTTCTGTTCTCCCGAACATCCAATAAATCTACTCTAAAATAAAGAAAGACAGTTCTCTAAGAACTAACTCTACCTGGCAAGTAGATACGCACACGGTGTTACCGAAAACCAAACAAATATATATTGATACCTCACATATACAAGCCCCTCATTACATCATAGACATTCTGCAAGTTGGTGCTGAACGGAGACTCCTTCGGTCAAACAGCTCCTGTTCACCATACTTTGTAGTTCCAAGAACAAGCCACATCATTTTGCCGATAGAGCCTTCTCGGTATATGGACCCAATAAACTTCCCAATCACATCAGGGACACAACATCCTTTAACACATTCAAGGCACTTCTGAAAGCCCACTTGTTTCAGGAGGCCTACCATCAATGACTTGTTATTTCTTCTGTGCCTCAGTGCCTTTGAGCAAACTTTTGATTTAGGCGCTATACAAATTACGTTTGATTGATTGATACCTCAGCAATGCCTAAAGTCCTATATAGTAATAACTCATCCTTAGAGACACCAGCAGTCCATAAGCCTCAACTGTTTGTACACACCTGTTTATCTGATCCTTAAACTCTTTGCTCTGTTCAGTCCATCTGACCTTCTCTCCTCCAAGTCCATTGATCAATGCAGACGCTGCTAACATCTTCTTCTTACAAGACTCAGCATCATCCAATAGGTCCTACAACCAAATTCACAAAAACTCATGTTGAACTGACCTCAGTAATTTAAACCATTCCAGACTTGTGTATCATAAAATGTTATCTAATAATGCTATTGTATCTACCGCCCCTGCACCAACGCACATGCGCTGTCTGTCCTGCTCGTCATTTTGAGAGTCAAATTGCACATGGTAAGCGAGTAAATGCTGCATAGGAACATTAACTCCCAAAAATAGCGCAACCAAGATTTGAGATAGCACCAGGGCCCCTGCAGGGGACAACTTTATTGCTTTTAAAAGCAAAATTATTGGTTAACAACTAGCTGCTAAGCAAATGAACAAGATGCCAGTCACAAAATGTGCATGTGACAAGGTATTTTGGCTGGTAATCTTAGTGTACATGTAGTAACCGTAATTGTGTTGCTAGTTTTTGTGCTTATTAAGCAGTTGTATGAAATTTTGGGTTGATAGGACTCCAATGCATTTTCCTTAAAGGGAAGGTACATGTTTGGTAGATACTCAAAACAAATATTAACTTAAAAACTGACTTGGTAACGAGCATTGGAGAGCTGTTGATAGTAAAAAACATTGTGGGAAACAACTCCCTCTGAAGTAACGTAGTTTTTGAGAAAGAGGTACTTTCTCACTAAAATAATAAAAGACTTCTAGCTAGAAGTCTTTTATTCCTATCTGAAAGCAAACAAATTCGTCCAACAAGGGTGTTTTTTCTTTCATAATTTTCTCGCAACTTCGATGACCAATTGAGCCCAAATGTTCACAGGCTTGTTACTTTATGCTTATGATGGGACACACCAAGTGAGATGACTGGTCTTTGACAATTACCAAACATGTACCTTTCCTTAAATGCTTGCAATATGAACTGAGTAAAAGCTTACTTTTATAAGCTTACTTATTTTATATCAACACACACAACAAATGATTATGTTTGTAAATGTTATAAGTTTGGTAAGGAATGGTAAGTACACAAAAAGCCACAATTACTTATTTGAGGATGAAAAGATTTACCATTGCTGACAGGTATTGACACGACTACTACTTTAGTCAATGATAGGTAACCTTAATACACTCACCTGTTTCTCTTTCATTGCAGCATCAAACTTTGCTTGTACTTCATCTAATTCTCTCTGCTTCTCATCAAGTATGGCTTGAGCCGTAGATAATTCATTGTTGGCAATAGTTAGACGCACTGCCTGTACAGTCAAGTTAGCCTGCAATAAACAACCCAAAATACTTTTCAACATCAAGTATCTAGTGCATGAGCAATACTGTATCCAAAACTATTGCGAAGGCTTAGCTCATTAGTTGGTGCCTACATTCAAACTTAGAATTTTAAACTGATTAACGATGGTTTAATGAACGACACACTTAAAGTGGTGTGGTTTAAAAAAAAAACCAAATAAGAGTAGACAGGTGCAATGACTGCGATAAAGAGTAGAGTGGGTTTATTTATTAGGTCAATTGCAGAAATTAAATTTTGTAGACAAATGACAAACTCACTTCTCCTAATTGATATTTGACTTTGAATATCCTCAACCTACCTTGAGGGGCAATACTTCTTTATTGATGCCAAAGAAGCTTGCCATTGCTTGAGTCCATGAGCACAGACCAGCCACATCACCACACACCTTCTTAGCAGACGCTAGATTATAGTCTTCCATATCAAGATAAGGAGCAAGAAGTTCCACAGTTTCCTCTGTGATAGAATCTTTAGGAAACGATTGAAGATTGGACAGAAAGCCTGAACCACTCATCACCTGAAACGAAGCAATCAATTATAATAATCAAACAAATACAGAGTCAAGATTATCTACATCAGTGATTGTTGGAATAGTAACTTCATTTCTCTCATAATTTTGTTTTTAATAATCATACAATCATGTAAATTACCTGTACAGTAGTCTGTGAATGTATACTGGAGACTGCTTTTAACTATAATGGACAGGTCTTTGTAAAATCTGTCAAACTCTGTTCTTGCTAAAGCTGGGTGATATGGACTTGTGATATAGGGTGTCGTGGCCGAGCGGATAAGAGCATCGAACTCAAGCTCTGGTGCTTCTGTTCAGCAGAGTGTGGGTTCGAATCCCAGTCGTGACACTTGTGTTCCTGAGCAAGACACTTAACTATAATTGCTTTTCTCCACCCAGGGGTAAATGGGTACCTGTGAGGGCAGAGATGGTTCTTGTGATTGATTTAGCAGAGTAGCGCATATTTATTGCACAGGCTGCATACTCCCAACCAGGGAGCTGAGATGGTTTAAGGAGTGAATTAAGGCCCAGTGACCAGGGGTAATAATGTGAAGCGCTTTGGGACGCCCTCCGGGTGTGAAAAGCACTATATAAAAACAGGTTATTATTATTATTATTATTATTATTATTATGGAAGAACTCACCTTGAGTGATTCACTCCAAGATGGCTTAGGAGAAGGTCTCTCTGGATCCAAAGACAATGAATCTAATCTCTTTTGAAAGAGAAGCAAGACACAATCCATAATACGCATGATGAGATGAGGTGGTTTAGCCAGCTTCCTTACAGTAGATATATGAGCTGGTTTAATGGTATTCAATGCACTCTCAGCCTCTTCCAATGCTGGTTTAGCAGCCTCTAATTTAGTTTCTGCTATTGTCTTGTCTGCTTCTATCTCATCTACTATAGCCTGGGCTTTGTCTTTGACTTTCTGTACTCCACTCTTCACCTTCTCTGCAGCCTGGGCAGACACAGTCACCTCAGCTAACACCTGCAAGAAATAATAATAACAACATACATTTATAGAGCCCTGAATTCATTAATAAAAATGTTCCCAGACATTTCAGGTAAAAGAAGAAACCTAAAAAGAGATGAAGAATAAGTACAAGTGGAGTCAATAAATGTGAATAGATACATGTATAGTAAACAATACACAATTGCTAAAAGAATCCTATAAACAAGGAACATCACGGCAAACCCAGAAAAAGCCTGACCCAAAGAGTGATCAGAAGTACGCAGATACCCAAGAGGACTACAATATGCAACCAGGGCTTTCAGTCAGATACGATAACAAACAAAAACAACTACACACAAATTGAGAGATATAGAGGGAGCTTGATAATTGATTCAATAGAAATAATTTACTTGGGCACATGTTGCGATTGATTGTGGGATTCCTCTCAGATAGTCTATAAGTTTGAAGTAGACAACACACACTAGACGAACCTTTTCTGCTTTAACTGATGCAACAGCCAGTTCCTTTTCTTTGACGACAAGATCCTTAGATAGTTGAGACACAGACTCACTGGCTTCAATGAGTTTATCAAGACCTGTATTCATCCTGCGTGCTAACTCTGAAATAGTTGAATACTTCTCCAGATAAATGGTCTTATAACCATCAATGAAGGACAGGTAAGACTTGGGAGTCACATGGGTCTGACGTCGGTATCTGAATAAATGGCAAAGCATGGGCATTGAACAGCCATTAATTGTGTACATTAAAGGTGGGCAACTTTTTACAGAAGTGTGATTAAATAGTTTGTATTGTATAACACCCAAGCAGATCCTTGCCATTTGATTCGAGGATTGCCGTCATGTGATAACAAATGAAAGTACTATTGCGCGCTACGTCACTCACCAAGTATTTTTCGTTCCATCCGATAAGTACTATTGCACGGTGCGTAAAACATCACTGCGCCGCGCGTGTGTTTGGTAATGCCGCAGTGACTGCAAGGCACATAACTACATTCGGCGTCTATGTCTCAAAATAGCTGTACAGAACACACATAGTCACTGTTGAATCCAACAGGCCGAAAAAGAACCGGGTGTATAATGTCACAATGAGAAATTGTAGGCCTACACTTTATTTGTTTTGAAGGTGTATCCTCCAATCAAAATGACAACGATCTACTTGGATGTTATATACAACAAGTAATGAATAACTATTGCTATAACAACCATCACTATGACATTACTCCACTCATAAGTTTAATGACAGTGAATAGCTGTCACAAACATTAGTCTTAAATCAGACATCAACTTTTAAACAATCTTATGATGGCTGTTCATTTGGAACAATTCAAGTGAGCTTTTGAAATTGAGGAACATAAAAACCCTTTCCTTGCTTATTAAAGGAACACGTTGCCTTGGATTGGACGAGTTGGTCTACAAAAAGCATTTGTAACTGTTTGTTATAAAATGCATATGATTGGAAAGATGTTTTAAAAGTAGAATACAATGATCCAAACAAATTTGCCTCGAAATTGCGTGGTTTTCCTTTTATTTTGCGAACTAACACGGTCGGCCATTTATGGGAGTCAACCATAAATGGCCGATCGTTCTTGTCGATGAGGTAAAAGGAAAACCGTACAATTTCGAGGCATGTTTGTGTAGATCATTGTACTCTACTTTTACAACATCTTTCTAACCATATGCATTTTATAACAAACAGTTACAAACGCTTTTCAAAGACTAACTTGACCGATCCAAGGCAACGTGTCCCTTTAAAGCAATCGCACAACATCGGTAAACAGTATTGTCCAAAGGTCCACACTTTGTGTATCACATCTTATATATAAAATAACAAACCTGTGAAAATTTAGGCTCAATCGGTCATCGGAGTCGGGAGAAAATAACGGGAAAACCCACCCTTGTGTTTAAAATAAATACTTTATTCTTGATATCGAGAATTGATAATTGTTTTAATGTTTTCTCAAAAAGTAAAGCATTTCATGGAATAATATTTCAAGGGAAGTCTTTCACCATTATTCATGGAATAATATTTCAAGGGAAGTCTTTCACCATTACCTTCTATAAACCCTGTAAGTTATTTGTAAATCTGTGAACTTTTAATTTTTGTTCTGTTCAGAAAGTGTCCAATGGCTTTCATAATAAGCATGTACATGTATGTGCCACACTCACAACATTGACTCAGTATTTGCAGTGTGAATAATAAAAACAAATCTCAAAACAAAGAATTGAGACACAGATTACGAAAAAGTCGTAGTGCAATAGTGGATAAGCTAAAGAGCTGGGCCCAATTTCATGGCTCTGCTTACCATAAGCACAGAATCGGCGCTTACGGAAGCAGGGAATTCTGTGCTTACGGCAAGCGTATTTCACGGGTTAGCGGCGAATTTGGGCTTTTGCGAGTGGGTACTTCATGTTACTATGCATTCTACGCTTTATACAAGGCTAGCGCAGAAATTCGGCGCTTGCACGTAAGCGGGGAATCGCGATCATAAGCACAGAATTCGGTGGTAAGGAGAGCCATGAAATTGGGCCCTGATAGTTTACCTTTGGAAGTAGTCTGTACATGTTTCAGCCACACCATCATGGAACTCTCCCATAGTGTGTACAAGTTGCTGCTTAGTCTCAGCTGGACACATAATCTCAAACTTAGACAAGAAATGATTAGATACAGCAACCAGAGCATCCTTTGGCCATCTTGTAAACCAATCCATGGTGCAACCTGAGATTAACCCAGGAAACTTTAATGAGCGGTTACGAAACTTCTCTCCCACCTACAAACACAGGGAAATAGGACAGTAATTAACAAAGAGAAATATCAAACAAGGATGGATGCTGTTACGCTGAGGAGTGTTGTTATGTCAGGTCACACTTCCTACAGGTACTTGATACAGTACAAAATAATTCAACAATGTGGTACTGACTGAAATGTCCTGGTCAATCTGTCAAAGTGTTAGTAAATCTTTCACAATAAACACAATCTAGACACAGGATCGTCCATCCAAGTCTGAACATTTTAATAGCCTTTCTAAACAGCATGGATGACTCCATGTAGACACCAACCTTGTCCTCTTTGACACAAACTATTTTGGAAAGTGTGAAAGCATCGCATATTTATCAAAATAGGATTAAACTGTGGAGCGTCAAACACCATGGCAGTAAATACATGGCAAAATAATGTATGATACAAATCAAATGACAAGGGTTTACGTATGTGTGGTATTGTATACAAATACAAAGCTACGTTGTATATCATTAGTAAAATATGGCTTACCATTCAAACCATAATTAAATAAAATTTGCAAATGTTGAAACAACTTTGTGACTTACAGGGGAGAAGCACAGGACAACATGAAGGTTATTACGAGCTCTTGAAATGAAGTACTCATAGAGATTATCATTGGTTGGTGGTCTGCGTGGAAACTCCTTCTTCATGACAGAGATTAACTCTTGAGTGATTTCATCTAACTCATCACGAGCAAACAGATTGGATACCTAAGTAATACAGAAAACATCTAATGTGAATTATCAATAATCACATTATTTCATATTGTTCAGACTTTTACGTTAATTCATATCCAACAAGCATCATTATTCCACATGCAGTTATTACACAAATAAGTCTCCCAAAAATGATGATGTAACAATAAAATAATGACCAGATTTTGCCAGCTGACTGCATCTTCGCCATGTTGCAAACATAACTGGTAAATATCAGGGCCCAATTTCATAGAGCTGCTTAAGCAGAAAATATTGCTTAATAATTTTCTGCTTAGCAGAAATGAGCAGGATACCAGTCACAAATTGTACATGTGACATGGTATTGTGACTGGTAACCTTATTCTGGTAAGCATAATTTGGTTGTGCTTAGCTACTTTTTGTGCATAAGCAGCTGAATGAAATTGGGCCCTGGTAAATAAGCAGTTGTGATTGATAATTTGTGATTGATGGTTCATAAATCTGCTTAACAGCCAATGAGTTACAGCCCCCTTGCATGCTGCCATCGCTGAGGTCAAACAATGGAAACAAGCAAGTGTGTGTTAAAACCACACACAACTCTTAGCCAATGATAGGTTTGTTGACCTTAGTATCAGGTTCTGTTTGAGCTAGTGATATGTCATGTGCAAAGGATTGAAATGCTGACTGAATGTGAACTAACCTCTCCTGATGATAAGACATTGTTGAGATATTCCAAGAAGGCTTCATCTTTGATCTCATTATCAGTGAAGATGAACGTGATACCTTGGCCTTGACTACCTGCTACTCGGTACAGATACTTCAAATCATCCATCAAGTTACTGGCATTGTATGACCTGCAACAAGAATTAACACTCATTTACTCTACATGTGCAATCATTAATCTACTGTTCGTAAAGATGTTTTTCTACAAATGAACTAATGTTCTTCAAATTTGAGTCATAATTTATTTAGAATCTTAGGATATACCAAAAATAGTTACTGTGAATACCACACAAGAATGGATACTTTCTAAAGAAATACCCACTAAATTAAAGATCTTCTTAAGACCGTGAGAATGAAAGTTTTAGATTTGCGTTCGGGCATTTTTGAAATGACATGAGGCTTTTTATTCATTTTTCATTATTTTCTCATAGTAAGCTTTTCAAAGTTGTAATTGCACACGAAGTTGCGCAATCTTCAAATTGCGCAAACTGGTGCTCAATACAAAAATTTGTCTATTCTGCATAGCACACATTACAAATTGCGCAGAATATCGTGCAAATTTGTTGATTGCCCTCAACAGATGGACGACAGCAGATGCGTGTTTTAGTGCAAATAAAACGATCGCAATCACGATCGCGGCGGAATGTCTGCCTTGTATAGTACTAGTAAAATGCCTAAATATAACCTTTTACCGTTGTTCGATGATTTGAAACTTGGACATTTGTGATGCAGAGTCTTTTTTGTGAAAATAATGAAATTTTGTGAAAGTAATGAAATTTTTCGGCAGTAGCTTTCAGAGCATGCGGGCGGTGGACACAAATCTATCATTTTCATTCCCATGGCCTAAACAAATAATACTCTAGAACTCCCATAAACACTAACAGTGTTTCTCATTTACTTTGACTATGCTGATTTACTATCCTGAATAATTTGCAGAAATATAACAGATAAGATTTTTACTTTCTACAAGGGACTCTACATTTAAATTTGAAGTCATAGCTCAATTACATCTTTCCAATAGATAATTAAGTTTAAGATTCATCTTTTTGTTACCCAAACACCATCAAATTACAACAAATTTATTAAAAACAAGCAGAAAGTTTTGTAATAAGAAATGTTTAACTGGATCCTAGATTATATAATAGAAAAAAATTAAGGATTTGTTAACTTTCAAATGCAAAGAGAAATTTGCTTACCAAAGACGGTAAAACTGACAGTAAAAGTTACTTGCTTCAACTGCTGTGAGGATTAAATGCAACAAGATAAACACAAAATAATAAAGCACTGAACTTATGTTAGTACAACAAATTTAAAAGCAATTATTAAAATGTGAAAACAAAAATTTCAAGTAACTCAACAGAAGGCATTTTAATGTTAATTTAGCAAGTAATGCAAACAGCTCAATTTCATAAAAAATACACAAATAAACTATCGAGTGAAATATTCAACAAAAGAAACAGAAAAGAATGACTTCAACAACAAAGTTCAAGTGGCATGAGTTTTTTAAACAATAACCAATGTGAATGTTGGTTTAAGTTTACATCCCCCAAAATTTGTGTGTCTCCCCTGATATTTCTAAACACCTTCTGAGGTCCCTTGCCCCCCCCCCCTCCCTCCCCAAAACTGGTCTCAAAGTGTTGTAAACTTTGGACAGCGCTCTAGTCAAAGATATTTGGTAGCGAAACTTGTTTAAAATAAATACATGGTCAATTGCCAATGCTTAAAAATTCAATTCAATTCAATTCAATCCAAATTATTATAAACATCACGCTAAAAACATGAAAATTAAATGAAGAAGCTGACGAGATAGATGTAAGATGCAATACCTTGTGAGTGTGATCTGAAAGATCTTGTATCCTGCTATGAATGTAGCTAATCTAGTAAGACTCTGTTTACCAGAGCCTCCCACACCAACAAGCAATGTATTGCCTACTGGAGTACGGATCACACGAGATATCTAAACATGGATACATGTAGTTAGTTGGAGAGTATATAAGAATGTGTTACACAATGTGGTCATAACAGAATCCCTGTATGAAAACAAAAGTAGAAGTTCAATTTTAAACATATAAGCAAGCTTAACCAGCTTGTCCATATTGCTTCTTCTTATTAGATTTCTCGAATAGGCTGCCATTGCCAAGGTTAAATAATGGCAATGTGCATGTTGACTAGGCACCTTATCTTTCAGTACACGCTAATCCACCAATCAGATGCTCGAAGTGGAGGGTGGTATAAAAGCTATAACCTACTCCAATTTTGATACTGCCCACTACACTGCATATTATGAGTGTCAACGCGTCACGCTCCACATACGGACAGTGCAAAAATTCCATTTTAAACTTAGCGTGTGCGTGCTGTTCGGCGCGGAATATTGTCCTAAGAGAAAACTTTGCATGTGAGACTGGTTATAAATTCATTATAACACACCCGCGCATGGAATACGGAAAAAAATATAGCGCCTCTGCATCCATATCCAACTCGGCGTTCGGCTTTGTTGTATGGGACACAGAAGCGCTATCTTTTTCTGTATTTCACTCGCGCTTGTGTGATAACTTATAATGCACAACTATACATTATTCATTGAATAATTAGAAGAATCTAGCTATCTCATTACTGTAATATTGTAAAGAGTCACAGTGTAGAGTAATCTGAGAACCTGATGTTAAACAGGTACCTTGATAAGATGCGTCATTGCATCTTTGAAGAACACTAGATCCATATGAGCTCCTCGTACTGTGTCATTGTACATAGACATGTACTGTTGAAGCTTCTCAGCTAGAAAGTCTAGGTCTGGAATCTAAGGTGTAATGCAATCATAACCATAATGACATCAAGTACAATACCATTTTAACATATTCAATTGCATCTGGAATTCCCACAGCACAAAAAGTGTCACCCCCAAAAATAGCTCATGTAAAACACACATGGTTGAAACAGCAACAACATAGTATTTCAGTCAGTATTTTGAAGAGACTCGCCTCTCCAGTACAGAATACAACACATGACAGTACAATTTTGTATGCAATGATGTGCAATATTTGATAGCCTATACACCCCTTGCAATACGCGCAGCATACTCACATGTGCCTATCCTAGGCGTCATTTTGGGTGTCTAAATCGTATACAAAATTACTTGCATTGTTCGAAGGCGCATTCTGTATTGTGTAAGAAGTCAATAGCTCCCCCTTGCATAACGCGAACCGCCATGAGACGCGCAGGCTTTTACGACAGATAACAGCTATTGTCCAATGATCTGCCTCCTCTTGAGAGTGTGACGTAATTTGTAATGGGTCTTTTTGTCACTGTTTGTTAAGGAAGCTGATTATAATATCGTTTGTTTTCTTTTCAGCTTTGATGTCATCTTAATTTTATCTGAAACTCTAAAAACTGGATAATGTTATGTAAAACAGTGTTATACCAACTGTTTCTGTGAAAGCTTATCTAGTGACACTATAAAGTAAAATTAATGTGAGCTCTGCTTTGTCATTAACATAGGACTCTATTGTGCACAATTATGAAGCCAAGAAAGTAGTCAAACCTACCATATACATATTTCTAGTAGTTCGCCCATCTGAGGCAGGTTGTCTTAAAGCTTTTCCAAATTTAATACAAAGGTTGTTTTCTATCCCGATGCAAATTTAACATAATAAAATGATTACCAATTCATATATCTTGGGAGCCTCGAGTACTGCGTCATCAGGTTCATCTCCAGTAGGTTCTGGTGGATCCCGCAGGAAATCTACAAAGTATGGCTCATCAGGAATCAGTTTAGCTACAGACTCATCAAGCTGTTCTTTGGCTACTCGTCGGATGGCTAACTCAAACCACTGCTTGTCTTCGCCATTGGTGAATCTAAAACAGTAGTTAGCATTCAAAGTAAAAAATTACTGAAATTCATTGGTAAAAGTTGTTACACTACAAACAGTACAATGGTTGGCATTGAGGCTGTCAGAGCTGCCACCAGAAATACATTCACTAGGGGAACAAATCTGTTTATCAGAACATGGGAAGATTGGTTTATTTGCAGGGAAATTTCTGCAGAATCAGGGAGGGAGTCGGCAGCTCTTAAAATTTGAATATCCCGAATACTTTAGATATCTCCACAAGACATTTTTGAAAAAGATAATTATAAAATAATGTAACACTTCCCACTATGACAATGTACCTAAAAATTAAATTGTAAAAACTGAAAACATTTGTTAATCTTGTATTTTGGTTATCTTTGCAAAATTCAACAAAGACCCTTAAATAAGTAAAATATCATGTATCTATCAGCTTAAATTTGTTCAAATCAAAGACTCATGTGTCAGAAACAAATATCTTGAATAACAGGATTCTTGATTTATAACTGCTGCTGTACTGTACCTGTCAGCAATTACTCTAGTGCACTCATGATGCCATAGAGCCAGTAATGTTGTCACATCTTGGCATTCATCTCCTGATATATGTAACATGCCTTCCCATATACGAGACAAATCACGTAGATTGAAGATGTAATGAAACTTGGCTGGAGTGGGCAACATTTTCACCTAGAGGAAATCATAAAGATCAAACTCATTACCTACGTCATCAGGAATAATTGTGTCTTTATGACAACATGCAACCCAACAAAAACATTATGAATAATGTCTGCATTTATTATTAAGAAACCCTTTTCATCACAAAGTAAATCTTTGTCACACGAGGCAATTTTTAAAGGCAACAATGGAGGCAACATAAAGCGATGCATCCCACCACAGAAACACTTTGGTAGCACCTTAGTAACAATGTCTTTGATTATATGTGAAGATTTAAAATTGAATGCCTAAACTACATACAAGGAGACAGTCTGGAACTGGTTGCCTAAGTTGCCTCGGGTGACATGGCCCTGCAATGGGCTGAGCTGATGGGCCAATGCAATCAGATATCTTAGACAACTGCAGGTTAGTCCTGTTTGTTATAATGGACATAGTGTACTGAATATAGACATGAGTACATACCTTGGTAGCTTGCCAGACACTCCTGGTGACTGATACTAGCTTATGCACTATCTCAACAACATCCTCATTGAAACGAGATGGGCAGAAATAACCACTGCCTATGATACCTGTACAAGTCATCAAACAAACCTTATATTATATCATCTGTCTTCATTATTACTAGATGTGTGCATCAGATAAGATGAAAGAAATAAAAGTCAACCTTCAAAAGACTTCCTGCAGCTCGTCCCAGAGCATTGTGAGGGTTACTTTACCACAAAAGTTGTTATCATGAAAATAATCCAAATTACATTCCGCTGGATTAATATTTGTCATTAAGACATACAAGAAGTTAGGGATGTCTCATCAAAAAGACCTTTACCTCTCTGTCCAGATGAAAGTCCCATCTTAGAGTTGTTAAAAAAAGTGTTCTCTAAAAACTAAAAGTGACATTGCAAGAGTGAGATTTAAGGGCTATAATTTAAAACCAAAATAATTACATGAGGCATAATATGCCATGTATTACCAAAAAGCCAATAACTTAAGCTGACGATACTTTTAATCCAATAAAAACTGCTTGTTGCTATAAAAAACAAAATGCCAGCAAAGACACAAACAGACAGACTTCTTGATTATCGTAAAAAAGCAAAGAGTATGGATTTACCAAAGATCTTATCAATGGATGCATTTGAAGGCAGTGTGCAATTGAAGATAGAGAATTGTCTTTTGAGTCTCTCTGGTATGTCATTACGACCACCTCCAGGCTGGATCATTGCTGCTATGAACTGAACATCAACTATGTTAGTAAAGTCTCCTGGTTTCTCTAGACTATACATTCCTTTCATCTCCATCATCTGTCGTACTATCTCATTGGTTACCTGTCAAGTGTACAACAATAATGGTATATCATGCAGTTGGCATACAGGGTATTTCTCTCAGATAGTTTACTCTTTTAAGGAAAAGTGTTTTTTTTATAAACACAAAAGAAGGAAACATCCTACAAAAATACAAAAAAACACCTAAAAAACAAAACAATGAATGCATGTTTTTCCTTCACAACAGATATAACAAATCCATTGAACTGGAAGTTTATTCCATCAGTTAAGCCCGGTTCATACTTTCTGCGAATACGAATGCGAAGCGAATGTTGACGTCATGAATTCACGTAAAATTCGCTTCGCGTTCGAATTCGCAGGAAGTATGAACCGGGTTTTAGTTTGGGGATGATACCATTTAAAAAACTAAAGTGAAAAAAACAATCATGCTAGACTTGTAAAGAAGGGATGCAGTAAATGCAGTAACTGCTAATGGTAGTAGACATGTTTACCTGGTCTCCCCATTCATTGATGATTGGCATATTGATATCATCCACAAATGTTGTCATCTTACGTCCTGCTGGAGGTCCAAATGTACTTCCCATACGCTTGTCAACATAGCTTTCAATGGTTCGCTGGTAATAAAGTACACAACATATACTTATTTACTTTTTTAGTTATACATATATTAATTTACAATGGCTAAAAAATATCGTTTTTGTTTTGATATACATCGATGTGTAAGCATGGTATAATTGGCAACAAGGGAAACTGAATGGGTACATTTTAAAAAATGATTTGGGGGTTTGAACAAAGAATTGACTAGAATGGGATTTGAACCAACAACCTGTGGGTGTGATCCCTGGCTACACGGCAGTTAATGGTTTTATGGCTTCTGATGTCGCCCCCGAACAAAGATATTTACAAAATAAGGACACCGCTAATATAGGGCTAGATAGCTCAGTTGGTAGAGCGCCGGCACGTTAATCCGGAGGTCGTTGGTTCGAACCCCACTCTAAGTCAATTCTTTGTTCAACCCCAAAAATCACTGTACAATTGGTGCTTTCCCAGAGTCCTGTGGAAAAATAGGAAATGTACATTTCAATGCTGACTCCAGGTCGATTAAATATACTTTAATTTTCAAGCATTCGGTTCAGATGTGTAAAAAACAGCAATTGCTATAGTGAAGAAATGACTAAGTTACCTGAAACATCATGGGAGTTGTAGCAGAAGAGAAGTTGAAGCTTTTACTCATATGAACATCTGGATTATACTTGGCCATGTAACCTTTAATCATGACAGTCTTTGCCGTGCCTTGTTCACCAATCAATAGTACCGCCTGAAGTAATCCACAATGGCAACAACAAAAACATACTTTTATTTTACAATGCTTTAGACACCATCTGGACAAAGACAGGGAGCTGAAATGCAGAACCAAGATGCCTTTCCAAACTTTCTTAATTGAAAAAGCCAACAGTTTAACTTGTCCTGGATTTTGTGGGTGTTTTAAGGACTCATGTTTCAAGTTGTACATGGTTCCTGCAGATTTTAATGAGGTTTTGTTGCCATTTATCAGGAGGTCATGACAAACTGATAGAAATTAAATTGGACTGGCAGTGTTGATACAAACACATATCAGGGAGTTTGAGACCAAATAAAGTGGTTATCCCTTTGACAAGCTTTTAAAATCTGTTGAATCTGACTGATCCATGGATGCTCTGTATAACATGAGTACTAATCAGTCAAATTTGAGCTATGATGTGATACTCAAAACATTTAACTTGAAGTGAGTTTGTAAAATCAGACACAAAATGTAAAATCAGTAAAAAAAACTTGCCTTGTTCTGTTTGCAGATGGTATCAATAAGGAAGTTACTTCTGACATTGTCCACATTAGGTACAAGGATAGATGTATAGACTGGCACCGAATCACTAGGGTAGATATACTCCTGAACCCTGACAGACCAATGCTCCCACTGGCCTACAACATCAATCAATCAAATAACATGATTAGTATCAATCTGACAATGTCCAAGTTAGGTACAAGGATAGATGTATAGACTGGCACCGGATCACTAGGGTAGATATACTCCTGAACCCTGACAGACCAATGCTCCCACTGGCCTACAACATCAATCAATCAAATAACATGATTAGTATCAATCTGACAATGTCCAAGTTAGGTACAAGGATAGATGTATAGACTGGCACCGAATCACTAGGGTAGATATACTCCTGAACCCTGACAGACCAATGCTCCCACTGGCCTACAACATCAATCAATCAAATAACATGATTAGTATCAATCTGACAATGTCCAAGTTAGGTACAAGGATAGATGTATAGACTGGCACCGAATCACTAGGGTAGATATACTCCTGAACCCTGACAGACCAATGCTCCCACTGGCCTACAACATCAATCAATCAAATAACATGATTAGTATCAATCTGACAATGTCCAAGCTAGGTACAAGGATAGATGTATAGACTGGCACCGGATCACTAGGGTAGATATACTCCTGAACCCTGACAGACCAATGCTCCCACTGGCCTACTTTGTACAACATCAATCAATCAAAAAACATGACTAGTCTTAATCTGAGATTATAATAACAAAGTCCACTGTATGAAGTTGACATCCCAAACTCTAGAAGTGAGAAAACCTAAACATGGTCATAGTAAAATACAATGAGAGATGTAAATTTCCTTACAAACAGAACCAATCAAGTTATCTTGCTATGCAGTTGATTTGGTTAGCCCCTCATGATTGGGCAACTAAACTTGCACATTTACTGATGGAAGTGTACATTCTTTAGAAACCATTAAACAAACAAATTGTTCTTCCACGTGTGTTGGTAGACTATGGGCATGCTAAAAAATCCCAAGGTTTTCCTTTGCAAATGAAATAAAAGAAAACCATTAATGATTGACATACCTTGACTGTTGACGACAAATTCAAAGATAGTATATCCACTCTCTTGCTCTATCTGAGGGTAGTTGAGTTTACTCTCATGGCCCAACATAAACTCCTCCATCTTGACCCTATCATCTAACTCTAGTAGAGCCCCAAGACTCCACATCAGAGCAAAGATGAAGAGTTTCTCCAGGTAAGTAGCTGGTAGAGTACTGTGATCATGCTCATCCTTGACAGGTATCAGCCCATCTAAGAGATCTACTGACTGTATTTGGAAATTACATTAAGCCTCATAAAAATACAACATTAACCACTTACCCCTCTTCACACTAACAATCCAATTCCCATGATATGAAACTTTCCAAGGAAGTCTAGCCCCACTGCCACTCCATATTCATTTTACACTTGATGCGATTTTCTCTAGTAAAAATTACCACTCCGTATTCCCAGACATTGGATTTTTCAAATGTTTTTTTTTTTAAGTCGAGTGAAAAAAGAACTTTCAAGCGAATGTGTGTACTGTGAAAGGGGTTTTGATGAACATTGTAATTTTCAGATTGAATTCAAATAAACCAGAAAATATGTTACCATGTAATCTTTACTGTTATAAATATTGTAAATTAACCTCCCCGGTGGCCAAACATCAACTTATTCTTCAGTAAGCACTGCTCACCCAAGCATGAATTATTTAAGAACTCTTTGGTGTCATATGAAAGTTGAATCCATGAGCTATCCATACATTTAAACCTTTTTCCCCAGAATCATATATTTTTTTATTCGGCAGCCATTTCAAAAGGGTATAGTTTTTTTTGAGACACACCGTACAGGCAAAAGTGCCAACTTCCAACTTAAATGAAGTCAAAATCAAACTAAGTTTAGCACATTTGCAAAAGAATGATTACATCGACTTATAAATAATAAATGTGGCAAGGAACAAATGAGTTATTGTCAGCCTATTGATATTTAACCTACCTGTTTAATGTAGTTACATTCTAGTATGTCCATCTTAGTGCTGAGATTGAGTGATACAAAGCGATATAAATCATCAAATATCTTGGCATAAAGATCTCTTAGTACTGAAGCTTCAGCTGGTGATTGAGTTCGAAGCCAACCCTGCGAATGGACAATAAGATTATTCATTACAAAACACTATCTGGAACAATTAAATCATTGGGCAATGATTTTATTGAGGGGTGTAAAATAAACCACTGGTTACAGGTTTATCACTGTGTGTAATATTTGAATAACATTTCTTGAAACACACTCAAAAATATCTTAGAACAACAACATGCCACTTCTTGACGATATTGCTTTGAAACAAACTAATACGTTCATCTACATTATCAATCCACATTTTAAAGAACCTTTTGCTGTTCAAAGTTTCAATGTTTTTGGTATAATTTTTGAATATCTTGGTGCCCTTGATTTATTTTGTTAATTTGTGAAGTTCCTTAAAGACAGTGGACACTATTGGTAATTGCCAAAGACTATCCTTCACAGTTGGTGTATCTCAACATATGCTTAAAATAACAAACCTGTGTAAGTTTGAGCTCAGTTAGTCATCAAACTTGCGAGATAATAATGAAAGGAAAAAACACCCATGTCACACGAAGTTGTGTGCTTTCAGATGTTTGATTTCGAGATCTCAAATTCTAAACCTGAGGTCTCGAAATCAAATTCGCGGATGATTACTTCTTTCTTGAAACTACGTCACTTCAGAGGGAGCCGTTTTTCACAATGTTTTATACTATCAACAGCTCTCCATTACTCGATAACAAGTAAAGTTTTGTAATAATAATTATTTTGAGTGATTACCAATAGTGTCTACTGCCTTTAATCTTGAAGGCAAATATTTCATTATATAAATGATGACTGTTGTTAATGAAATTGAAATGATAAATCAACTGACCTCTAAGATTGGTCTCCAGTCTAATGCTGAGCTGCTCATATACACCATACCATTCCTAGATACTGTGGCTGGTGATGCATTATCAATGTTATGAACTTCAAAGACAATCTTGCAATTGGGTGACATTGGTATACGATCACCATTAGCTAGAGTCAATGTCCTGTTGTCATCCAATACACTGTTCAGATTCTCAATCCAGATAGCATCCACGGGTCCATCCAGTACAATCCAGATATGCTCACCTACATGTCAAATAGCAAGTTATTATACAAACCAGCAAGTAATATACAAATATGACATGGTTTAATCTGAGTGAACAGTCGATGTGAGCTACCCTATTGGAAATGGACAAACTCAGCTAGTTCCTTCAGCTTCGCCCTCGGGAACTAGCTTGTAAACTTCCAATACCTCGGAGAGCTTGCATCGACTCTTCACTAAAATAAAACATGTTATATTTGTTTTGATATTCTTCATACATATTCGAAACTATTTGGAGCAAGGGGAAACACAACTAAAATGCACCATGATAAGTTTGTTATGTGTTGGATGTCGCTAGAGCGTTGTTCGTGTACAACACCCGGGGAATAGTTCCACAATCGAAATGTGAATGACAAGTAGACTATCGCTCACGCATTCGGTACATGCGAATGAGAAGTAAACTAACGCCCAAACTACCCAGGTGTAAGTCCTCGTCATGTGCATTACACATGTGCATTGAATAGTAGCGTGCACACTTGGCAAATAATAAAAATAATAATAGTAACAGTAGGTATTTCTAATGCGCCAAATCAATTATGACGATGAATGGACCATTGATATGAGCATGTTGTCTTTTATTTAAGCAGTGACGGGCCCACTCAGAACTTGGACAGGAGACCTCTTGGGAATACCGGGTGCGTAGACATTCACAATTTTTTCCCCAAAGATACTACTATTGAATACCTAAACTTGACACTTACTCGTCTGATCACCATAAAATCCAACAGGGCGTTAAGCCTTGCCTTTGCAATGGAACCCTGGAGATCTTATCACAGTAATGTTAGCTTGACTTTTTATTGTCCATCTATTATGGTGTCATTCATTTACGCACTTTCGTAAGTACATTTTGATGTTGTTTTCCCTTTGGAGCATAAGAGATGTACTAACCTTTCTTTGCTTTGAGTGTCTTTCTCCATAGTGTAGAGAAGATACCATCAGTCCAATCATTAGTGGAGACATCCAATCGACCAAACATCTGAGGTGCAGTAATTGCCTTTGGATTCATTCTCATCTCCTTATGTGGTGCTCCACAATCTCCCATTGCTTTCATTAAGACATGGATACAGATACTCTTACCTGCACCACTAGGTCCTAATGTCATCATGCCATGACGTACGCGTTGAGTCTCATATAACTACACACAAATAAATGGTAAAGTCACATCAGGGCCCGATTTCATAGAGCTGCTAAGCACAAAAATATGCTTATCATGAAATTGTTGCCTTGATAAAAACAGGATTACCGAACAAATTTCCACATGGTTTTCAGGATAAGCAAACAATAGCTGAACAGCAATAATAAGCGAGATGCAAGAAATGGAAATTTGGTTGGTAATCCTGGGGTTTTTTCAAGGAAGAAATTTCATGCTAAGCTAATTTTTGTGCTTAGCAGCTCTATGAAATTGGGCCCAGTCTAGGATCTCAACTCAACATTCACAATATAAACTTGAAGTAGGATTGGAAACTTGGTATGGTTAGAAAACAAAAGGGACGCTAAACACTTTAAACCTTGTGTAAGCCGACTGTATGGGGCCTCTATTAATCAAACCTACATCGGTTATAACACTTGGCTAAATACAAATTAATGTTATTGGTTTTTGCTCGCTTACTATTTAATATTGCTTTGTCTTGTTCAAAATCTTGCTTTACTGCTGTAACTACTTTGCAGTTTATGTGGCTGCATCAAAGTGTTGCTTCATTGCAATGTCCTACTTATTGGTTTGTGTATTAAATATCATTGTAAATGTATTTCATTGATTGCTTAATGCTTTACTTATAAAGTAGAAAGCCTAATTGACGTACCTGGACTACTTTAAGATTCCAAGCAGGGTGATTGATGACTCCTGAGGCTTCTACTTGAGCAGCCACAGCAACTTGTAGTTCCTCATAGGTAGCATTATCAAGCTGGATACCTGGGAATAAATCACTAATCAGACTCAAGAATAGAGGCTCATCTTCATCCACCTAAACAGGATCAATACAAACAAAGAATAGTCAAGAATAGCACACTCAAATATCAAATGTATTTATATAGTTTTTCTATGTTCTCTGGTTTCATAAGTTCCTTTTAACTCGATGTTCTCACAATAATTTTCTTCCTTGAGTTTGAATGACAAGATGCAGTATTATTATTAGATTTGCTAATCTTTAAATAATGCAACTAGATATAACTGAGTGTCGTGGCCGAGTGGTTAAGGGCATCAAATTCAAGTGCTGATGCTAAGTCACCGGATTGTGGGTTCCAATCCTAGTCGTGACACTCGTGTCCTTGACAGGATACTTTACAATAATTGCTTTTCTTCATCAAAGGGTATAAATGGTTACCTGGGAGGGTAGAGGTTAGGTTGATATTATAAATGAAAAAGCCTTCGGAGCACCAGGGCAGCTCGGGGCTGTGTACTCCCTACAGGGAGCTGAGAAAGATTAGGGGTGCTATTGGCCCAATGACTAGGGGACTAATGTAAAGCGCATTGATATGGTTTATTGTGTAATGCCCTATCTAAGAATTTGTTATTATTATTATTTTTAATTATTATAACTGACCAGTTTGGATAGATTCATGTCTCTGAGCACTCTCATGACAATTGTTGATTCACTGTCTTCAGGTCTGGCTCTCTTATTGGCTCCTAGAGTACGAAGCACTGACAGGATGTTCCTTAAACCAAAGTCATAGTGAACCTAAAAAGTACAAATAAACACCTTGAAAGTCTTCAAGTAAACATGTTTATAACTTCAGTTATGTTACAACAATTAGATCTACATGTATAATAATCCTTTTATCAAAATCCTTATTTTAAATCCTTATTCTCAACCCTTATATTGTGACAAAATAGGGAAATGCCAACATAGGGCTAGATAGTTAAGTTGGTAGTGCGCCGGAATGTTAATCTAGAGATCAATGGTTCAACTCCCATTCTAGTTGAAAAAAAAATTCAACCCCAAATCCGAATCCTTATAATTAAAGAAAAATACTAAAATACTAGTATCGAAAAAAAAGAAGTAAAAAACCATAACCAAAACCCTACACATTTATAGGCTTCATTTTAAACGCTCATTGATTATAAAAAATTTTCCCAATTTTTGCAGGTTGATTAGATGTGTTAATTGAAAACTAGAGGACTGAACTGAATTAATACTTTCATATGCCAATGATGTATTATGCGTGTACCTTTAGGCTTGAAATCAGCATCGAATACTCATACAATGACTTGCCTGTTTGGTAAGTTGTTCCTCACACAGTTTATAGAGAGTGTAAAACTTCTGTGCAAGTAGAACATTTTCCTGGAATCCACAGCTAGCTAGCTTGACTCTCATGATGATCTGTCTATCTGGAACCATCATGGCTACACTACGGAACTGAATCTTCAAATTCTCAGGTAGCTCTTGCCTCCCAGCATAGCCAGGGTTCTGTAGGATATCACAGTCAGTACATTTAACAATAGTTTTTGCCCGTTTCCTTTGTTACATTGATTATGCAAATTTTATTATATTTTTGCAGCTTTTTAAAGTGTTTATTGAAAACTAGAAGATTGCTCTTTGATCCAACGCTAATAACGCTTTATCTAATAGCTAACAAACTTACAATTATGTGTATTGCATTTACAACATCGATCAATTTATGTTAGTTCCTCAAATCATGTGTAAATATAACTACACACTAAAGCCCGGTTCATACTTCATGCGAATCGAATTTGACGTGAATTTGACGTCACAACCCTCCTTTGGCAGCGATATTCGCAAGTGAGTTGCCCAGAGTTGAACTGCTGTGAATTTTTCGTTGCGAATTTGTGACATAAACATTCGTAATGCATTCGCATTCGCAGGAATTATGAACCAGGCTTAACACAACTAAAACCACATCCAACATATCAGAAAAGTGTTACTTCTTTATGAAATGTTATGTTTGATATTTATGAATGTTATCATGCATACCATTGTTAAGAAGAGACCAAACTCTGGATTGAGTGCCACAATATCTCCATCAGAGAAGATAAACTCTGTCTTCCTTTCTTTCTTAGCAATCAAGACTATAGCAATCTGTTGAGCAGCCACTGACAGTACTGGAAGCTCTATACGATTGAATTCATCAAAACAGCCCCAACTACCTGACTGGGCCAAACCTTCACATATAAACAGATATGAGAGAAGAACAATGGTGAACATTTGATCTTGAACAACAATCAGGGAGATATTTTAAGAGTTACATTCAACATAATAAGGACAAGTTTCCATAATCAATGAGTATTTCAAATAAGTTCATCAGAACATGGAAAGTTTTTTTAAAAGTAATATTTGTGCAGAACCAGTGAAAGTTGGCAGCTCTGAATGGATGAGAGTACCAAATATCCTGAATATTTTACATATCTCCATGATACATTTTTACAAAAAGAAAATACCAAAACATTGTAACAATTCCCACAATGACAATGTACATAAAACAAAATGTGAAACTGAATTTTTTTTGTTATTCTTGTATTTTGGTATAAATCTCTGCAACATTCACAACAAAGAATCTTAAGGAGGTCACAAATACAAATCCTGAAATTAAGTTGGTTAACATTAATTGTCTTATGCTGGAGATGAAATCCTCTCTAAATCTGCAATATAGTTGGTGTCCTTTATCACTGAACTTAGGAATCTGAGTTATAACCAGAGGTTAGTTAACATCTGTAGAGGACTTATTCAAACAAATGACTTGATGCATACAAATTGTTAGTTTGGTAAGGTCTTAGATCATCATCATCATCACACATACTCTTTGTTCCCAAAACTCGTCTGGCAAGTTACGGAGACCGTGTATTTTCCAGCTGCGCACCGCATCTCTGGAGTTCCTTGCCAGACGAGCAGAGGGACACACCCAATCTATCAACATTCAAACACAACCTCAAGACTCATCTGTTCAATTTGTCTGCTTGCTAGCATCCGGCGCCTTTCCAGATAGTGTGCACCTTATAAATTTGATGTTATTACTAAGGTGCTGGGTCATGAAGTGACAAGGAGTTTATCTCACCTTTGTAGATTCTACCGAGGCCTCTGTAATCCATCTGATCAGAGCAGTTGAAAACCACTACATATTTGCCAAGTGCTTTACCCATGTCTTTGGTGGTCTCTGTTTTACCAGTACCAGCAGGACCAGCTGGGGCACCTCCCATGCTCATGCCAAGTGCCTGGGCTAAAGTGATGTAACATCTAAATAAAGAGAAAATAAGTTTAATAAGAGAGTCATTTTAAGCAATAATTGCCTTTCACCTTTGTTGCTAATGTTTAAACTCTTAATTGCAGTAATAACTTGTTAAAACAAAAATAGCAGTCTTTGAGAGTGCTTGTTGTGATATCAGTTTAGTTCATTGGTCTAAATTCCATCACTTATGAAGTGCCCACATTGGCCGTCTGATAAAGATAAACTTTTTAACTGGTGTAAAACATTGCATCAGAGTTAAAGACTAACATAATGTTCAACTCTTATCTTTTTATCATTTTACAATTTTAACTTTTTACTGGTACCGTTTTTAAAAGGGTTCTTTGCAAGAGTACTATACGCTGAGTTTTCATTTAATTTAATTTCATTTATTCTGGCTGTGAAGCCAATGACTCTCAAAGAGGGGAATTATATCACAAACCCAATAGTGCCCTGAATTGAACCAGGGTTCTAGAGACGGAAGACGAGGAAAGATACCATTTACGCCAATCCAAGCACCATAGTTGGACACTCTAATACTGGACACTATTGGTAATTATCAAAGACCAGTCTTCTCACTTGGTGTATCTGAACATATGCATAAAATAACAAATCTGTGAAAATTTAAGCTCAATTGGTCGTCAAAGTTGCGAGATATTAATGAAAGAAAAAACACCCATGTCACACGAAGTTGTGTGCTTTCAGATGCTTGATTTCGAGACCTCAAGATCCATGTGTGATGTCTCAAAAATCAACATCGTTGAAAATTACTTCTTTCTCGAAAACTATGTTATTTCAGAGGGAGTTGTTTCTCACAAAGTTTTATACCATCAACCTCTCCCCATTACTCGTAATCAAGAAAGCTTTTATGATAATAATTATTGTGAGTAATTACCAATAGTGTCCACTGCCTTTAAAATAATAAATGATAAGAGACGATTATATAAGCCTTTTCCTACATTCTTGTATTCTTACCTGTCAGTAAGGGGAGTGATAACCAATCTATCAGTACATCCTAGGAACTCATTCTGATAAATGAAGTCCACATCAGTGATAGATACAATACATTGATCAGTTTCCTCCTTGAAGTAGAATCTAGCTTGCTTCAACCACTCAAAGTCAGTAGGCGATCTGATGTGCATGATAGTCTACACCAACAAATAATAGCTTGAAGATTAGACATGATGTAGAGACACATAATTGAACATTCATAAATACCCCAGACAGTTTCGCTACTCCTATTGGCGGAGAGCGCGTCGCGTGGGGGTGTTTAATCGGTTGATAATGACCAGCTAGAGCTGTTTATAACCGGCTGGCTTCCGCGTGTCGGGCGCGCGCGTACGCCAATATTATAACGCGGAATGCGCAATTCATAGCTATTAGTAAGAGCGCGTAATCTATTTCTAAGGGCGTGCGCGTAATCTTTTTCCAAGCGCTCGCGCGAACCCACAACCCATGCGCATCAAACAGATTCTTCACAAAGTTTTTGAAAAAAATACTTCAAACCTCAAATTTGGTATTTTTTTAATGTTTTTTAACAAAAGGGCATTTATGAATGAGAATAAAAGAGTAGTGACTCGTTCTTAAACGTCCGTTTAAAACCTTGCCGTGTGATAAAGGCCCTTGCCACACAGCAACGATCCTGCCGGTTTAAAACGGCCGTTAAAGAACTTGTCGCTACCCTTTTATTCCCTTATTTAAAAGATAAAGCGGCCAATGAGTTCAAATTTATTTTATCTGTGTATCAATTCTAACTGCTAAGCAGAGTGTGATGTCACAATACACATCACTATGGTAATACTGACAACTCATCTGAAGATGAATCTTTGTGATATTAAGCCCTGGAGGTGTTTGTACTTTTGAATATAGATTTGTAAACACCCCATGTCAGCTACATTTACCACTCTGAACCCCAAAAGTTGCACTAAAGCTGGTATCTAGTGCATTTATAAGAGGAGTTCATGAAAGATTATTTAACTGCCATCACATCAACAATAACAATGTGGATCTATGACTTTATGACAGTCTGACAGTAAGCTTAGTTTGTGGTGGCTAATGTTAAAGCTCATAACTTTGATGACTATTTGCAGACATGCATGTCTTTTGGTTACTAGGAACAACACAGGGATATTTTTTGAACTAAAAACCAATATTAAAACAGGCAATTTGTTTTGGAATGATACACAATGTTTATTTTGTCTTTGTCTTTAGGGAAGGGGGACAAAAAGCATCTTCTTCTCCTTTGTCCTACATGTTAATGTCACATTATTATCTATTTACTGTTCATAAACTGAATCAAGTTTTCATTTTTACAAGTTATTATATGTTTTCTAAACAAATTATCACACTATGTATTGATTGATGTTTACATGAAATAAATGTATCTGAAATGAACAATGCTTAATTCTATTTGTATTCTTACCAGATCATTGAAGATATCTCTCTGATGTACATGAATGGTAACCAGTGTCTCATATTTAATCCTCTCTATCTTAGTCAAGTCATGTGTAGTCTGATCAATCAGTTTATTCAGGAGCTCTAGAAACTTGACATTAGTAGTGGGCATAATCTTCTTATCTGACTTGGCCATAGTCAATGCCTCCTCTGCATCACGAGTCCATAACATCTGAATACCTAACAGACCAACCTGGGACCAAAACAATGTTACAATGTTATCAACGTTGCTATAATTATATGATCAAAGCTTATTTACTACACAAAATGTAATGCCCTTTTCAAACAACCATTTCGTAAATTGTTTGTAACATTGAGAACTATCACAAATCATAATAATTGATTCAAGTTTTCAGTAACTTTTTAAGTTCTTTCAATTATTAGTGATAGTCAAATTCTTTTAGATCAACATAAAGATAAATGACTGGATAAGTTTTAACTTGATCAGTTGAGTAGTTCTGCGGGGAACAGAGCAAGGGATAGTTTCTGATTCTACTTGAATCTCTGTTTGAGAGTACAATACAAATTGTACATAATGAAGACTGCTCCTATATTAACTCGGAATCACATAATGGTGGGGGAGGAAAAAGAAAAAAAATGTTTTTGTTCATTGCAGTATTCAAATTCTTCATAAAATCGTACCTGTGCAATGAAGTTGTTGAGGAATCCAAGTAGTTCAAATGAGGAGTCATTGATGACTCTATTGGCATCCCTGATGACGGAGTGTAAAGACTTCTGCTGTAACACCAATAACTCTCCTAACCACATCTCTACATTGCCTTTAGCAATCACTGGCTGGTCCAACTGTCAAATAAAACCATTCTCATAAACTCAAGTCATCAAGATCAACTATATGCCACGGTTACAATGAAGGCAAAATGTGAACACTTAAGTTGCAAAAAGTTGTGAATTTGGGAATTTCTTTTTAAGAGTATGCCTTCAAACATTATTTGCTTAAACATTTTGGGCAATCTGTCAAGATGATTATATAAAACAGAAGCTGAAATCTAACCGATCCAAACAAACCAAACATTGATTAAACCATAATCCCTTTGATGACTAATGGTGGTCTATGGAAAGTCTACCATAAATTTGATATTAATAAATAAATATGCTTTCTGTATGTGCAATAACTCTCCAAAAGCAGATTGTCTGAGCCCTGTGATAGACAAAACACCTTCACACCCCAAGCTTTCTTACTCTTGTTATCAATATAAGTTATCATACTAGCGCGAGTGGAATACATCAAATTATAGTGCTTCTGCTTCCCATATCCAACAGAGGTTGAACGCAGAAGCGCTATATTTTTTTCATATTCCACGAGTGCGCGTGTGATTACGTATTTATCTTCAAACAAACTTGGCGTGTGACATAGAACACACAAGACGCAGGTCATCACACTCTTGTTGCTATGGATCGACCAATCAGAAACAAGAATTTAAGCCTACTTGATGATAAAATACGTTACATTAATATCAGTAACATGGTACTCATTTTAAATGTTGTGTATTTCATGAATAGACATGCTATCAAGAGTATTGTAGGATAAAAAATGGTTTGTACTCACAGCCACCGTCTCTCCTTCCCTTGAGATGCAAGCGATGATGCGATCGTAATCTTTCTCATGAAACTCAACCTCATTCACATTCTCAAAGACACCCAGAAGATGAGCCTGTTGACAAGCAATGGACAATTATTATATCTGCAGGCCTGTATGCATTTTCTCTATGGTAAATGGCACTCTATGAGGAAATTGCAACTTTCTACTGGAACATTTAAAGGGCACCTAGGCAATGATAATGGGGCATGGAGGCAATCAACTCCATTGACTACGTAAAGTATTAGGCTTGATATCTGACATAAGATACATAATCAAACCACTAGTCTTGTTAATAATGTTTAAACTCAAATCATAACAGCTTTAAAATCAAATGTTCCTGCCCAGGCGCACTGATTCTTTCTATGTAGAGCTGGTAGAACTGACCATTTAAAAGTTTTCACAAGTTCACTGATGAGAAAGGTATCAAAATAATACAAAAATTGATCTTTTGAAAGCATTGGTGACGTAACAGCATTGGTGACGTAACTATTTGCTGGCGTAACTATTTGCAAACCTTCTCTAAATGCACCAAAAACAAAAAAAAATTGGGTGGGGGTGGCAATAACTGGATTAAATAGATGTTCTTATGCGGGTTGTAGTTTTTATAATATTACCTGGATGGTATGAGAGTCACTAGCTTGCCCAAGAATCTCAAGCAATGCTGGATCAGATACAAAGAAGAATCGAGGGAATACAAGACGCTTCTTCTCTAGGTAACTATAAAAAGACATAAATAAAGAAGCCATCATTACAGATTCAACAATATCATCAGCACTCAAGTATCATTTCCATCTCATACACATGGCATTATTCTATTCGCCCATCAGCAGTGTTGTATGACTCGAGTCCAGGACTCGGACACAATTTCAGGTACAGAACTTAAATTTGTCATTTCCATTTTTTTGCCATTTGTTTTGAAATCAAGTGTTCCGGTATTGGTAAACTGGTTGAAGTTTTCTAACTATTTAATTGTTTAAACAAGTGACTCGTGACTCTGACTCGGACCAAGTGACTTTGGACTCAACCTAAGTGACTTGTGACTCGGACTCGAAACAGGTGACTTGACTACAACACTTCATCTTCATCAGTGACCAATCAATCAATTCATTCAGAGATACCCAGAATGAATCAGGAATTGTGTGTAAGCAGCTCTTTTACATTGGCAATTAGTCATCAGTAGAATTATAATTATGATTGTTTACCCAGTGAGTGACTTCTGGCAAATTTCCAGCTGTTCCAGTAAGTGAGGCAAGAGTTGTCCAAGAGTCTCGTCACCAACACAGCATCGTACAACATTATCGTTCTCATGAGCACGTTGCATTATCTTCACCCATGACTTGTCAATATTTCCAAATCTCTTGGCTTCCTAGAGGTTTACAAAACAATGCAAGGAGTAAACTGACATCATAAACAGCACTTTGAAGGACATCAATCTGGGCGTTGAAAAAGGCTTGCTAGCATTATTAATACTTTCCAAAGTTATGTAGACCTTGTCGCAAATACCCATTGCGCAAGCGCTAACTGTTGAATGAGGCGCATGCTGGTCTAGCTAGGGATCAAACTTGAGCGCTAGCTAGACCAGCATGCACCTCATTCAACGCCTACAGCTAGTGTGAATCAATTCTCATTCTTTAAAATAGTTTACACAAAAAATTCACTTAATCTTCATTTAATTTTTTCTGTAAATTTGTTATTTATAGCAATCTCAACGAACAGAAAATTCACCAGCTCAAACTCAAACATTTTTCTCCAAAGCCCAATTTCTAAGAGTACTGAAACTTTTGAAGTGTTTTTCAACTGTTTTCTGATGTCAACTTGTTACTACTAAAAGCCAAATACATTAAAGTGATTCTATTTTACCTGTGGCAGCTGTTTAGCGATATCCCCGCCTACAAAGACAGCTTCCAAGTACACCCACAGGTTCTGCACTGTCAACCAATTCTCAATGATGTCAGAAGAATTAGATAACTTCTGAACCCACAACTGAATGTCTTTCTTGAACGGTGCATTGTATCTGTCATGTTTAAAGAGAAACAAGTAAAGAATTGGTAATTCAAAACTTCATCCTGGTACACCATGTAATAATCTCTTTGGGAAGAGAAGGCTCTAAAAAGAGCTGGTATAGTTTGTTTTTAATGTTAATGATGAGAGCAAACCAAACACCTATTTTTCGAGCCAACAATTCTTCCAAAAAAGTCTACTTCCAGTATGCGCTAATCCTCCAATCAGATGCTCGAACCAGAGTGTGATAATATAAGTTATCCCACAAGCGCTAGTGGAATACAGAAAAATATAGTGCTTCTGCATCCCGTATCCAACGAGCGTGCGTGTGATAACGTATTTATCTTCAAGCAAACTTGGAGCGTGACCATAGAACACACAAGACACAGGTAGTGATATAAGCCGTGCAATTTTATAAGTTATCACACAAGCGCGAGTGGAATACAGAAAAATATAGCGCTTCTGCGTCCCATATCGGATATGGGACGCAGACGCGCTTTATTTTCCGTATTTCCACGAGCGCGCGTGTGATAACGTATTTATGTTCAAGCAAACTTGGCGCGAGACATAGAACACACGATACGCATGGTAGTGATATTAGCCGTGCAATATAGGTTTTTATCACCACTCCATTCTGCCAATCTGATTGGAGGATTAGCGCGTACTTGAGGATAAAGGTTTTTATCACCACTCCATTCTGCGAGTCTGAATCTTGACGATAATAAGCCATAACCATTCCAAGTTTTTATATTGCACTCTGCGTATTGTGTCGATGCTTAATGCTGCATCCGGTCAGTGCAGAAATTACATTCTAAACTTTGCGTGTGCATGCTGTTCGTCGTGAAATAGCGGTGATGTTGACTTAATGAGGCTGGAAGATAAATTTGTTATCACTCGCGCACTCATGGAATACGGAAAAATATAGCGTGTCTGTGTGCCATATCCAACTCGACCTTCGGCTGCAATAGATATTGGACGCAGAAGCGCTTTATTTTTCTGTATTCCACTTGCGCTTGTGTGATTGCACCTGTAAGTATTTATAAAGTCCTGCAGACAGAACAAGTATGGTTACTAATGTCACCAAACCCGTTTTGCATAAATGCAAAATGGGTTTGGTAAATGCAAAATGGGTTTGGTGACAATTCGTAACCATTTATGTTCACTGTTATGATTCAGTATAATTTAATATGAACCCAGTTCCTGTAGTAGGTTCCAAACTGAACATACCTGTTACTGAGTAGAGATCCAAGCACCATAAGACTGTCCTCCATTAGGGCAACTGTTTCCATTGTCTCAGCACCTTTTAGTAAGAGTTCTCCTCGAGTCTTGAAGTTAACAAAGAATAGCTGCTGAGAGTTCCATTCAATCACAACCTGAGCCAGCTTAGCCTCAATGTCCTTCTCTTTCACAGCAGAGATACAGATGTCCTACGCAAGTTATACAAATTAAAATGTTTTTAAAAAAGCTCTTCAAATTTAAATTGAACTTATTAAATAGTTGTTGGCTGGCTTCACACTTTAGGGCAAGTCCTGTAGGATTTGTACAAAGCTGCTAAGCATATACAACAACAGCGCAGAATTCAGCGATAAGCAGAGCCATAAAATTTTGCCCTGATATGGTATTCATAGTTTTATAAGGACTCTTTATTTTGTAAAGTCAGCAGTTTTAACGATTAAGAGAGTTATGCTTGCACAGTGATTGCTTACCTCTATGTCTTCTTTATGTGGTAGTAGAGGAGCCTCCATGATATTACGTAAACTGAATGTATCTGATTCAATATCAAACTCATGACCAGTTACTGATTGCTTACCTCTATGTCTTCTTTATGTGGTAGTAGAGGAGCCTCCATGATATTACGTAAGCTGAATGTATCTTATACAAATATTGACTGCTTCGAGTGCTATGGTTAAAACTATGACTCCCGAGGTGATCCCCGGAGCGTTCTATTTTCCCCGAGGCGAAGCCGAGGGAAAATAGAACGCTACGGGGATCACCGAGGGAGTCATAGTTTTTAACCATTGCACGAGTAAAAGCAGTCAATATTTGTTTTATTACACCCCAAACATTTCTAAATACTGTACTGTTATTATTAAGTTACAGACCTGAATGCTACAATCCACGGACGACGCGAATACAGATTGCATACACTTTTACTTACTGTGTTGCATGTAGTGTCGTGCAATTCGCAGTGGTTACAGACTATTAATTTATAATCCTCGTACACGCACAGGACGTCTGGGTATTGCACGCCATGTGCTAGTCTTCGGACTAGCGCATGGCAAACCGGCGCTCTATCACACGGCCGTCGTCTGGCAAAACTAAGACATGTCATGTGACGCCCTCTAAACCAATGAGCAGGCAGAATACTTGCAAGGGGTGTTATAAGATTCAATATCAAACTCATGACCAGTTGCTGATTGCTTACCTCTATGTCTTCTTTATGCGGTAGTAGAGGAGCCTCCATGATATTACGTAGGCTGAACGTATCTGATTCAATATCAAACTCATGACCAGTTACTGATTGCTTACCTCTATGTCTTCTTTATGCGGTAGTAGAGGAGCCTCCATGATATTACGCAGGCTGAACGTATCTGATTCAATATCAAACTCATGACCAGTTACAGTAGCTATTCGTTCCCAATGCCGCTCTTTCATAGCTTTATTAGCCATGAGTTCTAGAAGAGGACAAGTCTCATTGAAGTCATCAATCTTCTGCTTTAGATCAAGGAAGGCTGGCCATTCCTTTAACCCTTTTGGCAATTTACGACATCTGCATTAAACAAAGTCAAATACAACTTACTGCAATTCAGTTTATGTTCCTACCCACTTAAATACATTTCATTTCATCAGAAAAAAGTTTAAATCAATTAATTCATAAATACCCCAGACAGTTTCTCTACTCCTATTGGTGGAGAGTGCGTCACGTGAGTGTGCATAAACCTTTTGTTAATGACCGGTAAAAAGTGTTAATTCATGAGTGTGACAGGCGACCTTGCACCTGTTCTTATAAGACAGTTTCTTCATTCCTATTGGTCGAAACAGTTGTGCCACATCACGCGATATGCGCGACGCCCACAGCATTCTCTTATAAGGAGTTGTTTACGCGAGGGCAGCGGAGGGCTCTACCATTTCATAGCTAGAGTGGTGTTGTGTTTAAAGAAATCATTTAACAATTATAATTTTTGCATTTATTTTACTTTTTGACCAAGAAGTGATGATATTTTTGACCGAAAAGGTATTTATGAATGCGAATCAAAGTGTGTTGAATCGGTTTTCAACTAGTGGTTTAAACCCGCCGAGGCCTGGTTCTTGATAATTTACCTGATTTGTACACCTACATCCTCTTAAATTGTTGCTACATATTCAATTAAAATCAAAATTCACATTAGCTTAGTAAAGAACAATCGATTGTTAAGTTTTTGTCAGGTCAATGAAAATTTCATTGAACTGTGTTGATCTACTTATGTGAGCTATTGTTATAATTTTAATTACACTTAACTCAACTTTAATGATGAGTGTAATTTGACAAAAGCTGCTCTGCAACATACACCCTAATATCTCAGCTTCAATAACAAAAGCCACATCAAGTACTTCACAATGATCAAACTAACAACTAATAATAACAAGGCCAATATTAAGGTAGAACAATTCACCCCAGAATATGCTAATTATGAGTACACACTCATTGAATCCAAAACACAGTCATAAAAGAAATTAATACTATGATCAGTTTGATAATAATCAGGGGATAAATTAAAATAGATTTACACTACAGCAACCTAAAGGAAGTTAAACGCACCTCACAATAATGTTTGAATGTTTGAAATGGAAATAAGTGATAACACATCATTTTCACTAAAAAATCCCAGAACAAAAGTTTGTTTTTCCATTAAAGGCGACTACTTTTGAAACTTTACTATTGTTAAATATTCTAATTAGCAAATTTGCAGCTACCTGTTTTGGAAGTCCAGAAGTTCATTGTTGATCTTCTCAATATCCACATCAGTCCATAGGATATCATAGTAACCATTGACTCCATCAATGACCGAGTTATACAGGCCATACAGCTTCTGTAGTAAATTCAGTTCCTTCTTGGTCTTTGCTAGAGTTGGATAGTCTGTTACAGACAACCCAAATAGCTGCTCTCCAGCTGAGTAAGTAGTGTACTTACGCCATAACTCATCAAACCGAGTCTGTGGAACAAACATATATCTTACTGTCATGGCGTTTCTTCAGCAGGGAAAATAAGCTCTGCCCCATTGCGTATATTGACCAATCACAACCCATTGCGCCACAAAAAGTCTGACAAAATAAAGTCAGACATGCGTGCGCGTATGCTTGGCGCGAGCGGCAGAGTTGTGCAGAATGGCATTGGAGAGGCTCACGTGTTCGCCGGAGCCTAATGGATTGGTCTATTGAAATTACTTCAATACAAAAAACAAACAAAAAACCATAAACAGTGAATTAAAGTAACATTTAGTAGATATGTGTGTCCATTTCTAAAGACACCAATGAACCAACTTCTGCAAGCTCTGTATGCAACAACACCTCCAATAAAACTTCAGAACATCTGTTGACTGATTTGTTTAAAGTCCATTTAAACACTGCTTCTCTGCAACAATACATCATTTTAAAAATAAGTCAAGTTATATTGTTCATGACAGCATTCATTTTTACACAAGAACATTTATATATGTATGACGAACCCCAGGCTTTCAAAAGGACTTGTTGCATATTACTATTAAAGTTATTGTAAAATGTTGATAAATACCTGGTAAACTTGGAGTCTATCACTTGCTTCTTGTGGTGAGATTCCATCAACCATTGGTCCACCCTAATATAATAAAATACATCAAGTCATCATCAAGTAACTGCAATACATGCATTTATAATTCTTTTTATTTTTATCAGTTATTCAGGGGAATAGAAGTCTCCAAATAATACACTATGAGGATCCTGCAATAAAACTCTATAGCATTGACATGATCGCAAAGTCAATCTGATTATCCGAAAGATCTACTGATTGTGGTAAACATGACAGACTGTTTAAAATGTTGTTTAAATAGGTTTCCGGGGGAAAAAATGAAGTTTTGGTCGCAAACCTGGATTTATTCAAAACAAAATTTAGTAACTTATTATTGCAATATCTGTTGGCTCCCTGCAGAACCAACGTTACTCAAAACATAATATCTCTGAAACCATCGTAACTCACAAACTTCAAGTACACCATAAGGAGTTTCAATCCTACTGAAAAGTGTCTTGCTCTGGAAGCCAAGCAAGAATATGTACTGTAGTTCTGTACAATACTGTTATTCAAGGTGTATTATAAGGCAGGGTTTAAAGGGAAGGTGCACGTTTGGTAATTACTCAAAACAAATACTAACTTAAATACTGACTAGGTAAACAAGCATTGAAGAGCTGTTGATAGTATATCAAAGAGGGAATTTCTCACTAAAATAATAAAAGACTTCTAGCTAGAAGTCTTTTATTCCTGTTTGAAAGCACACCAATTTGTCCAACAAGAGTGTTTTTTTCTTTCATCATTTTCTCGCAACTTCGATGATCGATTGAGCCCAAATTTTCACAGGCTTGTTATTTTATGCATATGATGGGATACACCAAGTGAGCAGACTGGTCTTTGACAATTACCAAAGGTGTACCTTCCCTTTAACAATGAAGTTTGCTAGCTTCCTAATCTAAACTTTTCATATTTTCATACTGAGAGTACATACTGTATCATAGTCATCAAAGTAGGCTTGTGAAGTATGAGCAAAGACTTCCACAGACTCCAACAGGTCCGCTTTGAACTTGGGTTGAATCTTCACCAAAGTGGTCTGAGTCTTGTCCTGTCATTATACAAACAATGCAATCATATATTAAAATGATCATAGAATGGAATCAAGACGTGATATCTGCTCTGAGATGAAAGATCTTTGGTTTGAATCCTTGATACTGAGTTATCATACAAATCATTGTTCTTTATCCTTGATGAAATAATTCAAAGAGTTAAAGAGCTTTTTATGTTAATGCTTCCTGTGTAATGTCAGTAGTTTGAATACAGATCTTCAGATACAGATCTTGACAAGATAAAACGAAAGTGGGCAAGGATGAACAAAAAACATAGGCTGGGTGTTTTGTAGGATTTGAGGCATTGCATGGTGAGGTATCAATGTATATTTGGTTTGCGGTAATACCATGTGTGTATCTACTTGCCAGGTAGAGTTTGTCTTGCTTTATTCTACTACCACGGAGTAGATTGTTCGGGGGTCGGGAGACTTCTCAGTTCTGAAAAGAACTGTCCTGCTTATCTATTACCTAGGCGGATGGTATAGAAATAGGCTGGGACTACTACTTTAGCTTATAGGATCATAATTAACTGTACTACTGCTGGGTGCTTTGATTCTTGATTTTGTAATACAGTAGAGTAATGAATACTTTGGCCTTGCTTGGCATACTGTCAATGTAACTGAAACAGACTTACAGCTTGACGAGTGAGTTTCTGGTAGGAATATCGTAGTGTGTCTACTCTATCTGCTTCTTCTTTGGCAACATTCACTTGGAACTTCTGTAGCATGTTGTATGCTTCCTAATATATTAAACCATACCAAATAAACAAGGTTAAACTACCTCTGTAAGTATGAGCAAATACACACATCGGTGTATATGGGTAAAAACCAAAATGCATTATTACAAAAAAGTGATCATTAAATCAAGTTCCAATACCTTCACTAACTTTGTAGATGTCAAAAAGACATTAATTTTTAGTTCTTCTTTGAATAGTTGAACAATCTATTGAGTAATCTTACCTCTATTGGACCAAGTATCATATCAATACGTATCTCATTTTGCCTGAGGTCTTCTAAAGCACCCATTGCATTCCTGACATCATCAAGGTCTTTGATTGGTCGAGCTAAGCGTTTGGTATACTCAGCTACAAAGTCTGACACACCATCCATCTTCTTGCGATATTCTTGGTTAAGACTCTTACCAAGTAGCATCTTCCAAGCCTGGGCCTCAATTGTCAAGGCCAACTTAATTGGATCTAAAAAAAAAATAGTGATACATAAATCGTGAACAACACTTCAGATGTGTCTAGCCTAGTCCGTTGGAAATTAATTCAATTAACAAACCCAACATTACATGAAAAAGAAAACACTATAAACATTTTCCAATAAGAGTATCACTGAGGCTTCAATTTATAAATAAGAAAACGCCAAGAGAAAAAAATAACAGAGTCATCTTTGAAATAATTCCAACATTAATTTTGTTTTAACTATTTCTGTGACGTCACTCTATTGTTGAAAGTGTAGATAATTTTAACCAATCTACACTTAACTGTAGATTCTTAACTTAAGTGTAGATTCATAACCGAATCTACAGTTGAGTGTAGATTCAGTACAAACTAAAGTAAATAGTTCAACACTGTCTTTCCAAACTGAAAGATAGCATGAAGCACAAAAGTACGCTTTCTCGTTCATTCTCCTTAACTAAATTGATGTAGTCAAATTCCTCACACATTGTTTGTGCTATTTCTTCGATTTTAAGAGTGATTGAAAGTTCACTCACCAGTGAAGAGTTGAATGGCATCAACCTGTAGGGATGGCTCTAACTCTTCAATCTGTCTCTCTAGACTCTGATAACGAAGGATTTCTGCCTTCCATTCGGACAGAATGGGATGTGTCTCAATAAATGCCTGCAATTACATATCAAGAATCTTACCACTCAATCCAAGCAATCATAAAATAGTTTATGGTAAATAGTATACATCACCAGTTACTTATAATACCACAATTTAACTAAGGCACCCAGGGACTAACCAGCAATGGTTTGATACTTAGAAAAACACTCTTGTTGTACAAAAATAGTGTGCTTTCAGATAGTGAAAAAGGGCTTTTGACCAGAAGTCTTTTATTATTTTACCTCTTTCTAAAAAACTACGTTACTTCAGAGGGAGTCGTTTCTCGCAATGTTTTAGACTATCAATAGCTCTCCGCTGCTCGTTACCAAGTAAGGTTTTGTAACAAGCAACGGAGAAATGTTGATAGTATAAAACATTGTGAAAAACGACTCCTCTGATGTAACGTAGTTTTTGAGTTAAGTAATAACCAAACGTGTACTGTGCCTTTAAGCCATTATCAAACTTAAGACGGGAATAGTGAATAGTATCATTATAATGATTGTTGCCTTCACACAATAAACATTGAGTTTGGGTCTAAGAGTTCACCTTGACAACTTCACTTCTGTCTTCCTCCCACAGATACTGGAAATGCGAAAACATCTTAAGTGCCTCATGAATCTTTGGCCTGGTGTGGCTGATGGCATTGCTTAACATCATTTGTAGTTTCAGAATGTCCTTGTGTTCAGCAATACTTTTGAAGTAATTCTTAAGTTGTTGTGGCGGTACTTGCTCTATCTTAACCACTGTTACAACAAGAAAAAAAGAAAAGAAAAGAAAGAAAAAACAGAAACATTAGAATCTCAAGACCTTTATTCTTTCTCTATTGCAACCCAAGGTGTCCAAGAGGCAAAAAACAAACAAACTGCTGTGGTTTACAAATACGCCTTATTATAAGAACTTTTATCAGTGAAACTGTTTTAAGAGAGGTCTCAGCTAACTGTTTATTACCTGAACCAGCATATTTTCCTTTGCATACATCAATATGTGATGGTTGGAAATGATCATGACCTCCTTGACTAGACTCTACAACCTGGAAACGCTTCTGTCCCCATTGGGCTACACCACGACTCACTTCTAAAACACATCCAGTAGCTTTATTCAATGCTTGTTGTATGTCATCTAAACTAGGCTTGATTACCTACAAGATACAAAGGCAAACAAAAACACTTTTTGTATATGTAAGATAAACAACAATATGAAATAATATGATATACCTAAAAACACAGACACTGACAAACACGCAGTTCAATTTGCATTATTTTGCTTGATAAAAAGTTGCAACATTAGAACTGGGTAACACTTTTTCTATATTATGAACAGTAAACATGGTAAATGAATACACAAAGTTGCACTGAATCAACAGTTTTAATCTCTTTTAAATGTGTTAAATATTTTACATAGATTGTGCTATGTAGCAATAACAAATCTCCATTAAGTGCACGGTGGAAGTGCATACACAATGCGTAGTGTTGCAGACAGAAAACATAACATAGATACAATTGAACTTCATGCCTGAAAACCAATAGAATTGTTAATATCAATGTTCCTTGCAAGTTTTTTTTACTATACATACCACATTAGGAATTTCAAGAGCAACATCGACTTGAAAGAATGGTGGTCTTTTTCCTGCACGATTGGAGCCACTTCCATAACTGAGTCGACCTCCACCAATGGGACTAAAAGTAAATATAAGTCAGATTACTCTTTTCAATCTAGATACTTGTTCAATAAATCCCAAACATAATAAGATAAACATTTTTAGACTAAAACAGTTTACTAGATTTAATGAAGTTGCAAGTACCTAATTGCGTGTGCAAAAAAAAAAAAAAATGCCCTCAGTAAGTGTACACTTAACAGTTACATGTGAAAACCTAACATTACAACCCAATTCATTTATTATTTTCAGACTTGAAAAATGACTGCTGCTAACTGCAGCTGTTCACGTGACATTATCTCCCATTATGTATCTTAGCTTCCCATTCTATGTAATTCAACCACATCCATCTCTTCAATACTCGTCTTTTTATTTTCAGCTTAAACTGTTCTGCCATCTTGTCGCTTTTATTACAAACTCATTGTGTCATGTATTATGTTTATCTGTCCTTTCCTTGTCTGTCTGTCTGTCTGTTTTTTACAAGCTCTTGCTTACCAAAACGGCCCCGTACTCTATTTATTTATGTTTACTGTTACTTAATGATTTGCTTTGCTTTACTCCGTAAAACATGTAACTGTCGTTATTCTTTTATGAGAGTATGAAAATAAATGGTTTATTGAGTTGAAAAAACTGTTCGTACACTAAGGCCGTTCATGTCAATTTTATGTCATTATGATTCTATTGACAGAGTAAACAGCTGAGAAAGGTAAAGGAGGAAAATAAGAAGAGAAATAGATGTTTTGAATGAATTGTAGGAGACTTACGTAGAGAAGAACACTCTGCGCTTGATGTTATCCAGAGATTGTCTGGTAGCTTTGAGTAATGATTCCAGTAAGCGTTGACTGAAATGCATGATAAGTTCATGACATTCTTCTTGTAGTTGAACTTCTTCCTCTAGGCTCTCAGTACTAGCTAGACTGAACTTAGACTCTTTGTGTTCATCATCGTTCTCCTTCTGCTGCTCATACTCTATGGTGTGCACAGTAACATATACAGAAATGCAAAAAACAAGTGCAGATCAAGCAAAGCAAAACGAGGCAGTGTAAAGTGACCATGAGTTATGATCATGATTCATTTGATTTGTTATTGATACTTTGTAAGCCCTAAAGCTAAGTTCAGTATAAATAAACAAACAATAATATACATTTATAAAACGCCTTTTCCAAAGGATGCAAAGCACTCAGAGACCCCAAAAACAGGCTTTCTATGCTAAATTATCCTACAGCTGATCATATCCTAACATGCAATTTGCTTCAAAAAAATGGCAGACATGGTAGACAATAGTTGGTTGCGACTTCAGTACAGGGTTTCAAAAGGCCATGGCATCCCATCACCAACTTAGAGGAAAAACAACAGGCTATGACCGCATAGGATACAGCATAGACCTATGAGCAAACTGATTTGAATCTCACCTTCTGAGTCTGGCCGACGCTGTGTGCCGCCCTCTCCAGGTCGTTGGTATCCAGTCACTTTATGAGCTTTCTCAACAAACAGATTAACCAGGTCAAGGACTGCATCCTCAATCTTACTGCTCCACTTATCTAGAACCTTTGTCTCATCTTCACATTGTTTCTACAATTAAGAAAAAGAAACTGCAGTTAGTATTGTGCATTATGATATTATTATGATGATATTATTATTAATATTATTAGTAGTAATGGTTTATTTATTGAATCAATATTGATTACAAGACACTAGCAGTAAAAATACTGAATTGTGGTCTCTAATTGTGGCACAATTTAGTTGTTATCACAATAAAAAGGTAGTTAAAACAATAAAAAGCTGAAAATATTAAAATACACAAACGACACAAGACCCCAAAAAATGAAAGGGCAAAAGACCCAGAATTGCACCCCAAAATAAAATTATCACAGTAGTCCCTAACCAGATCAGGAAAGCATTGCACAACGAAAAACAGAAACAATTGGACAGCACATAAACAAGCTATTGATTGTTGAAAAGATTAACCAGGGATGGAATAGGGCTGGTTTTGTAGCGGTTTGTTACATATGGACAAGTTTGCACTTGATTGGACGTGTATGTAGCTACAAGGGAAACAAATAAAACCACATAAAACTGAAGCAAATCATTACCAAAAAGCTTGTCATTATAAACACTCATAACATTACAAAAATATGGAAATAGGCGGTTATAAAGCCTATGGGTAATATTGTGAACGAATATTGTGAACTTCTCATCAAACCTGAGAGACCATCAGCATGAACTAATTGAAATTTGTGAACTCTGATTTGTTTTATTTGAGTGTAAAGTTAAGGCAGCCTCTTTGGCAAAACTCTACTTTACTGCACTGTTGTTTACTAATAAGAAACCTTAACAAGTAGGAACTAGTTTCAGTCAATGTTAATGGTTTGATTGAAATGTAAAGCACATTGAGACAGTTATTGTGAAATGCGCTATATAAAAACTTGATATTATTATTATACTGCTTCCTTTCAATGGTTCATATCTTTTGGACAAGGTAATTGATCTCCTTTTTAATCAACAAACAAGTGTTACAATTATTCATAATTCATACACCCAGTTTCGCTATTCCTTTTGGTGGAGAGCGCATCACATGGGGGCAGGGGAGTGTATAATAGGGTTTAATGCGTAACGCAGTAAACCGATTTAACACCAGGAAATATGCATAATTATAGTCAGGTTGCACAGTCGGGGCTATAAGCGATTGGGATTGTCAGGGCGCATTCAGACGTGGTTCCATTGTTCTTTTCAACCAACCAAAGCAATGCATTTGGGGAAAGGGTGCTTGTCTTTCTGGGAACCGTCATTAAATAATCTGCCACCGAGGAGTTAAGATAGATTGTATAGTTTCGCAAAATTTGGTACCTTCTTGGCAACTCGCTGGAAGTGGGAACCGCATTGAAGAAATCCAAGTGATATCTGATGAGGAGGGCGAAGATGGGCGGCTACAGAGAGTGGTGAAGCCGATGGCTTACTAGCCGGGCCAATCGGGTGAGTCGCTACATTTTCAGACCTAATGCTGGGGCAAGTACAGCCCCAACAGTAACGCTAGTAGGTAACACGAGTACCGTGAATACGGAAAGGTTTCAAACATCTAGTATGTATAAAGGGCCAATAATTGCGAACATCCCACAGATTAATAGTCAGGATATTTCACGGCCTTTACACGTAACTTGGGGGATAACGGGCCAACATTCTCAAAGCATGAGTACAGGTACACAAGGACAAGAAAGGGCGGACAATCATAATTTTTCTGGCAGCTTGCCGTTTAATATGAAAGTTAGTCAGAGCTTGTGTCAGTCAGGCCAATCAGGAATAAGTAAGCCTAGTAGTTTAGTGTACAACTTGGCAAATTCTAGTCAATATTCAGGGTATTCCATACATAACAGGGATGGGGCATGTAGTAGGTTAGGAGGGACATCATCTTCAATAGAACTGGGTGGTGCCCAACTTTCAAATGCAGGGTGCAAAATAAGTACAGTAGGGAGCAGTAGCATGTTGGGGTCAATTGATTGCACAGCGGGCTCTTGAAGCATACCGATGGCGAATAACATGCAGCATATGAATTAACCATCAACTCCCTTTAATCCATTTATATCGGTTTGTAGCGAATTGGGCGAGGGCCTACCGCTAACCTTAAAATTTTAAGATTATTCATAGCGAGTTTGTGGATTTCGCTGTGATCTTATAAAGAAGAGTGACCCTACAGTAGTACAAATAGCCTACCGCTAACCTTAAAATTTTTAAGATTATCCATAGCGAGTTTGTGGATTTCGCTGTGATCTTATAAAGCAGAGTGACCCTATATTAGTACAAATAGCGGTCATGACACAATAATTCTTGCTGGCTGTAAACGAGGGGGGTTTTATAATATGGAAAGATAATAAACACAGGCGTCCAATTACTTCTATACATACATGGACCTCTGCATTTTTTGACTTATGTAGCAGTGTATTTGCGTGCTCATCTCCATAGAACACATAGAATTATTGAAATATTGTCAGATCGTACGCACAGAGAGCAGCAGCTCGTCCAATAAAGGGGGATGGCGCACTTTTAGAATGAGGCAGCAATTAACACCAGTTAGATCATGGGCATAATTGACGATGAATTATGGGCATTGCACGTCACAGCACCATGTGTTAATCAAGCTCTAGAACAAAGTGTACATAAAGAATAGAAGGGCAATACCAAGTTTCATTATGACCTTTCGGAATGATTGATCATTATTAGGCACTAAATGGCCAGCTTCCATAAATCAAGGGGTAGCCTATTGCATAATATTAAAATTAAAGACCTTTGCATCTTCTTCCATTTGTACATACGTATCTGGTATTTCATATGTTTAATGAATAGGATATAGATGGCCTTAGCTTTCGATCCAAACCGGACTTAGTTCAGAGGCATAAAACAAGTACAAACAAATACATATCCATTCATAGAAAAACAGAGGGGAAATGGATTAAATGAAGAAAGAAGCGGGAAAATAACAGCCAATCAAAGTTTCTATTTCAGAAACAATTGGTGGCTATGAACCAATACGAGTAAAGTGGAGAGGACAAAGAAGGTTTCATATGAAAGGATGGATTACTGGACCATAAAAGTGGTAAATGCACTGTTCGTTAACAATGCAGGGAAACATGAAAGGGTAGAATTAGAGAACAAGTTGCATCATGATGCAATTAACAATGGTCAATTAATAGAGAAAAGCAAGATCAAAGGTACGATGGTATTAAAAATAGGTATGAGGGACCTGTGGAAAAAAGAAGGGGGGTTACTTACATGAGATAGTTATAGTAACAAATATATAGGACAACTTTAAAAAATTAATTTATACTTGAGTTACATCAGAATATAAACAACATTATAGTTCTCACGCAGAAGTGAAGTGGGGGTAACGGGAAGTTATTTAACACCAGTGTTTATGTTTAGTCCAAAAGGTTTGACTGTCTTGAGTTGGTGAATCCAGTGTGATTCTCTATGCTTGCAGTTATATTTCATATGTTCATAAATTGCACAATTGGGAGGATCCCACGGGTAGTTTCCTTGTTTCTAAGATGAAAGAGGATTGTAGACGCTTGGACCCTCGGCAAGATTCAAGATGTTCCATTACATTTCCAGTGCTGATTAGTCTGGTTAGTATTTTACCGCCAGTCTGCAAAATATTGAAATATTTGGTTGGGTCCTGGGGCGAATTAGAATAAATCTGCTTTATACTTGTTATGTATAAAGAGTTACACAGTTCAATGGTTTGGCGGGGACATTGAATAGGACTGGGTGCGGTACCCAGGGTAAGGCTTATCTGGCTATGCTATCAATATACACGTTAAAGCTTTGTTAATTTAGTCTTTTCTTAGTCGTTATATAGTTTAAGTATCATCGGTAACAGTAGCAGCTACCATAGCTTAGCAGGGAGGTCAGTACTAGCTTGAACCTGAAAGCGTTGATTTGCATAGATCAGGTGTACGTTTCCAATATCGGTTGGTTTTTCGTATCTGGCGGTCAACACAGCACTGATGTTCCATGGCAATGACACGTTGTGTCGTAAAAATGTCGGTACAAAATGTAACGAACATTGGAGGCGGGCTAAACGTAAAGCTTACGTATATGAAAAACAGAGGCGCATGATTAAAAATTATCAGTTGATCCGGTTATTCAAGTTACAGGTTGTAATTATTGTCAGTGAAGACGATAATTCGGTCGTTACAAAAAGTAACAAACATTATAAGGTGGGACTAAACGTACAGAGTATGTACATGAGATGAGAAGACGCATGATTAAAAATGATCGAGTGATCCGGTTATTCAAGTTACAGGGTGTAATTATTGGCAGTGAAGACAACAATTCGTAAAGAAGAGAAGATGAATGATTAAAAAGGAATCAGTTGCTCCGGTTGCAGCATAGCTTGCAGACATCTTCATCCGGTTGCAGCATAGCTTGCAGACATACCATATTTGACTTATATGACCTTTATTAAAGTAGCATAGTTAATGTTTAAAGTATAATCAGCATATGAAGCTCTGCTGTTAAAAGCAGCATTCTTGGTTGCCCTTTTCGGTTATTCTGAGGGTGAGTGAGTTTACAACTCACGATGGCAAATTCCCGGGCGTTGCGTATTGGTGATATTTCCTTTAATCAGGAAGGGAATTTGCAAGTAGTTCTAAGATATTCAAAAACGGATCAAGTGGGTAAAGTTCAATCATTTCTATTGACAGGAATGCAAATACTTCACTGTTTGTACATTAAGGGGGGGGGGACCCTATGTCAGCCAGACAAGTTAATCACATCTTAAAGCAGGGATTAAGGCCATCAGGTAAACCCCACACCCTTTTCAGTTCATAGTTGCAGGATATGTTTGGGGTTCGGGAGGAACAAATCAAAAGTATGGGGAGATGGAAGTCTGGAGCACTTGAATCCTACATTAGGCCAGACTTAATGTTTTCAATTGTCTAAAAGGGGGTAGCTTGTAGCAAGGTCATAAATAAGCAGTGTAGACAACCGCTTCTTTAATTAGCATATTGCTGTTAAAGATAAATAATCATTTACAAGATTGGTGAATGTTGAGTTGGTTGTTAACAAATTGTGTACAACATCTTCAACTACATACAAGACTTTGACAAGATAAAATATTGGTCAGAACAGATTACCCAGGCTGTTTTTCTTTGAATTTGTTTTCATACAGATGTTTATCGGGGACAGTATCATTCGCCACAGCAGCGGCACAGTGGTGGTACAGTGACATGGAAAGGCGTGTCTGGGGCACGCCTGGACGGCTGGGACTAGGCTCAGGAGATACGGCAAAAGGCGAGGTCCTGACGACAATAGTGTTACATCTAAGGACCAAAGATATCTTGAAGGAAAATTCGGGACAGATAAGACATAGGGTAAAAGGGAGCCTAAAGATGTTCATCAATCCGATGCAAGAACGTGGGTACCGGGACAGTATCATTCGTCACAGCAGCAGCACGGTGGAGGTACAGTGACATGGAAAGGCGTGTATGGGGCACGCCTGGACGGCTGGGACTAGGCTCAGGAGATTCCTGGCAAAAGGCGAGGTCCCGACGACAATAGTGTTACATATAAGGACCAAAGATATCGTGAAGGAAAATTCGGGACAGATAAGACATAGGGTAACAGGGAGCCTAAAGATGTTCATCAATCCGAAGCAAGAACGTGGGTACCGGGACAGTATCATTCGCCACAGCAGCGGCACAGTGGTGGTACAGTGACATGGAAAGGCGTGTCTGGGGCACGCCTGGACGGCTGGTACTAGGCTCAGGAGATACCTGGCAAAAGGCGAGGTCCCGACGACAATAGTGTTATATCTAGGGACCAACCCAGCAAACACGTAACGTCATCGTAACGTTACTGTGAAGTTGTATTTTGGTAATGTTGCTTCCCAACTAAAACACAACTAACCTACAACGTTGCCAAAAGGTTGCAGTTTGGTCTCGTTACACAATGACATAAATACAACGTTATAAAAACGTTATGTTTTAACATCGTATAAAAACGTCCTGTGAATATTGTTATGCAACGTTGTCAGAAGGTTTTGGTTTAGTCACGTTACTCCACAACTTAGATACAACTTTTGTCTAACGTTTTTTAAACGTCATATACAAACGTTATGTGAATGTTCTGTGCAAAACGTTATCTGAGAGTTGTGGCTTTGTTTTTTCACGACGTCTTAATAAAGTCACTTTAGCTTTGTTTGGCAACGTTGCTTGAATGTTGTACCTCCGTCAGGTTATTTGGCAACGTATGACTAACTTTGCAACGACGTAGTTTTCATCGTCTGATAATGGGACGTTGTGGAAACTTGTTTCAACAAAGTTACCGAACAGTGTTTTGACAGGTTACTGGCATGTGTCGCACGACGTGATCCTCGGGGCACGTGGGCAACGTACAGATATAACGTTGTATCAACGTTGTACCACGAGGCAGATGACCGCGGTCGTGCAGAAATCCTCTACAAAACGTTTTCAATCAGAAATAATGTTTTTTTATTATAATATTATTTTATGGTAATATTTTATAAATAAAAAAAATATAAACACTAATATAAGTGTTAGTAAAGAACAAAAAAATTAATAATAAAAAACTTACTACAATTATTAAAAAAGTAAATTCTCATATAAAGTACGAGGCTACAATCCGCGCGGAGGATTGTGGGGGATTGTTCAAATGTTATACTACACGTCCGCCGTTCAACCGTCGTATTCTTCTCCTAGCTGTTACGCCGACCAAATTTACATCGGTTGTTAAGTTGTCATCTTCTCGACAATGGTAAGTATTCTACATACAAAAACTCACTTTATCTTGTTGTGTTTTCCGTAAAAAAACAAGTATTTTCTTTGGCTGTTCACGATGGTCTATATGTCATCATTCATGTACGTCGTGTGTACATCTCCAGACAACAATACAATGAGACATAGATTTTACACATACAATGGCCGAGGTAGCTAGAATACGGCCAACCAATCTTCGTGTTTAATCTTCCTCCGTGCTCTTTGACACCTGTTTACTGTGTATCCTTTGTTCCAGAGTAGAATAATTGTGAACCACAGATTTTTGAGGAAATTGACTGCTTTTCGACGCCATGGTGTTTAATTTAATATATTATGATGCTTACTTATGTCTGAGCTTGCTGAGGGCACTAATTTGTGTGTGTTACTGTTGTGCTTTCCACAAATCAGCTACGGTAAAAGGAAAGGTATTTCATCAATTTATATATATAATTAATATTGTTGAAGGAGTAATTAAGGGGTAACTGAAAGGAACCACATTTGTATTTTTTTTTCAGAAAGCATATATGGAATAGTGAAGCATGATTGATGCTTTTTTAATGTTGATTGATTTACCTTTTTTTAGTGAAACGGACGCATTTAAAAAAAAAGGTTTGTTGATCAATTACAGTTAATTTTGTTAGCTGAGACAAACAACATGTGGGTAGAAGGAATGGAAATGCTTAGTTTTACCATTTCGAATGACCACCCCAATTACTTTATGTTTTTCTTAAAAATGTTTTTATTTTACTTTTAGGAGCTTGCAGAAAAAGTAAGAGGAGGCCATCTCATCTCTTTGACACTTAAAGTTTTCCCCACAACAAAAGTTGGGCCTAAGTACAGGTGAGTGAATTACATGTGCATGATGTAGCTTGGTATGTGAAATACTCTCAATGGAAATGTTGGCAACGTCTATTATATTGTAAAAAAAAACTAGATAGCTTGAAGACAAAAGGTATTCACTGTCCTATACAAAGATTAATGGAACATGTTTTCAGTCCATAGACATTTTGATAATGTGGAGGTACGTATGGACAGTTATGTTTCACGATGTATACATTAGAAAATTACAATGTCAAACTTGTTCTTGTTGACCCGACATGAATGAACAGATATACATTGATAAAGGAAATAAATGTACACATTTTGTTGGATAGGTCAAAATGACTCAATTTTCTCTTTGTTTCACATTTTCTTTTACATTTAGGAACCTTGTCGAGGAATACCTACCTTTTCGGATGTGGTGATGACCCTTGGTGATTCTGACTAATCCATCGACAATTTTGCCGTCTACCACTTGCTGCCTGCTATCCTTTTTTCCCCAAACCCTTTTTAACATTTTATCTCAAAGCTGAACTTTTGTTACTGATTTAAAAACGTAGATGCACTAAATGAAGAAATTTAAACAAGAACAGTATTTAACATTATTCAATAGGTTCAAAAAAGTTCTAAATTCAACATTCCTCCTCAACAACTTTGCCATTCACACTGGATTTTGCTCCATCCCAATCCCACCAAGGCCAACAGTTATGTGCTTAAATGAACACGTTGCCTTGGATCGGACGAGTTGGTCTATAAAAAGCATTTGTAACCGTTTTTATATAAAATGCATATGGCTGGAAAGATGTTTTAAAAGTAGAATACAATGATCGACACAAGTTAGCCTCGAAATTGCACGGTTTTCCATTTACCTCGTCGACTAACACGGTCGGCCATTTATGGGAGTTAAATGTGACTCCCATAAATGGCTGACCATGTTAGTTCGCAAAGTTAAAGAAAAAACACGCAATTTCGAGGCTAGCTTGCGAGATAGCTATATGTTATAGAGGGGCTCTGATGGCAAATTCAGTTTGTGATCCACGCATTTTTCACTATGGGAATGTAAAAAGAAAAAAAAACAATTTGTGTGGATATTCATTAAAATTGCACTGTATTTTTACTTTTGAAATCTAAAGACAATTGGAACTTTATTTAAAGTTAACTTTAAAAACGTTTGTTTTCAAAGGGTTGGTATACATTTGGCAATAAAATTACCTGGTAAGAAACATTTTGAGAAACAGTTTGAAGTAATGTGGTTTTGGAAAAACATTTTGAAGCTGATGAGTGTTTCTGCCAGAAACGTTTCTCAGATTGGGTATTCAAATTGCAAACTATAAATTCTTCCCACATGAAATTTCACAGGTTATTTTTATGGTACGATGTATCTACAACTAGATTTGAACAAGCAGTGAGTTTCAGTAACAATGGTATGGAACCTACTGTATGTGTATATAATATAATATATACATGTAGATAAATACAATAAAACTAACCCTCTGTGAATATTTCACTTCAAAAGATGTTTGTGTTTTTGAGATTTCACCGGGAAAAAAAACCAGGACGATTATTTCCACACAGGAAGAATATTTCTTAGATCTAAATTTTGGGGAATAAAGAGTGAGCTATTTTTTCTATAACCGGAGAACTTCGAAGTTAAACGTTCCTCAAAATGCATTACACTACCCAAAGCTGCTGAACTTCTGACACTACAGTTGTTTTTTATTGCCTTGAATTTGTAGAGTCATTGCCAAACGTATACAGACCATTTAACTGTAAATCTCCAACTTTGCCATTTTTATTATACCACGCATTTTGAGTTATATATAACCATGCTTTAAAGTTTTGCTGTCTTTTCTATGAAATGATTTGCATTCAATTAAAAATGTTAAGAGAGCCAAAAGCACTTTTGGTATGCATGTGTCTTGATTTTTTGTGATAAATTTACATTTATTTAAAGCATTTAATAACGTTTTTATAACGTTGGGTTTTTCCTGTTGAAGATGTTATATAAATACGTCACAATCACGTTCAGAAATAACTTTATCAAAACGTGAATTTTTAACGTTTTCACAACGTTATTATATTACGTCATGACGCGACGTTATCTAGACGTTGACAAAACTCCACACTTATCCGTCCGTACAACGTTAAATAAAAACGTTCTCCAAACATTCAAATAACGTCGTAGCGACGTTCAGGGCACGTTATTATGTTTGCTGGGAAAGATATCTTGAAGGAAACTTCGGGACAGAGTAGACATAGGGTAAAGAGAGCCTAAAGGTAATTAGGAACATCCTACCCAACACACGGTTAATTTGGTCAGACATTTTGTTAAGGGCGAAGTATCAAGGTAAAGTTAAAGGAGGGCAGACAAACGCTGCACTTGGGATTTAAATATGTATGCAAAGAAGATACTTCGGGAGATGCAAAACGCACATGTTATAAAACACCCCCATCTCATTAACCCTTCCCGGAAGGTGCGTACTGGCAAGACATGATTCATTTGGTTCCATCAAAATTTATCAGACGGGTTGAGGTTCTCCACTTCACACTCGGAGAAAGTTTTGTAACAAAAAAAAAAAAAAAAAAAAAAAAAAAAAAAAAGGGGGGGGGGGTTGTTTGGGCAAATTTTTATATCAAAATTTGCTTTGGCGGTAAGTTTAGGTTGTTCCTATAAACAAGAAGCTAATAGGCATTGTAGCCTGTGAGGAAGTGGTAAATTAATTTATGTGAATTGATATGGATAAATATGGTGGTAATAAAATGATGTGATTGTATATAAAGAAGTAGATTAATTTGGTACCTTCTTGGCAACTTGCTGGAAGTGGGAACCTCATTGACCCGGAGTTTTCTCCAGTCAATGAGTGCATTTATAATTAGAATAATTGTAATTAGTCTGGTACCTTCTTTGGCAAATCGCCGAGAAGTGGGAACCTTTGCGGATTGGAAATTTACCGTTCGCAAAGTGAGGAATTGGGACCCTTTGCGAATTGGTCGCAAAGTGTATTATAATGGGAACTGGTATACTTCTTTATGAGTGGATATCACTGGATGGAATTAAATAAAGGGAAATCCCTTATATTATTATGCATTGGCGTTTTACCACGGAATTCAGAGTACGGAATAAATTAACTCTTGGCAGAGTTCACTACAACAACAAATCCTTGTGTCTGTGTATATTTGTCAGGTGGTAAACGGTTTTATTGGTCGTTAAAGAACTCGTCGCCTACTCTTTTATTCCCTTTATAATGTATAACTCCTAATTGGTTTTCCCAGCAAATGCTCTGTATTTCAAAGTTAGTGCACAAAGATGTAAAAGTAACGGTCTCATTTCAACCATGGCACTTTGGATGTTTTTAAAGGCTAGTATTTTTGATGGTTTAAAAATAAAAGCAATGCTGTTGAAACCCCTCAGCCCCTGTAAATGCTAACACCCAACATTAGACACGATGCATAAGAAAGAAGAAACTTAAGACAGTGATTTGGATATTTTAAACCATGTAACTGTACAACATTAATAGTCCTCTTGAAGCTGGTAAAAAAACTTGCGAAGAAGCTATAACAAGTTATGAAACAACCTGTAGAAATACTTTGCTTTGTCACAATGATTGACAACCCTTTTTTATTATATATTATCAAAGTCTTATATAGCGCACATATCTACCAAACAAGGTACTCAAGGCGCTGAGTATATACAAACTTTCAGAAAGAAAGGTTATTTCAGTGATGAATTCTGAGACCCAATTATGTAGCACCTTATAAGCGTTTGCAAGGTGCAAGGCGCATACAGCAGCCGCAGCCAGGAACACCAGGGCGATCCGAATCCCTTCTCTTTTCGATAAGTGCACTGGGTTCTTTTACATGCGTTACACAACACATGGGACCAACGGCTTTACGTCCCATCCGAAGGACGAAGCAATGGTCAAGTGTCTTGCTTAAGGACACAAGTGTCACGGCTGGGGGATTCGAACCCACACAACCTGCTGATCAGAAACACCAGAGTTTGAATTCGGTGCTCTTAACCGCTCGGCCACGGCACTCCACAGATTCAAACCAGTTGATGATGGTATTGAAAGGAGAGAACCTCAATGAAATCCAATCAGCCATGGTGAACACATTGGGGTTGCACTGTTTGGTTGGGGTGGATTTGAACAGATTTACCTAAACCTAATAAGTGATGCAGTATCGAGTCCATACATCAACATGGCTTGTTAACTTGACTTGCAGGATTACAAGATAATGACTTTGGCATTGATTGTCATTGATTGACATCCCAAATTAGTATTGCTAATAGAACAGAGCAGGGATGTATAGACTATAGACATAGACTAGACAATATAATATGAGGCTATGTAATATTAAAGGGGACACATTTTGTACAAGTGGCAGACCGTACATTGTTTGCAAAGTAAGGTTTAAGGTTTATTACTTCCACAGTAATGCTGTAAAACAGGCAATAATATACATATACCAAATAATATACAGTTAAGCCAGGAGGAAATAAATACACTTTTATGATACTACGGGGGAGCTCACTAAGAAGCAAAGCCTATAAGCAGGAGCCCATGGTAAACCCCTTGATGAGCCCAAACCAAACACCCATGTAACAATAATAACATAGGTTGGGTAGAAGGAAAACCGTGCAATTCCGAGGCATATTTGTGTGGATCATTATATTCTACTTGTAATAATAATATCAAAGTCTGAAATAGCGCACGCATCTACTAAAAAAGGTACTCAAGGCGCTGAGTATATACAAACTCTCAGAAAGATAGGTTATTGAAGTGATGAATTCTGAGACCCAATTATTTAGCACCTTAGAAGGGTTTACAAGGTGCTACGGTGCATACAGCAGTCACAGCCAGGAACACCGGGGCGAACCCCTTCTCTTTTCGATAAGTGCACTGGGTTCTTTTACATGCGTTACACAACACATGGGACCAACGGCTTTACGTCCCATCCGAAGGACGAAGCAATGGTTAAGTGTCTTGCTTAATGACACAAGTGTCATGGCTGGGGATTCGAACCCACACTCTGCTGATCAGAACCACCATAGTTTGAATTCGGTGCTCTTAAAGCCATTATACACTTTCGGTAAACAGTATTGTCCAAGTCCCACACTTCGTGTATCACAACTTATATATAAAACAACAAACCTGTGAAAATTTAGGCTCAATCGGTCATCGGAGTCGGGAGAAAATAATGGGAAAACCCACTCTTGTTTCTGCGCGTTTCGCCGTGTCATGACATGTGTTTCAAAATAAATCCGTAATTCTCGCTAACGAGAATTTATATTGTTTTACCGTTTTCCCAAAAAGTAAAGCATTTCATGGACTAATATTTCAAGAGAAGTCTTTCACCATTACCTTCTGTAAACCCTGTAAATTATTTGTAAATCTGTGAACTTTTATTTTTTTTTCTTTACCGAAAGGGTCCAATGGCTTCAACCGCTCGGCCACGACACTTCCGAAACATCTTTCTAACCATTTGCAATTATAAAAAAAAGCGGTTTCAAACGCTTTTCATAGACCAACTCGCCTGATCCAAATGTCCCTTTAAATTTTCGTAAGTATCAGTTTTGATAAGAATTAAACCAATGTTGATGTTTTTGGACTGTATTTTCTTATTCACAAAAGACATCTAATTACAAAAGCAGGTGGATATTAAAACTTGTTTTTGCTGTGTACATCAAACCATTGGAAGTAATTATAAAGACATTATTTTTAGGTCAGATACCACGCACTGTAAGGTCTAATTAAGAGTGCATCCCATAATAGACCGATCCATTAAGCTCTGCCCTATTGCGTATTGACCAATCACAACCCATTGCACAACCAAAAGTCTGACACTATAAAGTCCGACATGCGTGCGCGTATGTTTGGCACGCGCGGCAGAGTTGTGCAGAATGGCATTGGAGAGGCTCACGTGTTCTTGCTCATTACTGCCTCCATGCTCACAAGTGCGCCATGGGCGGAGCCTAATGGATCGGTGTATTATTGTTAATCCAGATATTATAGAGGCACAATATACATTATTAATATTGACAAGACCATTATGCAAAGCACAAGGGGTTTGTCAGAGTGAATAGAGAGGCATTAACCACCATACATGAGGAGCTTAATTACGAGATTCAACAAAATGATCTATCCCAGCTCGCAGGACATCACAAATTTATACACAGCCATTCTGTTGCAACTACAACAAAAGTCGACTCGCGGCTCAAGGAAAATCCATGTTAGGTAATTATCAACCTTTGGATAGACCCTCGTGATAAATCTTAACATATCCTACCTTTCTACTGAACAATAAGTTTTTGGACTTAATTGCTTGGATGCCAAGGTGGGACAGGCATCGCATGATATACCTGATAACTTCAATCAATGCACATCGGGTTGTGATTGTAGCTGAGACAATCTGACTGTATTGATAATCAACTCTATCTCACATTCTAAAAGCAACCATTTCCATGAATAGGAGGCATTGGTTTGACTGGACACTGGAATACAACTTTTTATTTATATGAAGTTCTGAGGCAAGGCAATGCAACTGAGTTGGGAAAACAGGATTGGAAATGCAGCATCAGAGTGTGTCTTTTACTCTACTCAAGATGAACAACACAGAAAGAGAAGTGGACATAGTGGTGAAAGTAATCAACGCCGGTATTTGGACAATTACAACATTACTTGTATTGCTTCTAAATGCAGTATGTCTGATAATACTTCCTAAAGTCAAGGGAATCCATGAGTCTACCAAGGTGTTCTTAACATGTATGACAATTGGTGACTTTAACTTGGGAGTCTTTTACTACCTTCCAATGATAGGCGTCGCTATTGCTGGTGGTGCTTGGCCATTTGGAGCATTTTGTTACGTCCAAGCATTGGTTATCAGACAAGGTTTACTTATGAACATGTCGTCGGCTGTTTTGATAACATTTGATCGTTACACGGCTGTAGTACATCCATTAAGATATGTTTCTTTGGTGACAGGATGGAGAGCCAAGATCATCAGCTTCAGTATAGCAGCACTGACTACTCTTTATGCATTCAGCTTTTTACTACTGGAACTCAACCATACTCAATTCAATCCAATCCTCCAAATATGTCTGATTGGAGAAAACAATTTAACTACATATCTTTTGACTTTTACAAGTGGAATTCTCATGTTTGTGGTACTTATTGCTATGTACATTAAAATTCTTAAAATAGCAAGCAAGCATGCTGTCCGCATTGCAGCACAACAGAATCCCATAGCAGAGAAACCACTGACACCTAGCAGACGTTCCTTCACAACAATCTTCATCATAACGTCATTGCTAATGATTGGTTATATTCCGTTTAGTATTATATCCATCATGGTTTCAGCCAATATTCAACCACCTTGGATCATTGTCAATATGACAAAAGTTCTCCTGGCATCTGTCAGCTGGCTTAATGTGATGATTTATTATGTAAGAAACAAGGAAGTTAGAAAAACAACACAAAGCTTTCTTCAAAATATTAGGCAATACTGTTCATGCCACGAGTAGTACTAATAGCCAACAAAACACAACATGAAAAAAGGCCTAAAACTGAAATATTAAAGAAACACGTTGCCTTGGATCGGCCGAGTTGGTCTTTGAAATACAATGATTCACACAAACATGCCTCGAAATTGCACGGTTTTCCTCTTACCTCGTCGACTAACACGGTCGGCCATTTATGGGAGTCAAATTTTTGACTCCCATAAATGGCTGACCGTGTTAATTCGCAAAGTAAAAGGAAACCCACACAATTTCGAGGCAAATTTGTGTGGATCATTGTATTCTACTTTAAAAACCTCTTTCCAGTCATATGCATTTTATAACAAACGGTTACAAACGCTTTTCAAAGACCAACACGTCCAATCCAAGGCAACGTGTTCCTTTAACCTTTCATAAAATAGGTCATAAGGCAATTTCAGATTTCACATACAAAGAAAAGGCAGGGCTCGAATCTAGGAGGAACACAAGAAAGTCGGCCTTGTAGCTCAAAACCTTTACTGGACCAATATTATTATTAACAGGAACAGAATCAAAGGAGAATTTTGTTGACACAGTTAAATAAGCATAGGAGAAGATTTATGTCATTCTTATAAGTAAAGTGATGCACTTTGTAAATACCTGTGTTTTAGTGGTGAACTGGTCTACATTCCATGGTTTATCACTAGGTAGATCACACAGCATTGTATCACCTATCTCTTCTAACAGGAACTCAATCCTGGCCTCTCGGATGTCATTCACCTGTATGCAATCACCAAGAAAAGAAATTGGGATCGGTCTTAAAGAGTAGCTGCATTGAACTTGTTTTATTAAGTTCACTTTGACATCAATAAAGAGAATTTCGTACTCTTTCCAAAGGTATAATAGACTGTGCAAGTCTCGCACGTAGCGAAAACGAGAACTTAATTCGAAAAAAAGTATATTTTTGTACAAAACCAAATTGTATTGAAATTGTTATTTGTTAAAAAATTCTTAAAGATTATTATTTTTAACGTACTTTTTGTATAATTATTATTTTAATTCGGGTACATAATAATTGTTTTGTTTAAATTAACCTAAATATTATACATTTATCGGGACGAGGATCGCTGTTCGACATCGACCTGGATGGTTTTTCTAACAAACCCCGTTTGTGAATCACGTCCAATTGGTGCGATCATCACACAGGTTCAGCGATAATGGGAACGTCAATTGGATAATATTCTTAATTGTTTAGAGTAAACCGGAAACTGGAGGTCAAGTTTTTTTCTTTAGTTTTCTTCGTTAATTTGTTGAATTGATTTTACTTTTCTGTTTTTAATCACTTATTTTTACATTCCCAAGAACATATTCACTTTTTAGAGTCATAACTTATGTTAAACTAAAATTATTGACAGAACAAAATCTCCCCAACGTAAAACTCCATTAGGTTGGGACCACAATGGTCCCGGAAGTTCAATTTCTCGCGAGACTTGCACAGTCTATACAAAATGTTTCTGTCAATGATTAAATTATTTTGTTGATAAATGTTTCCCGATGTACGAATAAACAATAAGTGTATGTACAGGCGCTTAGGCAAATACAGCCTTTTTTGTAAATAAACGCTTAGGCGGATATGGGTAAACCCGGCCTACACCAGCGAGGGCTGGGTCCTCACAGTTATTTCCTAAGAAGCAATTCTTCTGTTAAATGTTTCAAGTGCTTTCCTCTTCAAATAAACGGCGAAACATTTTGTAAATAAAACAAGTTACTAAAACAATTTTGTCTGAACATGAATAAAAGGTGGTTTTTTTAGCTCTAGGGGAAACTGTAAAAATTATCCATCAACATACCTCCTTGATTATGAGGTCCAGATCTCCAAGGGCAGATCTAATACTCCTGAAGTAATTCTGTAGGTTGAGTGATGTCCAGCAAAGCAGAGTAAGGCCTGGTATAATAGCTAGGTCTACCTTCCTGGTATGAGCCATCATCAAAGGCTGGAAAATCACTGGGATCTTATCTCTTACTGCAGCATTCTCATCAAGCAATAACTAAAACATTTCAAAACATTTACAAAATGTTAAGATATCACCAAGTTACACTACTCATTCTATAAAAAATTCAAAACTAAGTTGAAGATGAGCTTTACAATTTTCATTGACTTTACTTCTAAAATGTGTTAGTGCATATCATTACACCCCTTATAAATATTCTGCCTTTTTATTGGTTTAGAGCGCGTCACATGATATGTCTTAGTTTTACTAGACGGCGGCCGTGTGATAGTGCATCTTGCCGTGTGATAGTGCATCAATTGCCGTGTGATAGTGCATCGTTTGCTGTGTGATAGTCCGACGACTATCACACAGCGTGCAGTACCCAGGCGTCATTTTACCCACCTCGAACCCAATCAGTTGTGCATCTGTGTATCTGAAACGCGCGTACGTACGTTACGTGTACGAAGATGATAAAAAGTCTGTTGGGGTGTTATAAAACAAATATTGACTGCTTTAACTCGGGAAAATAGAACGCTCCGGGGATCACCTCGGGAGTCGTAGTTTTAAACATAGCACTCGAAGCAGTCAATATTTGTATACTATACAACACCCAAGCAGATCCTTGCCATTTAGTTGAAGGATTGTCTGTCACGTGGTAGCAAATAAACGTACTATTGCACGCCAAGTCATTCACCGTGCATTTTTCGATCAATTCACTATGCATTTTTTTTTCCATCCGATTGCACGCTCGCCCGCCCTCCATTGACTAAAGTGACTACTCGATTAAATGCCCTTGGGAAAGCATTCTTGTAGGGACTACACTTTATTTGTTACTGTCCTTTATAGTAGAGTGTTAGTCTGAATCAAATGACAAAGATCTAGTTGGATGTTATATAAAACAAAAAATGGATGTTTTTCATTCGTGCAACAAGAAGAATATTTTCATTCGTTGGAGGATGATATGTTCCATTCTACATCTTGTTGAATTGAACATTCCATCTTTCAATTCATGAAAATATTCTTACCATTGCACTCATAAACATTCATGTATAATATGAACAACAAAACATTCATAAATACCTCAGACAGTTTCGCTATTCCTATTGGTGGAGAGCGCGTCACGTTTTTTTTTTTTTACGGTTGATAATGACCAGCTGGAGCTGTTTATAACCGGTTGTTTTCGGATAGATGCATACTACTATGCCCACGAATGCATATCCCAAAACTGTCTCAGTCATAAAAATGCAATACACATACAGAGCTCAAGGATGTCGGAAAACGTATAAGTTTTACAGAGTTTCATACTTAATTACGCCTTTTAACCAAAAAGGCATTTTATGAATGGGAATAAAAGAGTAGTGACTCGTTATCGCACGCCTTTATCGCACGGCCAAGACCCTGCCGGTTTTACACGGCAGTTTAAGAACTCGCCGCTACCCTTTTATTCCCTTATTTAAAGCCAAGTGAATATGAATTCACCTTTAGTGTAATTGTTTTTTGTTTTTTTTATACAGAATTTCTGATGAAAACTGTAATTCAACCTCCCTGACAGGTTGGTCAATTCGAAGTGGCATACAATTTATTTTGTACTCCTATTCATAAATGCTTCATCATTTCTTATAATATTTTAAAGAGGACACAAGTACTACAATAATGGTAGTTAGTAGATGTAGGTTTACCTTGAGCGTATTATAGTTTTCCTTGAGTTGCTCCTGTCCCAAGCATATAACATGAGCAGCCTCTGGAATCTCCAAGTCATGTTTACGCATGCACTCAGATTCACGCATAACCTGGTATAGCAAAGGGTCAAAGTTGACAAGGAGTTGCTTCGTTTCTGGATGACGGATGAGCAGGGTTGCCTGTAGGCCTGCGGAAAAAAAAAAAAACCCAAAACATTAATACTAGCACCAATATCTACCAAGGAATCAAATCTTCATTTTGTCGACAACCATGATTTATGATAGGGTATCACACAGCAATCAATAGCAGGGTTCCGCCACTGCTGGTACCCTTTCCAAACCCAACAACAGCAATCAATAGCAGGGTTCCGCCACTGCTGGTACCCTTTCCAAACCCAACAACAGCAATCAATAGCAGGGTTCCGCCACTGCTGTGGTACCCTTTCAAAACCCAACAGCAGCAATCAATAGCAGGGTTCCGCCACTGCTGGTACCCTTTCCAAACCCAACAACAGCAATCAATAGCAGGGTTCCGCCACTGCTGGTACCCTTTCCAAACCCAAAAACAGCAATCAATAGCAGGGTTCCGCCACTGCTGGTACCCTTTCCAAACCCAACAACAGCAATCAATAGCAGGGTTCCGCCACTGCTGGTACCCTTTCCAAACCCAACAACAGCAATCAATAGCAGGGTTCCGCCACTGCTGGTACCCTTTCCAAACCCAACAACAGCAATCAATAGCAGGGTTCCGCCACTGCTGGTACCCTTTCCAAACCCAACAACAGCAATCAATAGCAGGGTTCCGCCACTGCTGGTACCCTTTCCAAACACAACAACAGCAATCAATAGCAGGGTTCCGCCACTGCTGGTACCCTTTCCAAACCCAACAACAGCAATCAATAGCAGGTTTCCGCCACTGCTGGTACCCTTTCCAAACCCAACAATTTAACCAGTAAGAAGCTTCTCTCAACCTACAAGTATCTCAGAAACATTTCTGTTGTGTGCTACATACAAAATGTGTTTATTATTATATTGCTGCAAAAAAATACCTCCGAATGGCCTGACATTTCGACCCTAGCAGAGTTTTTCTCGAAGGCTAAAAGAAAGACTATGAGAATGACTCTACTAGGGTCGAAACGTCAGGCCATAAAATGAATATTCCAAGTTATAAATCACAAGGGAAACTAACTGGGTAAATTTGTCAATAATATGGGGTTAAACAAAAAAGATGAAATACAGCTACAGCTATTAAAAGTGAACAAATAAGTGCAACAACTCAAAAAATTTAAACCTGTGTTGCAAATTGTGAATAGAAAATGCACAAGTCTCTTTATAAGATAGTTCTGATAACAATTGAGAGTATAGCATTTAAATATGTGATCAGCACTATCCGAATGTTTTGTTTATTTTAATGGCAGAAGTATTTGTAACATTGGTAATATTACAATGTTTTCAAAAGTATTGTTTCCCTTTTTTATATTAAATATTATTTCTTATTTAATAGTTTTGTGAACCTTTTCACAAAACTTAACTCCAGTTACAGTAAAAATGGCGGATGCACATTTGTTTTCAGTATGCATAAAGCATATAGTTGTTTTACTGCCCCCTGATGAAACACCCATTAGACTCAGGTTTTATTTTCACTGCAAGCAACCTGGCCAATGTTTTGGTTCAAACACTAGGCGTATTCATCAGATTATATACCAATGATTATGGAACTGCCATGTTTTACCTGACTTGACTGCATCAACCTGTTTCATCCATGCTCTGTGGTACAGTATCTCAAACTCAATTAGTACAGCAGCCATTCGATTGTAGTTACGTATTACCTTGCGTGCATCTGGAGTTTTCAACAAGCCATGGATATTCTATAAAAAATATTTTTTTAATTATTACTCATTATTTGTATACTGGTTACTTATAAGAAATGCCTTCAGAACACAATTACTGAGGTAATTGTAACACTTCACAGATGTAGTACTGTGTTTATTTGTTATTAAATTTGGACGGTATTACCTTGAATATTTCCATTGGTTCTTGTATACGTCTGAAAAGCTGTCTTGCCCAAGAGATCTTACCAGCTACAGGAGGCATATCTCTAGGGATTGGTGGATCATCCTTATGCTTCATGTACAGCTGTAACATAGAAACACACATATTCATAAAATTGGAAATCAATCATCACAAAGTCTTTTAAAATCTCAACTAAAAACTTTTCTTTTTAAGGAAGCCTTCGGTAATGTGTAGTGAGTTTTGTATCTGTTGGTTTTTTACTTTTATGGTTTATATTTAATTGTGAACTTTTTAAATGCTTTCTTGTACCAAAGTCGCATTGTTTTTACAGCCTTTATTGTTTTATGGTGTTCATGCACCTTTTTTGCCTGTAAAGTTTTATATCTATTTTGCTTATATTTTTTACTGGTGTAATTTTCTTAAATCTGTTCACTTAATGCATGTAATGTTCTGTTAGGCTCCCTAGAACAGGCTGGACCTGGAGAGAGCACAATATAAAATCAATAAATTATTATTGTTATTATTATTATCTCAACCCCTAGAAACGTCAACCACATTAATAAAGTCACCCCTGCAAGCCTGCTTACTGTTCCAATAATAGTTTTGCCCCAAAATATTCAAAATTTTGAGAGTACAAATTCTTACCTTCTTGATACCTTCGAGTTCTGTGCCATAATGCTGTAGAATAGCTGTATACTTATCTTCAATGTTCAGTTGAGGGATGTTAAGACGCTCAAATCTGTATTAAACAAAAAATCAATCTTTTATAGTGACGAGTGCGACATTCGTGAGTTACATGCGAGTGTAAAAATTACTGCATAGTCACAAGTTAATGCTTTTAAACATTAACTTGTATTTAATATTGCATCGGGAAATACTCAGTACTTACCCGAGTTCTGTAAAAAAAAAATCACAGGCATAAATTACTCGGGTGGGATTCGAAACAACGACCTTTGTTATTCCATTAACTCCATAAACTTTTGAAAAATCTAAATGTCAAAATAAAAAAACACCACACTCTAAAGTCGTGTAAACTGAACATCACACTCTGAAGTCCTGTAAACTGAACACCACACTCTCAAGTCCTGTAAACTGAACACCAAACTCTCAAGTCCTGTAAACTGAACACCACACTCTGAAGTCATGTAAACTGAACACCACACTCTGAAGTCCTGTAAACTGAACACCACACTCTGAAGTCCTGTAAACTGAACACCACACTCTGAAATCCTGTAAACTGAATACCACACTCTGAAGCCCAGTAAACTGGACACCACACTCTGAAGTCCTGTAAACTGAATACCACACTCAGAAGTCCTGTAAACTGGACACCAAACTCTGAAGTCCTGTAAACTGAACACCACACTCTGAAGTCCTGTAAACTGAACACCACACTCTCAAGTCCTGTAAACTGAACACCACACTCTCAAGTCCTGTAAACTGAACACCACACTCTCAAGTCCTGTAAACTCAACACCACACTCTCAAGTCCTGTAAACTGAACACCACACTCTCAAGTCCTGTAAACTGAACACCACACTCTCAAGTCCTGTAAACTCAACACCACACTCTCAAGTCCTGTAAACTGAACACCACACTCTCAAGTCCTGTAAACTGGACACCACACTCTGAAGTCCAGTAAACTGAACAACACACTCTCAAGTCCAGTAAACTGAACACCACACTCTCCAAGTCCTGTAAAAGCGGGTATGGAGAAGTTAACTGTAGGATTTAATGTCTTTGTATCCACCATCTGAATGGTAAATATTACTATCGTACAGACATTCAATATTGACCCCTTTATATCAATATAAAGTTTTAAAACCACAAGGGAAACTGACAACAAAGATAGAATCAACCCCAAAATAAATTAAAGATCTAGTAAACAAACAGGTATGAAATAAATGATTTAAAGTTGATTCTGAATCAGAACACATTTGAGGTTTTAAATTAGTACTGATTAAATAGTTGGTTGATAATTGGAACGTTAATTTTTTTTTTTTATTCTGAAAGATGGGTTTTTATGAATGTGTTTTTGTCCCTTGTAAGTTATCTTTCCAGATAATTAGGGACCTTGTGTGTTAATTATTACAAAAATTACAAAAAATGAAATGTATAGACTAAAATGTATCAGTATTTTCAGCTTTTTTCAAATTTTTAGTTTCTGTTTTGAATTCTACACGTTTTAATGATGATCATTACTCTTAATTAGAATACTGAAAAGTTGTACAATCTGAAAATTATTTTAATGATCTTAGTGTTTAGCCATAATAACTGGATGTGCTTTGTGTTACTTATAACTACGGATGAGGACTACAACAGAATGGTGTTTGGATAATTATTTAAACACATGGAGGTTTTAGGCAAGAAAACATTTAACAATGTCATTGGGGATACCATTTTCTTTTCTTAAAAAAAAAAATATTGTGTTTTAATAGTTAGAAGATTTAATTTTATCATAAATCTGAATGGATGTTCATGTAAGATGGAAAAAAGAAGCTTTGAGTTTTGTGCAGTTTGAATAATCTACAGACATTACTAAAATGCTTCACTGTCAATCATGAGATAATATGCCATTACAAACTAGAACAAGCTTCTGGGTGCTGTTCAATTTCACCATCAACAAACATTGATTATTGCCATCTATGTGAATATTTGAATATTTTATGTCAAGACCAATTGAAGTATCAAGGATATAACTAGAACTGATTACAATGTTAACCTTCCTACTATTAAACCATTCAGTATAATCCACTTTGGTTTTGAATAAGCGAATAAAATGGTAATGACGAAATCGGAGTTTTTAAACTGCCGTTTTAAACTGGCAGGGTCATAAGGCTCAGGCCTTTATCGGAACGTAAAGACCCTGCAAGGTTTTAAATGGCAATTTAAGAATGAATCAATACTCTTTTATTACTCTTTTATTAAAAGGCGTAATAAAGTAAGAAACTCTGTAAAACTTGTCCGTTTATACTTGAGCTCTGTATGTGTGTTGCATTTTTATGACTGAGACAGTTTTTGAATATGCATTCGTGCGCGTAGTATGCATCTAAACATACTCGAAAAACAACCGGTTATGAACAGCTTTAGCTGGTCTTTATCAACCGTTTAAACACCCAAACGTGATGCGTTATCTATCAATAGGAATAGAGAAACTGTCTGAGGTATTTATGGATGATAGATAAACTACACCAGCTAGCAATATGATATCATGGTGATACTTTGTAATGAAAGTATACAGTACAAATGTACACAGTTAGGCGTTTGCTCAGCAGTGCTCCTGTATACAATCTTTGCAGTTGAATCATTATTTATCACTGGATAATATCACCAACAGTCGGAGGGTTAAATTAGTTTCAGCATCTATGTCAGGATTGTTTGTTAACACTGAATAAACCAAAGACAGGAAGTATTGAGTTGTGATCAAGTTTTGTAGATTGGAATCTTGTTTTGTTTGTATTGCAAACTAATGACTCAGACTCATGTCTTCAAAGTTATGTCTCAGTTCTTAGTGTGGGTCTTAGAATACTAACCAAGACTCTTGAAGAAGTTTGGACTAAATAATGAAGATGTACACGCTCACAATGAAGGATGCTCCAAGTCCTGAATTGAGATTCATTCTAAAACTCCAACCAAACATCAACTTCTCATTTGGTAAATTAACATTATTATCAGTGAGGTTCCAGACTCAAACTAATCAACACTTTTACAATGAATACCATGCCTATAGACGATGTGACCTCTGACGTCACTCAAAAACCATAACATGATTAGCGCGCATATCGCCGGGCAAAACCTTTGTGTTTTGGCAGCCAGCTAGAAAGTGTATGCAATCTTACCATGACTACGAGTCTTTTTGCCCGGCGGAACATGACGTATACAGTGTTTTTTTCAACAGAGGGCGGTTTAAATGTAAACATAGGTCACATCATCTATACTTCACAATTGATTCAATAAAACCTTTGAACAATTATTTTAGTCAGACTGTCTGCAACAGAGTCATGTATATAGCTGAGTTCTGGCTGGGTAATAACATCCTATGTAGGTGACCTTACTGAGTCAAGACAATGGCATTTATCACTGATTGGGACAAAAACACAGCTTGGGCCAGATATGATGGGTTTGCTGTATCAAATATTACTCTTCATGTTGGTTCGTGCAGAGAGCTCAGCAAAGGCGCATCATAATGGCCATAGTCCTTTACAGCACCAACGACCAGGACAATGATCGCTAGAGTGGTGCAAGCTGTGTACAGCGTCGTTAAGGTGCAAGGTGGTTTAACAACTGTTTTTTCAGCACATCCTAATGGCCAATACTACCATTGAGTCCAGTGGAATTGGATCAAAATGTATGATGGGGACCCTGGAAAGATGGCCTATAATCCATGAAGAACTGCTCTTAATGAAAACAATTTGAAGTCCTGTAAACTGACCACCACACTCTGAAGTCCTGTAAACTAAACACCACACTCTGAAGTCCTGTAAACTGAACACAACACTCTGAAGTCCAGTAAACTGAACACCACACTCTGAAGTCCTGTAAACTGAATACCACACTCAGAAGTCATGTAAACTGAACACCACACTCTGAAGTCCTGTAAACTGAATAAAGTCCTGTAAACTGAACACAACACTCTGAAGTCCTGTAAACTGAACACCACACTCTGAAGTCCTGTAAACTGAACACCACACTCTCAAGTTGTGTAAACTGAACACCACACTCTGAAGTCCTGTAAACTGAATACCAAACTCTGAAATCCTGTAAACTGAATACCACACTCTGAAGCCCAGTAAACTGGACACCACACTCTGAAGTCCTGTAAACTGAATACCACACTCAGAAGTCCTGTAAACTGGACACCAAACTCTGAAGTCCTGTAAACTGAACACCACACTCTGAAGTCCTGTAAACTGAACACCACACTCTCAAGTCCTGTAAACTGAACACCACACTCTGAAGTCCTGTAAACTGGACACCAAACTCTGAAGTCCTGTAAACTGAACACCACACTTTGAAGTCCTGTAAACTGAACACCACACTCTCAAGTCCTGTAAACTGAACACCACACTCTCAAGTCCTGTAAACTGAACACCACACTCTCAAGTCCAGTAAACTGAACACCACACTCTCAAGTCCTGTAAACTGAACACCACACTCTCAAGTCCTGTAAACTGGACACCACACTCTCAAGTCCAGTAAACTGAACACCACACTCTCAAGTCCTGTAAACTGAACACCACACTCTCAAGTCCTGTAAAAGCGGGTATGGAGAAGTTAACTGTAGGATTTAATGTCTTTGTATCCACCATCTGAATGGTAAATATTACTATCGTACAGACATTCAATATTGACCCCTTGCACGCACATCACATGCATTGACTGTGCCATGCTCACCATTTTGGTAGTCAATAAGTTTTTGTGTAAACGCCGCGTCACCTAAAATGCACACTTCACTGAATAACGCACAGTGTCATTGACCACCAAAATGGTGCATCCAAGATTCTGAAGATGACGTCAGGTGAATTGGGTCAATAGACATGGCATACAATGGAGCTCCTAGAGAAGATTTACAAAGGGAGTGACAAAGTACGGGTAGAACTAGAAAATAAGAGAAGATTTCAAATCTCAAGTCACCCACAAGATGTACAAGTATGTCTACACAGTGGCATAGGTTTAACACATCAGACTACTTAGCCTAAGACAATCATTACAAATTAAGACTTTCAACTACCATTATGCATTATTTAGGGTTTCTAGAAACAATGTGCAATTAGCTAATGCAATATGCCCTTGATACCACATTATGCTGTTTGATGCTCTCTGATGAGCAATTACAATATACAATGGACAAAATTAAAAGCAATTTATAAAAAAACCTTAATACCGCAATTTATGCAAACCCATAAATAATGCAATATCTTAATTGGACAGGCTGCACTATACTTAATTGCTTGTAAACATCGACAAAGTGGTTAATAAATGCTTTACAAGTTGAGACCTTCAACTATGTATGCATTATTTAGGGATGCTAGAAATCATGTGCAATTAGCTGCTTCAAATATAATTGCCTTCACTCTAAAAATTACCTCAGACTATTACACGTATGGACAACATTAAAAGCAACTTATACAATACCTTAATACCGCAATTTATGCAAACCCTTAAATAATGCAATACCTTAACTGGACAGGCTGCACTATACTTAATTGCTTGTAAACATGACAAAGTGGTTAATAAATGCTTAAAACGAAATGCGGTCCTCGCTGTGGCCACATCAGTGCGTGCTTGATACCTCACCAGACGAGTAAGGCTGTATTTATAACTCATACTCAGTTAAAGATCAACACCAAGTAAAGATTACTCATACATCTGACAACTTTTCAAACTTACCTTCATCATGAAAACCTTTATAGCTGTTGTCATGGTTATTTTCATTATGGGAAGTTGCAAATTTGATTGCGTAAAAAGGTTCAGAAGACCTCAATAAGGCCCACAACCATGCATTGGTTAATCATGAGTCTTTACACCCATCTTAATGGTACAGACATTCATTATATGGACATGGAATCAGTGGCGTAACTAAGGGGGTCAGGGTGGGGGGCGCCTGGGGCATTTGAAATTTGAAAATTTGATACTACTCATAAGCCTGTTAATCTTGGGAAGTTAAAAAATACATTGTTTGCAAGATCCATTATTGATATCAGTTCAAATTTTAGCCAGAATTTTTAATTTTAATTCCAACAAGTATTTCTCAACTAAATGTAGCACCCACCATATATTTCCTATGGTACAGACAAACAAAGTTTAAATGTATTCTACTCCATGATTTTTGGCTTTGAACGTCCAAAAACCCACCTGACCTATTTCCTCAAATGATGGTCTGTAATCCATTTTTAGTATCAAGGACTACACATTTTAACAAACATTTCAATGCTTAAAGGCAGTGGACACTATTGGTAATTACTCAAAATAATTACCAGCATAAAACCTTTCATGGTGACGAGTAATGGGCGAGGTTGATGGTATAAAACATTGTGAGAAACGGCTCCCTCTGAAGTGCCATAGTTTTCAAGAAAGAAGTAATTTTCCACGAATTTGATTTCGAGACCTCAGATTTAGAACTTGAGGTCTCGAAATCAACCATCTAAACGCACACAACTTCGTGTGACAATGGTGCTTTTTTTCTTTCGATATTATCTCGCAAGTTCGATGACCGATTGAGCTCAAATTTTCACAGATTTGTTTATTTATGCATATGTTGAGATACACAAACTGTGAAGGCTAGTCTTTGACAATTACCAATAGTGTCCACTGCCTTTAATGAGCCATCAAAGATTGCCTCTCTGCCTTGACTGCCAAAAAAACCAGCCTGATTGATCTATTATAGGCCACTTAGTATGGGTTTAAAAGTAAAGCAACTAATACAATGTAAAATTCATTAGTATGAATGAAGTGCAGCTGCGAAACTTCCAAGCGTCCTATATTTATCAAAGGACTCCTATATTAAATTTTTAAATGACGAACAGTTTACAGGGCAAAATAAAGTATGACAGATTATGCATGTTCCACCAATCAAATAACAAAGAGCTTTAAGTGCAGCTTTAAGTGGTGATAGGTATATTGTGCTCTTACAGTAGGACTAGATGTACATTTACATTCAATGTCATCACAAGGTCTTAATATACTTACCTAGAGAGCAGGGCCAAGGATTGAGTAGTAGCAGTTATTCGGTCAAAACTGTTGTCCACAAATTCTAGAAATGCATACTACGGCAACAAAATAAAACATTTGAATATTATAAAAAGGGGCTTCCCTGGTGTTTCCAGTATAAAGGGGCTTAATAATGAATGTCAGATTACAATCCACTTCCATTCTTCCAGTTCTCATGTGTTAGCACTATGAATGATGTACTACACTTATCATGAAGAGAACAGGCTTGCCCCAGTACATTGAGCTCAGGCACCATGAGCTTGATACTGATACAGGCCCTTTATGTAAAATAGCTGTATGTATTATAAAGTATGATCATAAAGACACTCATGAAATGAGTGGATATCTTCACAGAGTATAGACGATGTGACCTGTGCAAAAGAGCCTCAGAGCCTGGACTTCCTGCAGGCACGATTTGTACACAGCCTTATGGAAGAAAACACAAAATCTTACATTTTATGGAGATTGCACTGTCAAATTCTTAGCATTTGGATATGATGAAAGGGGCACATCTCAAAACTTGTCCAGCTTTTACCTTCATAACTCTTGGATTGATGTGGAAACTATGACACAAAATGTCAACTTTCCCATATGACCAGTGCAGTATCTTGCCTGCCAGAATACCCAAATATTGTACAAGGTCACACTTATTGTAAACAAAGGTCACATGTTCTATAACTTCCAGATACACGTTTTATTCATCTGTGAGTAACTTATGACTTGGCAACAAGGGTTGTGGGAATAGCGCCCTCTAGTGTTGATATATTACAACTCAATTAAGACATTGCTGAATAATAAGCTGGTTTTTCATTTAGGATCATTGCTTGACCCATTCCAAAAAAGGAAAGGATAACCAGAGAAACCTTTTGTAAAATATGGCAATGAACCCTCCTTCCACCCACCCCCTTCACTACCTCCATACATTCATTAGTTACTTAAAAGGCTCACCATTGTACGACACCATGCATGGCTCATTACCACTCTAAAGTACTTGTTTCTTTGCCACTTCTATAGACCGTAATGAATAACCCCTTTATTTGCTATGAAAGTCGCCATCTTGTAGGGTAAACCGTATGCGCGTCCAAACGCGTACATCAATGAAGCATGCAGCATTCCTGGTCTGATTTTTACGGTACATGCACGCACACACATCCCCACAGACGCCATGTTGTAGGGCAGATATTTGAATGGTGACGTCATACTCAATACGGTCTATAATCTGACCCAAGGTTATTGACCCTCCCTCTGCTCATTTCTGACCTACCTGCAAATCAAAGATGTTCTTCTTGAAGTCTTCAAAATCATTGTCAAAGTCAACCTTACGGTGATCCAGTACATCATAAGGCTTCTTCTTGACACCACTGTAGATATTCTGAAACTTGTTTGCCATTGGTTCAATGCCCTCGATACGAGAAGTTGTCAAAACACTGTAAGTATCAATAGTACACAGCATTTCCACAATCTGCAAAATAAAACACGAGTCAATTGGCATGTAGTTACTACCCTAAATTTCATGAAGCTTCAGAACCCTCCAACTTTCGAGAATAAATTCAGTATTTGCTTGGTTAAAATACAAAGTGATGAACAAGGTTATAACGTCAGAAATCCAAGTTGTATACTCCTTATGCTGATTCAGTGGCAAAACATAGGCTAAACTGTGCTTAAACACTTCTGGCTGTGGTTATATCATCCGTTTAAACACCCACTTGTGATGTCATCTCAACCAATCAAAATGGAGAAACTGTTCCAGGTATTTATGAATAAGGGAATCAATGTGTGGTGAAGAGGTTTTCAACTAGTGGTTTAAACCCGTCGTGGTCTGGATCTTGATAATTTTACTGAGACGAAGTTGAGGTAAATTATCAAGAACCAGGCCTCGGCAGGTTTATCCTACTAGTTGAAAACCAATTCAACAGACTTTGATTCCCATTCATAAATACCTTTTCGGTCGAAAAACATCAACACTTTTTGGTCAAAAAGTAAAATAAATGCAAAAATTATAATTGTTCAATGATTTCTTTCAACACAACACCACTCCAGCTATGAAATGGTAAGGCCCTCAGGTAAACAACTCCTTATAAGGAGATTGCTGTGTGCGTCACGCGTATCGCGTGATGTGGCACAACTGTTCCAGCCGGTGCTCTCGACCAATAGGAATGAAGAAACTGTCTTATAAGCACAGGTGCATGTTTCAACACTTTTTACTGGTGTTATATCATCCGTTCAAACACCCCCACGTGATGCCCTCTTGACCAATCAGAATGGATAAACTGTCTTCGGTGTTTTGGAATGTAGATTTCAACTTCACTGTATAATGTCCAAGTGATGCGCAATAGAACCAGTAATAAAACATAAAGTTTCTTACCTTATCTATGCGCTTACAGAAAGCATCAAACTTCCCAAAGATATACATCTCTGAGAAGTCAAATGATCTGGCTCCTGGTATCTCGTCAATCTTCTTCTTGGTTTTATGGAAGCATTTCTGATATTCCTTGTACAGTCTGGTTGCAGCATGGAGCTTACTGAGTAGCTCTTCATAGGGTTGATCCCATATGCGAAACATGCCATCATTAGTGATGTAGTTCTTACAAGCTGTTACCATCTGGTTGGTCACCTATCGGTATTGATGAACAGATTAAAAGGTGCAATGTTGTTGAGAATGAACCAAACTCAACAGTATACAATTTTTGTACGCTGTGACGGGGTCCATGGCGTTTTGTACACCCGAGGGGGAAATGGCAACCTCAGCTTCGCTGGGTGCCATTTCCACCCAAGGGCGTACAAAACCTATGGACCCCAAATCACAGAGTACAACAATTGTTTTGTTATACCTTGGTAACATGATTATTTCTCTTCTCAAAGTGATGTTGTCATCTTTAAACATTAATTACGACAAGTATTAACAAGCAAATGAACAGTTGAAAAAACATTCTTCACTGTTCCCTCGAACCAACGGCCATTTTGTACTAAGCGCTGGAAATTGACCAACGGTGGGAACGATCACGGTGATGTTCACCGGTTAACATCACTCATGTTACCCGCCGTGCTGTGCAGCCGTGCTGTGCAGCTGTGCTACATGGGTATATGTTGCACGTCACGTGATTGGTTCTCGACCAATCAAACTTCACAATTTGTTACCGAGGTATAACAATCTGAGATGAAGACTGAGAGTAAGACAATGACCATAGGACCTTATTGTTCATTATCAGAAAATAACTTGTGCTTATAAATAAAGTAATCCTGGGTCTTATATCAACCTTTTATGTTCAAACGGGAGCCCTGCTATGCCAAAAAAATAAAAAAATAAAATTCTTCAAACTTCAACACAAGTATATAAACAAATACTGTTCATGTTTCTGATTTTTTTGACTAATGTAATGTATTAAACATGGAAATGCTAAATGGATTGATGTGATGAATGATTCAATTTCAATTGAATTGTCACTTCAGTATTTTCATTCAGTTTGTTTAAAATGTACAAATCAAAGTATTTACCTTAATGAATAATGAAGTCATTCTTTCTGAGGTATTGTAATAGCGAGAGATACTGTGGATCATGCGGATTGCATTGATCAAGCTAGGTATGCAGTCTACCATACTAACCTGTAACAAACAACCAATCATGACAGTTAGGGATTTACACAACTCATTTTTATTGAAAAGATGTTAAATTTGCATCGGGGATAAAGAATATTAATTTCATTTTTACCCATATATACACCGATGTGTGTTAGCACTGTATACTCAGTACTTACCCGAGGTCGGTGAATTGCGAAGGTCCTGGGTTCAAATCCCACCCGAGTAACATGCCTGTGATATTTTTTCACAGAACTCGGGTAAGTACTGAGTATACAGTGCTAACACACATCGGTGTATATGGGTAAAAACCAAAATTAATATTCTTGATCCCCGATGCAAAGTTGTTTGCAGTTCCCGCTGCTAAAACATAGTATTTGAACCGGGCAACCTCGGTGGTCTAGTTGGTATGACACTGCTCTAGATTTGCAACGGTCGTGGGTTAGAATCCCGCCCGAGTAATATGCCTGTGATGTTTTTCACTTTTATTGAGCAAAGCATATTGTTGGCTTGTAACAACATAGTGACAGTTTCAAATTTCCCAGCATTTTGTTACAGCTAGTTAATAATCAAAGCTTTATCTTTTATAACTGAACTGTTTAGGTGGCTATATATATTAAACCTTACTGTAACTCACTTGATATCCTCCTAGGACGGTATTGAACTGAGGGACTTGACATTTCTTAATTAAACTTGGCACATTTTGAGAACGGTTTGGCATGATTCACAATGGTTTTGTTTAAGGCAGTGGACACTATTGGTAATTACTCAAAATAATTGCTAGCATTAAAACTTACTTGGTAACAAGCAATGGAGAGCTGTTGATAGTATAAACATTGTGAGAAACAGCTCCCTCTGAAGTAACAGAGTTTTTGAGAAAGAAGTAATTTTCCACAAATTTGAAGTCAAGACCTCAGAACTAGAGGTCCGAAAATCAACCATCTGAAAGCGTTTCTTTTTCTCTTCCCATTATTCTCGCAACTTTGACGACCAATTGAGGTTAAATTTTCACAGGTTTGTTATTTTGTGCAAATGTTGAGATACACAAAGTGAGAAGACTGGTCTTTGAGTAATTACCAAAGGTGTCCAGTGTCTTTAACAACTTAATAAACACTGTTTTACTAACACTGTGAATAACACTGTGTTTAGAAATTAAAGTCCAAATCACTGTTTTGTATCTTTAGTTTTTATTGGAATATTTGTCACCAGCGTAAAAATGTTTTCTTACAAAAAAATCTGAAAAAAAGAGCAGATAGGCATGCACAATGCAACTAACAGTTAACCTAAAAACCAGAACTTTTAAGTGGGGAAAAGTATTGCCCCCTGAGAAGTTTTATATTAACAGCTTAATTATAAAATGAAGGATGTTTAGGTTTGTATTTAGACTTGTAATGAAATCCTTCAATTGACTTACAGGGTCTGAATGATAGAGTGGTTCACAGAACTTCTCCAGTGTGTACAGGTATTTAACATTATCTCTGGCTTCATTAGCAGCATCAGTAATGCGACAATCCAACTCCTTCCAGATCTACAGCAAGACAGAAATCAAAACGCTGGAAACTATAAAAGCCAGTTTATAGTCGGTCTCGCGATGGTCGCGTGATGGAAATTTTGATGCACGACACAGTTTATAGTCATCACTGAGGCCTAAAAACTGTGGTTTTTTTTTTATCGCGCGTCAAAATTCCATCACCCAACCATCGCGCGACCGACTATAAACCGGCCTTTAATGTATGCATCTCAAAACCTGTTTATAACCACCAATACTCATTCTCATAGACCACAAATATGTCAGTCTCATAGACCACAAATATGTAGGCTTCATATTCTGGTCCAAATGAAGTGTGAACAATGCTTGAAATCATTCTTATGATTGTTTTTGAATTTCTTCTTAAAATACATTTATTTTAGTAAGTTTCACTGATTTTCAAAATTAATTTTGCTAATTTTTTATGCACGTGGCCAGACGTCACACAAGGCCTGAAGGCCACCTCAAGGTGTGTGGGCTACTTGACTTGGGACAAAGGTTTGCATGTGACCTATAAAGGCAACCTTCACACTTCATTATATTTTAGAAAAAGCAGTTCTCTGAAACTGTATTCCTAAAAGAAATTAGTTGGGCATTGTTATGATTAATAAGGCTTAAAACTACAAATGTAATTTAGTGCATATTGATGTCGAAAGGTTTAGCTACACTTCTGAGAATCTTCGATAGTGAAGTTTTAATTAGAGAGGGATTTGAATGCATACCTTGAGAACCTTACTCTTTGCAACATTGAGAACGTTGATAACCATCTTGCATTTCTTGCTCTTGATTTGATCTACGATTGAATTAAATCGAGCAGTCAACAGTCTCCAATGTTCCAATTCAGCCAATGGTCCTGTATCATCAGCTTCCTTTCTCATCTGCTCACTCTCAGCCAACACCTGAATGGGTTACAACAAATATTACTGCTTTATGCAAAGATGCTTTGCTCAGTATGTTTTCCTCACTACATCATGGTATCCGGTATGAAGTAAAGACTAGCTTATTTCTGATGCAAGTTTTGCAAGATTCAAGTAAGGAAAACTGTTTGCTTGTCTCATTGCTTCTAAAAAAAATGTGATCTTTAGATTGGGTTTATTAAGTGTACCTACTTATTTGTTTATTTTATTTTTCCAAAGGCAAGCCGCTACTAACAAGTCTTAGCTTCCTGGTCCTTACCTCCATAGTTTTCTTCTCAATCTATTATTGTTTAGTTGTTGGCACCTTACTTTGAAAATTGAGTGTGGAAATAAATTTACACTTGAATTAAAAATAATAATAACTGTAAGAGAAACACAAACACTTTCTAAAACAGCTAACAATTAGTCAAAATAACAATCAGTCAAAATATTGGTTGCCCCACAATTTTTCATACAGTAGTTGATGCTTTACTGACAAATGAATTACCTGCTCAATATCTTTACACCAAAAAGTAACGAGCTCGTCAAAGGCATCCACAATCTCAGGGTTTGCTGCAGCTAAGATACAATCTGATGCAGTGTCCAGTCCATCAATGTCAACAGTTTCACAGTCACGTAGCTGGATTGCACCCGAAACATTGGTTTGTGCACCTGAAAAATAAGTTTGTCCAATATTCATAAATATCCAAGACAGTTTCGCTATTTCTATTGGTGGAGAACATGTCACATGGGGGTGTTTAAACGGCTGATAAAGTAGTAGCTGGAGCTGTTTAAAAACCAGCTAGCTTCGCATGTTTGGCACGCAAGCTCATGTTCGCCAAACTACTACGCGGAACACAAACCGTATAGATATTAGTACCAGCGCGTAACATATTTATACACAACCCAATGCACACCAAACAATTTTTTGAATTTTTTTCTTCAAAATAACTTCTAAAATTCGCTGAAGAAAACAGATTGTCGATGATTATCTATAATTAAAACCTTTTTTGCTTTGAACAAAGAGTCATTTATGAATGGGAACAAAAGAGTAGTGAATCGTTCTTAAACCACTGTTTAAAACATTGCAGGGTCGTGCGATAAAGGGTCTTGCCTTCAGCTTGGGCCTTTATCGCAAAGCCACGACCCTGCCGATTTTTAAGGCCGTTAAAAGAACAATTCACTACTCTACACCTCTCAGCATACCTACACATTCCGGTATAGAATAACTGAAGTAAGGTTAGAATTACAACTACATTCTTTAAATAGACCCCTTGCGTTGGACGCCATCATTTCTACCAAACAATGGATACATGTGCAATAGAGTCTGCACTGTGAACGCCTCTCAGCCAATGATAAGTCTTCATTGACCACAGTGATGAGGGGTCTGTTTTGGGCTTGTGATCTCATATGCAAGGGGTCTATTGCAGCATACTAAAAGTAAAGATGGATAAAACCTACTTCCAACATACTGCATAAAACCATCAAAAGAATCTAGGAAACTCTTGTGCGTTTTCTTTCCATGTGGTGTATCTCCTAGTGCTCCCCAGTCCTCCATAGAATGAACTGCCGGCTTATAAATCTTACTAAGTACTCGATGGACACCGGGTAAGACAGTCAGTTTACCAGCACCTGTGGTATCTAGAAAACCATAGCTGATCTCCTGGAATATATAAAAAATACTTTATGTAAATCTCATTCTTAAAAAATTGTACACCAGAATCTTACATAAGTAATAAGTAGGATTTGAAACTTTGCTTGGTGGAAATACGATATGGAAAGGCTTGCGGTAACACCACGTATGACTATCTCTAAATGAGTTGGGGTGGTTCTGAAAAGAACCGTTGGTTTCAACTCGACGTTTCAATCAGTATGCTCTGATCGTCTTCTGGAGTCTTCTGGAGAAAAAAAAGTAATAAGCCAGTAAAATAGATGTGTACACCGTACACCTTGTGGTTTCCAGCCTGTCAACCCCCATCTACTAGATTATAACATATCACTGAAATGCAATGTACTGACCTCATGTATATTACGTTGACTCAGTACCACATCAGTTTTACATCTCAAGAAGAAGATACATTGTCCTGTCAGACCCTCCTCCAAACCATTAGTTACAAAGAGGCGCTGCATTTTGGCTCCTTTAGCTAATGTAACAATACGACCAGAATCTATATGAAAACAAGAACAGTTTTATTGATATGGCAAAGCAATGTAATAACAAGTCTGAATTTCCATAGGCCTTTTTGAGGTATGGCGGACTCAATAGGAATGTACTGTGTAGTTTGGGTGTATACACACAAATTTACCCAAACCTTATAGTGTTATAACATTGTGTCCGCCATATTTTAAAAAGGCTTATGGAAAGTTTCCTATGAGCTAGAACCCTTACATTGTCCTATTAGGCCACAGGAGTGTATGTCTCTTGTTAAATCACAATTACCAGAACTCAACTTGAAAAACTTTCATCTTCTAGTATGCAACATTCACAGAATGGCACCCATTAAAGTGTGCAATGATTGTTTCCTTTACAATCTTCACAATCTAATGAGTCCTGTAATGTCTTAAGCTTGACACTGTAGATGTTAGTTTGTTTGTTGCTTGGTTTATTGTAGTACACATCCTGCTTCATGCATACAGTATAATATACTGTATGGTACAATGTGCTTATCAATGGGCTACTGTTTAAAGTGTGCAATCATTACATGGGGTGGTGGTCTCTATGCATTATTCATTAGTTAGGAATTGGGTCATGATTGGAATGTAGATGAGGTAGTGTAAGGACAGTACCCAGTATCCAAAAAACCTGCCTTAAGATTTACACTTTCTTCCATGGAATGAAAGCTACATTTAGAAGGAGATATACAAACTACAGGTAGTGTAAAATTCAATCAAGAGAAATGATGGCACATCAAAATAACTTGGACTATATCTCACCATGATTAGGAGCATCACCATCTTGCAAGAACAACATCAAACACTTGGAGCCATCCTTCTCAAAGAATTTATCAAACAAGTCCATCTGCTGTGTAACATAATGAGACAATAAACAGTCATTTGAATGGAAGCTACATGTTGGTAATCAAAGTTTAAGTTATTGTTGAATTGTTCAAAAACCCTGCTACACTTTCAACTTGGTATGGTACCTGAAAGAATTTCTGCCTCAAGCCATGGCCATTGCCGGACCTGCTTCCCAATGCAATTTTCATTTTTGCTAAGGGCACTTCCACTTCCATTGGAAAATCATATATTCTATGGTTAACTTTGAAGGTACACAAGGCCAAGACCAGGGCAACAGTCTGTTGTCCAGCTGTATCAAACAAGTACGAACAGGTCTTTTTTAAATAAGGATACCTAGATACTGTATTATATGAAGGGGAGTCATGCTAGTACCTCTGCTGAATCCAGGAGATGTTCTTCAATAGCAGGTATCTCAAGTCCAGTATGTAGCTGCACTATTCCCATGATGTGCTGGTGGAGAGGTGAAATACGTACACGGCGCATTTCACGAGCATCTTTAGCTCTTGCCTGAATAAATTCATCAACAAGATCCACTATAAATTGGATACAACACCTTCTAGGCAAACACTTTTCAATGTCATTTATTTAATCGTTTTTTAACAAATTTTCAGGAAAAGTTCTCAAAAACTCAAGAACATATAAGTGATTGCTTGAATTACAATAACAAATTCAGTGGAAGTTTGGTTCATGATGTATTTTTGTATTCAAGTTATTTGAATAAATTACTGCACATTAACTCCGATTGTTGTCAGTTCTTTCACAACTTTAGAAGAATAAAACCATTCTGAGATTTACCTGTCTCTCCTTCAGTGTTTCAGCCTGTAATGCCCCTACAAGACTCTTTCTCTGTATTCGTACCCTTGGATGAATACTAAGTCTCCGTTTATCTATTGGATGGTCACCATCTTCATGAGCATGTGACCCTCCACTGGCATTCAAATCCTCATGAGACATCGCGTTGTTACATGCATGTCATATCTAAATAAGTCAACAAACACAGTACAAATCAGATTCGTTTTCTAGGAAATCTTTCAAACAAGACCAGGGCCCAATTTCATAGCTCTGCTTACCGACAAATTCTACGCTTACGGTCACAATTCTCTGCTAACGTAAAAGCGCTGAATTTCTACGCCAGCAGTGTACCGCAGAATGCCCTGGGAAGTATGCACGCACAGAAGCCAACATTCCTCACTAACCCGTGAAATACGCTTGACGTTAGCACAGAATTCCGTGCTTCCGTAAGCGCCAATTCTTTGCTTAGAATTGGCGCTTACGGTAAGCAGAGCAATGAAATTGGGCCCTGTTCAGTAGAAAATCTTTCAATCAAGAATCGTTCATTAGTGGAAATGTTGCATGATGGATACAATGCCAGAAATTGGCGGTGACATGTGACGATTACTCTTAGCCAGAGCTGAAGAGCAGGCAGCAATCTCTTTAACCTGGGGAATGTTTGTGAATAAAGAGGACACATCAAAAGTACCAATCATAGCTGTGCTAAAGAACTGCTTCTGAATACTATTTGACAAGGGAGTCAAGAAACTTATTTAGTAACGAGCAATGAAGACCTATATAAAACATCGCCAAAAATGGCTCCATTTGAACTTTTTGAGAAAGAGGTAGTTCTCCCTCAAATAGTTAACGAATTCAGCTGAAGCCTTTATTTTGCATTTGAAAGCCTAAATGTAACAAGGATTGTTTTTCTTTCATTATTCTCTTGCAAATTCGAGGACCAAAATTGGTCCCAAATTTTCACAGGTTTATTTTAAGCATATGTTGGGAAACAACAAATGAAAATACTGGTCTTAACAACACCAATTGGCAAGCAGTGTCTTTAAGTTTGGGTCAGTGAGAGTTGAGTTTTTTATATAATTTAGTAAGATCTTCTATAACTAATTGCTTTATTCATTTCTCCAAAGTTATAATAGCATTTCATTTTCAGGCACTATATATTTCAAGCAAAGTTTGAAAAAGGGAAAATTTGGGGCTATCAGTAGGCCTAAACACTTTTAATCTATACTGGTATCATATGGCCTGGTGATGGGTTTCCAATAGGATGACGGGGAAAAATGTTCACAATAAAAAACTAAATGATTTTTTTTTTCACATCATCTAGGCCTAGTATAGGCCGATCTAGCCTTATTATTATTAGACACTTTCACTTGTCGTGTGGTGAAATCTTAAAAGTTTTGGTCTTCTGTTGCAATAAATCGTCCGCCATTTACAATTTTTCTTACAACAATAAACTAATGTTACATTAAATACAAACAAAGTCAACAATACGTCATGATACATACAACAATGTGACATTCTGCATGTTCTGGGTCGTACACAATGTCCGCAATTAGTTCTGGGCTGATCATGGTTATTGATGTTACCAATTCACTTCAATATTCAATAAATTGAAAATAAACTTTAAAATAAAGGTCATCGCTTTTGAGCATCGCTTTAGAAGTATGTAGGATAGCATATTGGAACTTAAATTTTCAATAGGGCCTACCACGATCATTAATTAGAAGACCCACGGACGGCGAGGTAAAATTGATGGAAAATGTCGGTATCTATCTGCCACCACTTTTTCGCCACTGTATAACTAAATGTAAGATATTTACGATTACAAATGAGTAAATTCTTTTTGTAAAAAAAATAGGGAACGGAAAGATTGGTGATCACATCGATCGACAAACAGTCGACATGGATGGTCGAGTCGAGTACGAAAACATGATCTGATGATTAAAATAATCAAGCCAGCAAAATAATAATAATGACAGAAACGACCCACTATATTATAAAATAAGTTGTATACTTCCTGACTTCGTCTCCGAGAACCTACCACAAGACATAAGACGACAGTTCCCAACCATGTATGAAGCACAGCAAATTGTTCGGTTTCAGCACTGATTCAGGTATGTATGTAGCTGGTTTGAACAACGCAACACACGTTCTGAAAAAAAAATCCGAAGTTGATGTACACTATTCGGCGTTAAGGACATACGTGTTGTGTGTCCTGCCTGCAGCCGCTTGATCGTGTGTGAACGATCGACAAAATGGCTGCCGCGGCGATTTACCTAATCAGCAGCAGTATTAACAACATATCATCCGCCAAGTTAAAAAAAGCCCTTCACAGTACAAAAACAAATAATAATATTATTAATAATAAACAATGCAATAAAACAGGAATACTTTTGAATATTTTGTACGAGACACACGTAATATTTTGAGTGTTTTCATTATAAAGACAAATCGTGAATGGACTAATTTAATACCCGTGTAGGTATACACAAGAAAATGGTTGTTGTTCGGCGCTTGTTAAAACTTCTAACCAATCAAAATGTGCCATTGAAATTATATTTTGTTATTTGGCGCGCGCGCGCCCTGCTGCTAATCGTCTGCTTTTGATAGCTGCTGCATGAGCCTTTCCAAATCTCTGTGGGAAGTTATACCCATCTTGGGAACTTGTGGAAAGATCATAAAACGGGCAAACAGCCTCTTGCAATCAAGGCTTCCAATTAAATTAAATACAAACTATAGACCTACAACTTATCATTAAATAAATAAGTAAGCTAGTTAAGTTAGACCGCTGTTGCGTAACCCATTCAATATTGCCTGTAGTGTTCCTATGTTTAAAAGGTGATGCTCAGGATCTTGGTACTAGTCAAATTTAGCCTAATGTTAATACCTTTTCTATAATTGAAGTTCTACATTTGTTTTTTCAGCTGTCATGATCAAAATTGTGGTAGGTTCTATGGGCCTACCCCACGGGTCGATTGGAGCCGTTCTTATTTTTGATTTATGTTGAAGGTAGTTCAGGGTCAGATTGGAAATTACCCCGAAAACAAATTGTTCAATTTGTACTGAACGACTAGGCCTACACTTATAAGGGTATAGTAGCGCCCTGCTAAACTATTTCTTCCGAAGTGCTCTCGTTCAGTCAGAAGACTCTCGGATCTCCTAAGATCACCAGTGAAGTCCGTTTGAATGGTGTCCTCAAACATGGTAACAATAACACTTGGATCTGGGTTTTATTTTTAGTTTTTTCTGCCCACTCGCAAAGAGCAGTATATTTGGGAGTATGAAGATTCCTATTGATATATGTAAAATAAAGGTGCCAAGATACATGGTGATCACAGATACTGTTATTATTACTATGACTGCAGCAATAAATCTTAGCGCTACTTAGCCCGATCATCTCATCTCAAATGGCGGAGAAGAAAAAAAACCATATTTTTTTTCAACTTAATTTTTTTCCACAGGACTTAGGAAAGTACTGAGTATACAGTGCTAACACACATCGGTGTATGGGTAAAAAAATTTATAAAATTTAACATTCTGTATCCCCGATGCAAATTTAACATCTCTTATAACAACAATCTTAACATAGACAGGTGTCCAATCCATTTGGGGATAAAGAAGAGCAAGCTTGAGTTGTTCTGCACAAACCAAATAGACCAATGCAGTTGCACAACAAGTTATTATATAAACAAAGTTAATCGACATTGAGCTAGTTGTAAAGGCAACATCAATTGTATTTTACATCACAGGGAATAAAGGAAATTCAGTATTTAAACATCTATTTTTTAATCTTTTCTTTTAATCATCTTGTAAAACTGATAATTACAAACTGTATCATATGCGTTTGTATTCCTAGTAGTAGTACACCAAACATTAAAGTGACTAACTATGCTATTACAAGAGGCCAACTGTACAGATAACATAATATTACCAGGTCCCAGAATAGATTGGTCTTGGTCTTTATATATAGCTAGCATGGTCTCGGTTTATTTGGCTTATAAAACTGCAGCTTGGTCAAAAGTAAAGCTACTACCAATAGTTGTGATGCCTTAGTAAAATAATCAAGCACTTGATATAATGGGTAAGTGAAACAATGGCACAAAACATTTGTGTAAGGAACTCTGTTCTATTAATGATCAAGCAGCACTGTACAGGTAATTCATCATAATACACATGTGCACATGACTTCAAACAGAGGTTGATCATTGGCCAATCCTCTGCGCAGCGCGTACAAATCTGTGCGTTTCACTTTTTTCGTCACCTCTTAACCTCTAAGATGACGGCTGGATGCCGTCAATGCATAAGTTCTATATTAAAGGGACAGAACACCTTTGGCAATTACTTTATAAATACTAATGACCACAAAAACTTATTGGTATAAAATAGCACTGAAGAGCTGTTGATATTATAAAACTTTGTAAGAAACAACATTCCCCCTTTGAAATAGTGTAGTTTTCACACAACAAAAATTGGCATCTAAGAGCACACATTTCTATGCAACAAGGTCGTTACTTCTGTCATTATTTTTTTGCAACTTCGTTCAAATTTTCACAGTTTTTTTAATTTTATGCATATGTTGGGATACACCGAAAGAAGACTTGTCTTTAACAATTACCAAAAGTATACACTGCCTTCTAAGTAAGTCAGGAATACTAAACACTTTAAAATCAACACTTTATTCTAGAGGATAATGCCCCTTCGCTGTAACATGTATAGTATGAGTCATACAATTGTACAAACGATGAGACTTTTTTAGTACATAAAAAAGATTGACCTGTACGATAATGAAATATTATGGAATACATACAAAAGATTTTCATGTATGACCTTGGCACTGGAATGTTATCTGCTGTAATTTTCATACAAATATTATTTTTTACAAGATGGGGATGAACTGCCGTCGATTAAATTCACCAAACTCTTCCTAACTTGGATTATTCTTAGGACTTAGGATGAGTTCAGTTCCTTATCCATAAACGTGCGGAACACATTGAACCCATCCTGTAAGTTAGGATGAGTTACTCGTCCTTTGTGAAATCAGCTGCTGTTCTGTTATTAGTTAACACACTAAGTATTGTTTGAAGCTTTGCATGGTGTGGAGAAATAGGAAGAAACTATAAATAAATAGTAAACTTACAGGTACAATCTCTTTTGTGTGAGTGTTGACTCCGAGAAGAGCCAGTTTGGTATCCAGTTTACTACTTATTTATAGTTTCTTCCTAGACACTGGACACTAATGGTAATTGTCAAAGACCAGTCTTCTCACTTGATGTATCTCAACAAATGTATAAAATAACAAACCTGTGAAAATTTTAGCTCAATCGGTCACCGAAGTTGCGAGGTAATAATGAAAGAATACAACACCCTTGTCACAGAGTTGTGTGCTTTTAGATGGTTGATTTCGAGACCTCAAACTCTGAATCTGAGGTCTCAAAATCAAATTCGTGGAAAATTACTTTTCTCGCAATGTTATATTTCATCAACCTCTCCCCATTACTCGTCACCAAGTAAGGTTTTATGCTAATAAATATTTTAAGTAATTACGAATAGTGTCCACTGCCTTTAACACACTGTTTTAATTGATTATCTAACACATCCATGGTCAAGCTTCACAGAATACCTTTTCTTAACCTTAACCAGAAATAAAGTAGAGGTCAATTGAATAAAAAGTATTTCAACACTCACAGCATGTCATCCAACAAATCTAGAGACATTTTACAGCATTGGGTTAAGTATCGTTACGTAAATAACATGTATTATGGTTTGTAAGCAAGTTGTTTAAAATAACACTACCAAGTGTGGGGAATTCAATGGGAATTTTGAACCATAGCTCTTTAAGCTGAATACAGCAAGATGAAAACAAAATCCTTAAAACTTAATTATGTACAATTTATAATATAACAAACAAAACATTAATTTGGGCTTTACCTTTAAAAAGAAGTTTGTTTTGGTATGTAAACTTTTACTACCCAGTAAATATAATTATCTAACTATTATCTAACATAAATCATTTCTTCATGTTCACCATGGGACTCATGATTTCATTTGATACACTCTGCAATAAAACGCTACAGCATGCAAAAATCAACCCCCATACGGATGATGTCATGGTTTGTTTACTGCATTGCTTGAGTGCTGTAACTGGGTACTGCATTTCCCACAGTAAAGCACTGAGTGGAGACACAATGGTTGACCAAGTGAGAAGACTGGTCTTTAACAATTACCAAAGGTGTCCATGCCTTTAAAACCATTCATAAACAATCAACTTTCAAAGGTGGTGAACAGTATACCAGTAATGTACACAGACCCATATGTGCACTGGTTGTAGCTTTCACTACATGATAATGATATCATACAGCAGGATGGCAAAATACATCTATTATTCTAAATCATGTGGAAATTAAATGGTCAGACAGAAGAAGGGTTAATTAATACTCAAACTAAACTCAATGGGTTTTGTGAAACCCAATACTAAATACTACGCCACAAAAGCAACTAAATAAAAAAAAAAAGCAAAGTTAAAAACATGTTACTGTGCCATCACATTTTAAAAGCTTGAGCTAATCTTGAAAATAAAAAGATGTCAAAGGTTAACTCATCTACTAAATACATAATGGTACACCATTAAAACAATGACCAGATTCAAAAATTATGTACAAATTGTGTTACCTCTACGCTTATTCACACATCAGGTAATTAAAAAAACAAACACTTTCCCATTAGAGAACTTAAGTAACAAAGTAAAACTCTGTATCAATGACGCCTCTAACCATTAAACTTGTTTGATTTTTTCTTTTAATTACCGCCTGCCAAGGCCTTTCTAATTTTTCCAAACCTTCATCTGGTCAGTTTTGTGATTCAAACATGAATTCATGAACACTTTTCTAACTTGATTAGAAAATGGAGGAGAGAATAAGTCCGAATATTTTGGACACTTCTCTCAATTGTCACTGAGGCCATTGACCTTTAACCTTGATTTCCTTTCAATGAGTTCTTCCAAGAGTTTTCAACTTCATTTATCATACTTTATCTGGTTCGTTTTTATGATTCAAACTTGAACTCATGAACACTTTTGATAACAATACCAAAACTTATAAGCCCTTAATCATGATGACATGCTCTAGGGCGCCGAACAAATGTAACTAGTAAAAAAAACTAGTCCAGTACAAATATGGACAAATTAAAATAAAATAAGAAAGTACAACAATAGGAGTAAAAATGCTTTAAAACATTCAACCTTGATGCCTGTTCATTTGGATTGTGAATAAGTATTGTAAATACTTTCCTCAGTACATTAATAGGCAATGGATAGTTGGCCATCAGCAAACTGCTCCATTAGAAATCAGTATTTGGACATCTAAGTTTCTAACCTGCATTAATAACAAGAAATCTGTGTAATTTAACAATCTTCTTCTAATTTGAAATGGACCCTTTTCATGAAACATGCTAATTAAATTTCTGCATGCGTACATACCCTGTTGGTTGGCAAACGCCATAGAGTTGTGCACTAAGCAGACACACAATCGCGTCTGCGTCACGCTTCCATTACCTATGTACAAAACAATGCGATGTTCCCTCGTTTTTGCCAACCAAAATGTTAGTGCGCACACGCTTTATGCAATTTAAATATTTCATGAAAAGGGTCCATTGAAGAGCATCCTGCACATACTTATTCAGCAATCATCTGGATGTGTGTTAGTGGTGCATAGTCCTGCCTCAATACACTGCTGTGTTTCATTCTCATATGGCGACGATATGAATTAAAGGCAGTGAAGTTAGTGCCACAACATTCACATTGACATGCCTCCTCACCCTGGTGGACTTTCCGGATGTGATTCTCCAAGAAATGCTCAGTAGAGAACTTCTTTTTGCAAGATGGACAAGAATGTTCATACACTTTGTGGACAAGCATGTGGCGACGAAGATTCTCTGCTCGCTTGAAAACTTTATTGCAGACATCACAAGTTACAGGTTGCTATGAAATAAAATATAAACACAATCATTGAATCAACTGACTCGCATGTCGTGGCCGAGTAGAGAAGAGTACCGAACTTAAGCTCTGGTGTTTCAGATCAACAGAGTGTGGGTTCGAATCCTCGTCTAACACTTCCGTCCTTTTGTGAAAGCGGCCAGGTCCTGGAACTATGCAGGAATTGTAATTCTTTACTTTAACAGGATAAAGAAAGTAAGACAAATGTTCCAATTATATTCAATTCAATTCAATTCAATTCAATTCAATTCAATTCAATTCAATTCAATTCAATTTTTATTTGTCCCACCATGTAGGAAATTCTATATGTAGATAATTCTATATGTAGATTAATAACTTTTTTGTTGACTTGTTGTGATCCAAATGGTAAAAACACAGTCATAATGTAGGATTCAAGATCACAGACATAAAGAACCTATAGACGGACAGCACCTATGGAAATCAACGTCTGCATAGACTTACGTGCTACTGATACGTGATTGTTTGGTGTGCATTCGACGTGAGCGTACGCAACACGGAGGGCCATAGTATGAACTTGCGTTTCAAAGCGAGTTTAGACTGGATTTCCCAAGAAAAAAGTTGTAAACATGACATTTTAACAGTTCAACCTCAACACCCAACATTTGCAAACAGTCATATGGATTATTTATGAAGTTTTGTCTTACATATTAAGGCTACAATCCCGCATCGGGTCATCATGTCATGCAAATTTATAAAATATAATTAAGACGGTGCGGGCACTGCCTCAAAGTTATACCAAAACGTGTACTAAAAGCAGCAGGTCGCGCGTTAACTTCCGCCCACGGTTTGAGAAAGTACAAAATTACAGTTTGGCGCCCCCTACTGTCCGTCTATAGGTTCTTTATGTCTGTGTTCAAGATGGAGTGCCCAAAAAGAAAACTAGTTCATACTTATTTGGCTCACCCTGGATAAATAAACGACATAACAAAAATAATAATTTGCACTTGATTGATTGAAAGTTATGTTTATTGGGATCTTCCTTTCTTTCAGAGCACTGTCTTTCAAATAGAAGAGTTTCCTTTTCATTTAACTTACCTCCACTCCATGGCCCATGACATGTCTATTGAAGTTACCTCGTTGAATGAAGCTATATTCACAGTGTGGACATTGGTAATGACGCTGATTGGTGTGTAACAGGAGGTGATGTCGTAGACTGGATGCTACTTTGAAATATTTACTGCATATCTATACAACAACATACATATCAATCAATAACTAAGCAGCATAAACTCTGCTCTAAGCAGAGCTGCCAACATTTACATCTTGCAATCGGGGAGATTTTGTACAACAATCTGGGAGATGTTTAGAACTACATTCAACACAACAGGGAAAAAGTTTGCATAATCAGGGAGATTCTCTAATTTGTTAATCAGAACATGGTCAGATTGGTTTATTTTCAGGGAAAGTTCTGCAGAATCAGGGAGAGTTGGCAACTCTGCTAAAGATATCTGATACTGATTAACTCTTATGTGTCGACTGGTTGCTAGTGACCAGTTAAATCCCTTCAGAAAAATAATTGTAAAATGAAAAACAAAAATAGCATGATCACACAATTTTCAGAATGGTAAAAAGGGACTCTTGAGAGTGCCATTGTGTTTTTTTTTTCATAAATAATGTAACTGGTCTTGGCCTTGACCTTGGATGCTGAGACCCAGAACTCTGACTTAAAGGTCCTGGATTTGACTACAACACTGGGTTTTACTGGTAACAAAATTCACTTTACCACTCACAGATAATATACATTATCCATTGGACACACACAACTGTTGTGGTGACACCTTGGCTAGTTTTGTCATGTTAGGTGGGCTTGCTAAACCCTGTCCAGTTGGTCTTTTTATGAACGTGCACATTCTTCCCAGGGCTTTCTTGGGATGCCCTTTTGCAATGGACCCCCCCCCCATGAAATATGCTAATTACATTCACGCATGCGTACAGACCCTGCTGGTTGGCAAACACCATAGAGTTGTGCACTAAGCAGACGCGCAATCGCGTCTGCGTCACGCACCCATTAGCGTATATGTACAAAACAGCGCGATGTTCCCTCATTTTGCCAACCAAAACGTTAGTGCGCAAGCGCTATGTGCAATTTACATATTTCATGGGAAGGGTCTATTGGCGGGGTTCCTAATTCAACCAATCAAGTGCAGTTACATAAAACAACAGCGTCGCCACGCTGCATTTGTGCGACAACTTCACTTCGGTTCCGCTTCCAACCAAGTCAACACCAATGAGGCAACTCAATGTGTACCGTTGTGATTTATTGTATCCTCAGAGAATAATGACAGTCCTAACTGAAGCCCGGTGCATACTTCCTGTGAATGCGAATGCCATGCGAATTTGACGTGAATTTGACGTCACGACCTTCCTTTAGCAGTTGTTGGGAGTTGAACTGCTGCGAATTATTCGTTGCGAATTTGTGACGTCAACATTCGCTTCGCATACTCAGGAAGTATGAACCGGGCTTAAGACTCATGAATTGCACATCTTAGCTTTGATTGACTAACAAACATCCAGTTGAATACTTACCAAACATACAGAGCCTTTTTCCACAGATGTCTCCTGCTCTTCATGGTGGCCTCTAATGTGCTGTTTCAGTCCGTCTGCTCGGCGAAATCTACTGCCACAAAACTCACATACATGATTCTTCTGCTCATCATGTCTACCTTTATGGGATTGAAGACTGCTGTCGGAGATAAACACCTTACAACACGTAGGACAACCATGGAAGTTATCAAGAGTAATATCTTCAGGCAATGGGACGCGGTAATGTTGAGTTTCATGATAAGCCAGATCATCTTGGGTTGGGAAGAATCTTTGACATGGTATGCAAATCAGTCCATTGGATGTCACACTGTGGTATTTCTGGGGGAAAAAGTATAGCAAACTTTAGAGTGTCACATCTTACTCACTCTGTAAACTCCTCTTAAAGGATCCGGGTACTTGTAAAATGTCCACAGAATAAAACTTACATTGTTTGAAGGTAATGATAGTAGAAAACTTCCCTTCAAATATTACTTTGTGGTGCTGTAGTTTTTGAGCAATGAGTAAAACAATGTCACAAAAATAATTTTCGTCTCAGTTTTAGCTTTTAAAATGTGTTAATCAGTTATGGTATGTTATGGTATAATACCAACTGAATAATACGTTTAATGCTTAAATAATTTTCGTCTCACTAGGTCTGTACCAGAACGTAAACGAAAACCATAACAAAAAATGGACGTATTGCAACGTCCGGGCAATGTAACCTTAATTTTGATTGGTCGCCCGATATTCTTACACCAGGAGCACTGCCAGTCCCCTCAATACTGGAACGTAAGCAAAACTTTATTGTTTGAGACGAGAGGGGGTTGGGTGGGCGGTCCAAGACCATGCCCAGGTTCACTGAGAGGCACTTGTAGCCCCATTGTACACCGGCATACCTTTCACAATAAGAGATGAAAGTGCAATACAGCTTAGAAGCCCGGCATGTTAGACAGCATGTTGTTGGTTCAACACGCCAAATTGAATTGAGTGAAAAGGTGGAATATACAAATTAAAAGCCCTTTTCACACTACAGTTATTCCCGGGAAATTCCCGGAAACTTTTGGTCGATCTTTTTTAACTACTAAAGCCCTTTTCAAACTCTAGGTGTTTCCTGGGGTCTGATCGTAAGTGTGAAACAACCATCGCACTCCTGGGAAATAGTACTCCCGGGAGTTATCTAATTGAGATAGTGAGAACGGTCAATGGGGTGGCGGTGGGGTTAAAAACTCCATGGATTTTCCAGTGAGTTCATGAAAAATTAGTGCTGGTCATCGCCTGCAATACAATATTTTATGCCATTTAAGTCAATTTCGCGCTTTTTTATTTATTTATTTACTTTGTTTATTTATTTATTAATTTATTTATTTTTGGTGAGCACATTCTTGTTAAAGGCACTCTCACCATACGTTTAGTAAATCATCAAAATATAAATGAAAAAGAGATAATTTCTCACTAAAATAATAGAATACTTGTGGGCAGAAGCCTTTTATTACTATCTGAAAGCACACTAATATGTACAACAAGGGTGTTTTTTTCATTCAGTATTTTCTGGCAATTCAATGACCAATGACCAATTTATGAGTCCAAATTTTCCCATGTTTGTTATTTTCTGCATATATGCCGAGATACACCAAGTGAGAATACTGGTCTTTGACGATACCAAACGACACGTGTTCAGTGCCTTTAACTATTTAGGGTGGACTTCTTTAGACCACCCCATCTTTAATGCGTTGGAGATTTTTTTAATAAATTATTTATTACATTTATTTCTTTATGTTTGTCTCGCGAGTAAATGTATACCCCCAAATACACCCCTACTCAAGTATCTAAGGGGCTGAATGCATATTCCGATTTTCTCAGAGAAGTCAAGGGCTGTTTAAGAAGCAAAACTCGGATGTAAAATCCCCTAGAAATTGAATGTTTGATGTCACTTCTCCGAGAAAACAAAGCAATGGTTACTATGTTTGAGAGGTATGCACGATACGGAGACACATGGCTAAAGAAGGGGAAAATAGAGCCATCTTCCTTCGCCATTTGTAAATGCGTCTACATTGAACTATACCACCAGGATTAGGCTAATGTTAAGAAAGCAAACCGCATAGCGCAGCCCCCACCCCCCCCCCCACCCCCACGTTTACCAAAGGGGAATGGGCGATATGTATAGTTCTGCGAGTGAATTTTATTATCCAGTGCAAAGTTCATTGTTCATTATTCGAAATGGGCGTACGCCAAATGGAATAATTAGGTACCCATGTGACATGTACAGGCTTATCAGATGTGGCCTACTGCACACTCATGGACGATATTTGTAGGTTTCCGTATGTCCTTTCGTTTACGTTCTGGTACAGACCTACTGAGACAAAAATTATTTTGTGACTTGTTTTCCTCATTTCTCAAAAACCACAGCACCTCAGTAATTAACATTTGAAGGGAAGCTTTCTACTATCATTTTCTTCAATAATTTAATGTAAATCTATGGACATTTTGAAAAAGTACCCGAATCCTTTGATAAATGCCCTTTAGAAAAGAAAGAAAAAAATCCACAAAATGGGTCAGAAGTGATAGTGAAATAACAAATCATTCAAGATGCCCCTCTTCCCTCCAAGGCGTAAGTGGCAAATAATTTGAAGAGCAAAGGCTTTTTTCAAACAGTGACTGTTCCTGAATGAAAAATATGTGAATAGACAGTGTATCTTCCAAGTCCAAGTTTGCATTGGATTAGTATTGAACCGACACCAGAGGCATCCTTCCAATGGGTAAATCGTATGGCATGGTATCTGCACTTGGATATTTGAGACCTGGGGTAGGACATAACAAACCGTTCCAAATGCTTTTCAATGGACAAACTTGACCGACACAAGGCAACGTGTCCAATTAATTGTGTAGCCTTACCTGTAGGTGATTAAGCAGAGGTTGCAGCCTAGTAAACTGACATGGACAAAGATGACATGAATGAATCTCATCCGTTTTATCCTCAATTTGAATCAACTCCTTCACTCCCTCTCTATTTGTAGCCACTCGTAGATGCTGAAACTTATGACTATCAAAACTGAAGCGCTTGTGGAACTCTTTATTGCAAATGTTACAAGTGTAGATCTTGTCACTGTGAGTTTGAGTATGGTACCTCATGCTTGATTTATTGGAATACATTTGCAGGCATATTTGGCATTCATACACATTGGCTGTATTACAAACATGTTCAGTCATGGTATTAATCGATACAGTGCGATCAACCGATACACTGCGATCAACCGATACAGTGCGGATCCGTGTGGTCAGGCAATTATGCTTTTTCAGGCTGTCTTTTCGGCGATAAGTTTTGTCACATTTCTCACATTTGAATTCCACCTTTTTATGATTAAGTTGATGCCTGTGTAGTGTCCCACGACGTAAGAAGACACTATTACACTTATCACAATACAACTTTTGTGATTCTGGTATGTCTAAATTGTTTTCAGGATGGTTACTTAGTATGTGTTCATGCAGTGTCAACTTTGTAAGAGCACTGTACTCACAATATGTACACAAACAGACCTTTTCCATATGAACAGAAGCTTCATGAATTCTTAATCCTGTTGAAGTTGAGAATTCCCTGCTACACTCACCGCAAGAATATGTCGTATCTGACTCTATCTTTGTGTTTTGTACTTTGTGATCTTTGACATGTAAAAGGTATTTGGTCTGATTCCAAAATGTAACCTTACACGAAGTGCAACTAAAGTTCTCTGTATGTAGAAGCTGATGGTGTAGACGCAGTGCATGAGTTGTAGACAAATACCTATCACATAACGGGCAGCCAAGGTTGTAATCTTCAATACCATCAGTCACCTCATTCTCTTTGTGAATACTCTCTATATGTTGTGATAAGTGTTGTGTTGTCAGACAGATCTTAACACAATGTGGACACTGCACTGGATCTTGCTGGTGTTCTGTCTTGATGTGATGTTGTAGCTGATCTGTAGAATCTAAAATCAATGCGCATTCGTGGCAAGATCGAACACTTTCCCTCAAGACCCGATCTTGTAATAATTTATATTCCTTATCAGTCATGGTCTCCCTTTTCCCAAAGTTGCTGGTTTTCTTGGGGCTTATTTGTTTACGTGCTATCTTGCCAGGCTTAGACTGTTTCCTACGATCAGATTTGCTCCGATGCTTTTTCTTAACTCGCCGACTTTTTGGCGATTTTTTCTGTGATTTTTTCGGTGGAGTTTCAACTGCAGTGCAATGTTTTTCAGTCGATGTGTTTGGTACTTGGTCATCAGAGCCTGAGATGTCCTGAGCCTTCTCTGGAGATCTGAGTAAATCTAACACATCATTCTCTGACGTCTCTGCAGAAGGAACCGTCTCTGTAAAAAGAACAAATTGCAGATAAACAGAGGTATTGTTTTAAACCAAAACATTGAAAACCTGAACAAGACCAAAATACAAAAGAAAATATCTTACAGCCAGAGACTTTACCCTCAAATCATACAGTATATCACACCATGTTTAGACAAGCGCTCTAGAGTCCCGCCGAACCAAATAAGAAGCGAACTCTAGGTCAAGCCAAATAAATTTATGTTTCAGACGAACACACTTGATTTAAACTGCTAGAGATAAGGATATTTTTGTGAACGAAAATGCGCCAAACAACGATACCATGACAAGTTCATAGGTTGCTGGAAACTGAATCTAATAAAAAAGTGTGCATAGAACCAAGGTAACGTGGTATTCCATCCTACTAATTGTAAATAACAGAGTCACTAACAATGAGAAGTCAGTATGTCAAGTAAAATGGTTATTGCAAAAAGCCATGGTATAACAATATGGGGAGCCATAAACATGTACCTCCATTCTATGATAGCTGAACGACAAAGACAACGAATACTTAAAAGCTACCTTTTTTCATGTTCTTCTGATCACAATAGATTTTATATATAATTTACATTATGTTCGGGTCAAGATCGACGTCTGAAACCAAGACGCTCCAGAGTCATTTCGAACGACTGCAACAGTCGTTCGACTTCAACTCGGTCCTTACTGTATCAGACGTCACATTTTTCATGTACTTAATTCAATAATTTGCGGCTAGAGAGCCCATCTGGACCGGGTCTCAGTTTATTGAAAAAGATGAGCATAATGATGAAAGAAAGCTAAATACGATATAGAAGGGTTTGCGGCAACACCATGTCATGACTATTTTTAAACAAGTGGGGGTGGTTCTGAAAAGAATTGTTGGTTTCACCTTTTCTTCACAAGACGATCAGAGCATACTGATCGAAACGTCGAGATGAAACCAATAGTTCTTTTCAGAACCACCCCAACTCCTTTAAAGATAGTCATTACGTGGTTTTACCGCAAACCTTTACATATCGTATTTCCACCATGCAAAGTTTCAAATCCTACTTAAAGTTAATTACCTTTCAAAAGTGGTTGATCTAATTGGACTGCATAATGAGGTGCATACCAAACCCTCAGCGCCTCTCCAGCAACAATGTCTCTTATGACTGTAAAATAAAGACCACCTTTGTATGGATAGACGATCAGATTCTGATTAGCTTCCTCGGTTGCCTTAGTAACCAGAGACATCCAGTTACACTTCATTTCATCAGATGTGTCCAGAAGTACGGATTCTCCATCTTTCTTAAAGATCTACACAAAACCAGAAACTTTATTATGAATATCAAAAAGCATAAAGCTGGATTTTAAGCACGATGTATACTTCATTATAATAACAAGAATCAAATTTTGTACGGAGGTTTTTCTTATTAAAACAAGGAACAAAACGATTTTTAAGGAAATAAAATGATAATTTGAAGCACTGAGTTTACATGGCAACCTCTATCAGTCATCAACATGTATGCCTTGCTAGTGCGTACGTACATTAACTTGGTAATGACTGTCTGGGTGTCATACACATAGTGCACAGTAACTGTATGTACATGCAGTCCTAGAAGTTGCCTACATTAACAAACCATGCACCTGTTGCAAGTAGAATATAGTTGCTTTGAAAAGTACATCAATCTCCAAAGACTGGACTGTTCTATTTCACAATCTGTGGAGCCAACTGACTTTAAAACCTTTCCAGACATGCCAGATGTCTCATCAGGATATTTGTGTTTGTCGTATTCAATTCACACACACTCAAACGTATACATGTAAGGAAGTCATCATGGAGTACATGTAGATGTAGAAGTTTTGGGGCCAAGCGGTTAAGAGCACCAAATTCAAACTCTGGCGTTTCTGATCAGCAGAGTGTGGGTTCGAATCCCCAGCCGTGACACTTGCGTCCTTAAGCAAGACACTTACAGTGTAGCCATTGCTTCGTCCTTCGGATGGGACATAAAGGCGTTGGTCCCATGTGTTGTGTAACGCATGTAAAATAACCCAGTGCACTTTTACAAGAGAAGGGGTTCGCCCTAGTTTTCCTGGCTGTGGCTGCTGTATGCGCCGTAGCACCTTGTAAACCCTTATAAGGTGCTACATAATTGGGTCTCAGAATTCATCACGGCAATAACCTATCTTGCTGAAAGTTTGTACATACGCCTTGAGTACCTTGTTTGGTAGATACATGCCCTATATAAGACTTTAAGATTATTATTATAGATCCAAGAATGTGCAATCAATGTTCTTACCTTTAGGATAAGTCCACTTTGAGTACCTTCGTCATCCTTCGTACTCTCAGTTGCTTCAAGAGGACCAAACTGAGTTCTTCGAGCTATGTTCCCTTTAGCAACTACCTGCCGCTGACCTTCAATGGTTTGAAGGTATAGGCTAGTTGGCAATGAGGCTACAGCCCGGGATAAAGTTGGTGTATCTTTGATGAAGATTACTTCACCATGTTGAGGGCATTCTGGACCATGACATCTCATGCAATCTATACACCCTGGAAACCAACAATTAAAAAAACACTAACAGTATTGTTCAATGTGATAAAGTATTCCATACGTACAGGTTTGTATTCTTCGTTTTTGAAAGGGCAAGGGCACCAAGGCATTTTCTCTTTGGCAAAGGGCTACCTATGAGGAAATTGTAAAATTCCACTGGAGCATTTCAAGGGCACCAAGGCAATGACCAGGGGACATGGAGGCAATCGCCTTCGTTGCCTCAACAAAGTATCGGGCATGAAAATATTCCTACGTACGGAACAAGTTACCAATGAAGTTACAGAAATTGAGCCCCCTTGCTTTAAAAAAAAAAAAATCTAAAGACTTGAGAAAAATAGTGATTTTTTTACACTTGAACCCCACTGGCATTCTTCGCCCCGATGCAAAATCGATTAATTGTTCTCAATTAAGGTTGTGTCTATGTGCTCTCTTGTTTCCAAGCTTGTTATATTAACTTTTTATCATGTATAGTTAGTAGCTTAGTATGTCTTGACTTGTTAACATTATTACCTTAGACAATTTCAAATATGATTTTAAGGTGTATGTTTATTCTAAAAGTTGAAGCTGAAATTAATAGTACTCACAAAGCAACTCCTGATCGTCCACTTCCATTTTCAAGTCAAATTCCTTATAGCAGTCTATAAACAGGATCTGTAAAAACATGAGAAAGTTATTACATTTCTGCATTCAATAAATGTGGGTTCACCTTTAGGTTACCATGTAAAACCTAAATCTAAGCTTTGCGTATGCCTCTCTTCCTAAGTCCGTCTCAGAATTTCTTTAAATAATGAAGGAAAAAATTGTATGTTGACTGTGAATGATTTTGTCAAGCAATTTAACATGGCAAAATATTTGAACTACCGGGTAAGCATGTTCTGTTCACACTGAATGCAAATTATGAATCGCAAATGATGTGTTTTTTTAAGTAGCAGTTGAAACATTGTGTGAAGCATAGGAAATCGATTACTTGTTTTTATAGTTCTGTCTGTGTTCTGATCTTTATGAAAATTTATTGAGCTGCAAAGTGGTGATTACTTGCAGGGTTAGAAGTGTTAGGGAAAATCCAAACGACACCAGTCCATCACAGGGCTGACTCAAAATGTTTACTGGACCAGAATCAAAATAAGGAAACAGTTTCTGACCTAGTTGAACATGCATTAGGCCTACTTCTAGAAACTATAAGGCTCCCCTGGGAACCTTATTTATAGTTTCTAGAAGTACATTAGGCCTACCTACTCCTAGAACTATGAGGTTCCACTATCGTCTCCCGTCTATGATATAGAGTTTTCGTTCCGCTATCGTCTCCCCCTATAGTTCTAGGTAGGAGTAAGACCTACCTACATGACATAGGCTACCATTTACTTTTTGATATTGACTGTAAACATTTTTCCTGTTATCCTATCGGAAACCCATGACACCACTCACCACAATAACTTTGTTATTGTTTTTGTTCCGACTGCTGACCGTTTTTAACAGGTGCAAGGTTTGTATTATTTGTGGTTGTGCATGTTACGAGTTTGTGGGTGCCGAGTTTGCTAGTTGCGATAGCATAACCTAACCCTCCTGCCGACGGCAGGAGATTTACTTTACATTATCATCGCAACTACGAGTTTGCTAGCTATGAGCGAGTATGATGAGCATGATGTGGTGCCAAGTTTGCAAGGTGCCGAGTTTGCAAGGTGCCAAGTTTAGTTTGTTGGTTCCGAGTTTGTGGGTGCCGAGGGATAACTTTCCGTATGGCGCCACCACTTTTTCACTCATTTTTACAAAAAGGGATATATCAATCAGGTAAATTAGATACTATATTATTTTATTTCGAATGAAAAAGTGGTGGCGCCATACGGAAACTTTTCCGGTCATGCTAAGTTTGCAAGGTGCTGAGCTTGTTGGTGCCGAGTTTGCAAGGTGCTGAAGCATGGAGCTAAAAAAAACCGGGTAAACAGCAACCAGTCTTGTTATTTCACGACACTCGATTGATCATTGATTTGATTGAGTCGAGTTTATTTTTGCCCATTCCCGTACATCCGTATGATAACCATCTTGAAAATTATCCCAAAACACCAAAACATACCTTCAAATTTCTGTCAGCGACAAAAAATACTTTATAGCACTTTGTTGTCTGGGTAGTAAAGTTAAATTGACGAAGTAAGAGGGTCAAAGTCGCAAATGTGTAGCTCCTTCTTGCTTGCCGCCCGCGCTGCGCTGCTGATATGATCGACGACCGCTAAATTTGCAATACACACAAACAATTCACCGTTTGGGTGGGGAGAGCGCCCTCACAGCTAGCTGTTCTTCTAATTTAGAAACAAAGATGGCGGCCCCCACGAGAGAAAAAGTGCAAGAGTTGATAGCTGAGAAAGACTCCATTGAAAGAGAAATCAAGGAGTTGTATGATGTTTTAGAATCGGTAAGTGTTTATGACAGAGACGCCCTTCCGGAGATTTGATCGGATCTGTACTGTAGGTCTGCTGCCCGCCGGTGACCGAGTTCATCGTTAGGCTAGCCGCGCTTGCCCCCCCCCCCCCCGCCCCCACAATTTCATAGTGTCAACCACATCCTGGTCAGCCTGGTGTCATGTGTTTTCAGTAGGATAACAGGAAAATTGTTCACAATCAAAAACTGAATGGTTTTTTTCCAAATCATCTAGGGCCTATCAAATTTTTTAACAATAACACTTGTACAGTTACAGTTTACACTTCATGGTCACATCATGGGGTGTGTGTGTTGAAATTTTTGGTTTTATGTTGCGAGAGACAGTCCGCCCGACATTGGAGCAACATCATATGTTTTCACACCTTTCAGTGGTTGGTATTTTATTGAATATTCAGAAGCTAGTAGGCCTATGGCGTGCAAAATAAATCAAAAATATTATTCAATTACTACTTAACAAATTTAATTACATTTTTGTCCTGATGATGTTTCTTTGACTCATTTGAATGTTGGCATAATAATGCACAAGTGATTTGTACCAAAAATCTTCATTTTATAAATGTTTGAGCATAACCAACGACAGGAAACTTTATTCTCAGCATGACTAAGCCTGATGAAAATACAGACCGTGAGTAAACTGCATAGCTTCTGTCACCGGTGCAGCTTGCACAATATCGCGGTAAACAGGAATCAAAGTTGGGGTTCGAAAACATATGAATGAGGGTCGATAACGTATGACGTTACGATACTTAAGTCTTTTTTAAGGCATACATAGGCCATACTATTTCTACCTCCATGGTTATCGCAACTAGATTATCCACTTTTAAAAATGAGGGGGTGGGGCGGCTAGTGCTAGCCTGACGAACTGATCTATATCACCTGTTGGTTGCGTTTGGTTTCTGCGACATACAGATACAGTATGTGTTGTGTGCCAACTGTCTGGATGGTGACTTCCTAGACTCCCTCCGAACTCAGGCCCCCTGAGGTTGTAAGCTTTCCAGTGATATACCAATGCAAAAAGTGCCTTCCTCCTTTAAAGCCATTGGACCCTTTCGGTACAGAAAAAAAAAAAAAAGTTCACGGATTTACAAATAATTTACAGGGTTTACAGAAGGTAATGGTGAAAGACTTCTCTTGAAATATTAGTCCATGAAATGCTTTACTTTTTGAGAAAACAGTAAAACAATATAAATTCTCGTTAGCGAGAATTACAGATTTATTTTAAACACATGTCATGACACGGCGAAACGCGCGGAAACAAGAGTGGGTTTTCCCGTTATTTTCTCCCGACTCCGATGACCGATTGAGCCTAAATTTTCACAGGTTTGTTATTTTATATATAAGTTGTGATACACGAAGTGTGGGACTTGGACAATACTGTTTACTGAAAGTGTATAATGGCTTTAATGAGAGTAATTACAGCGTTTATTTACTGATTTGTTTGACAGCAAGGTAATGTTGGAATGGACGGCCCATTGATTGATTCAGAAGGATATCCACGTAATGACATTGATGTCTACAGTGCCAGGACAGCAAGACACAGAATCATATGTAAGTAGATACAATGTTGTATATCTGTGAACTTTCTCCTAGAACTAGATCTATGAGGTTAATGGTTAAGGGAAGCGATAGCAGGAACAGGCCTCTCAGGCGCAGACGATAGCAGCAACAGGCCTCTCATATTGTGAGAGGTTCATTCCACTATTCTATCACAGACAAAATCCTATTCCAAACTTTTTACGCTTCTTTTTTTACCAGTTCTTAATTACCAGTGACATTGGGTGACATTGAAGTTAATCTGTTGTAAAAGGTACCAATTGTTTTTGAGAAAGCAGATTGTTTTCCTTCAAGTAGGTCCTAGATGTATTTCGGATAATTATCAAGGCTGTTTAACCCCACTCTAAACAGGTCTGCAGAACGATCACAAAGCACTAATGGTAAATATTGAGAACAGTCTTCATGATCTTCATTCCTACGAGAGACAGCAAAGAGAACAAGGAGAGTCTTTACCAACAAATGGAGCAAGTACAGCGGCCATTGCTCTAATCCCATTTGCCTCTATTGATCTGGTCTCTGAAGGCTCACCTGCTGCTAATGCTGTAAGAATCCTTCTTATCAAAATGTTGTGGATTAACATTTTTAAAATATGAGTGGAGTGGTTGCGGTATTTGTTGACACTTTGAAGTAAACAAACTCACCACACCATGGGATCGAAATACTCTAGTTTACTTTGTCATCAAATGAAAAATATTGAAGGTGCACAGGCAACAACAAGAGAGGCAACATGGAAGAGCATGGCGCTATCCAAGCTTTCCAACCCCTGAGGGCGCTGTTCACTTATGCTCTACTCTGCCTTGTATTTCAGCGCACATGCCTTGGTTCGACATCCTAACATTTGGCAGAAGTACAACTGATACAAAGACCAATTGAAAAGTGATGAAGCTTTTATTCTTTTCATTTTAAAATAACTTTTATTTGAAATGTTTTTGTTTTGATCCATCTTGACATTATGACTCAGGGATTGCTGGTTGGTGATGAGATCATTGAGTTTGGCTCTATCTGTACGTCCAATTTCAAGTCATTGCAGGACATAGCAACAGTTGTGCGTCACAGCCAGGGGGTAAGAAGATACAGACTTTAACCACTCACCATCAGAAAGTCCAAAAATTTTTCATACGATTAATTTTCCAGAGTTTCCAAAATGTTTCTTTTAAAGAGCATCCTTGTCATGATGAAACCACAACAAGTTAACGACAACAAACAGTATCATAGTATGTTCTGGAATTTCTTTTTTGAGAATGTGTACGTGGTTCAATGTGAGTTGGCCAAACCTTGGCCAAACCCCAGGCGCCGACAATGGGATGCTTTGAGACGCTAGGTGGCAGCAGACTTACCAGGTCAATTTCCATTGTTTACATGAGCATGCGCACATTACCAAGAACAATAGATTCACCTGGTAAGTCTGCTGCCACCTAGCGTCGCAAAAGTTCCCCATTGGCGATGGCATGCTGAAATCTCAGATTTACCTCCCATGTCAAATATTGGTGGCAGCAAAATGATCTCCTGTAATACTTGTTTGTCAAACACAAGAATGAAGGTCTGGAATCTGGGATCCCACAATAATCCCCAGAAACTGGGACATTTCAACATGAGTTTCCAGCACTCTTTATCCCTCCTTGTTACAGGGCAAAGAGAGCGTAACACAGTGAATGCATGCACTGTGTATGCCATCGGCATCCCTGGACAAATTTATAAAACGTGTTCTGGTGTATGTCTGTAACTGTTTTGCCTGTTTGCTTGTACATCTTTCAGCATTAATTTGGAAGTACTAGGAAGGGTAAAATCAAACTGCACATAAAAAGGAACCTTACAAGAGGTTAAATGGTTGATGATATGGGTATTCTACCATGTAGAACTTCCTTAATTTGTCATGTTTGTAGTGGGAATGTGGCTTCATAGTCGTAATACAAGAAAGTGTTGTGAGGTGTTGAGGCCGAGTGATCCAGTTCACCAAACCCAAGCTCAGGTGTTGTCAGCAGCTGCGAGTTTGGGTTTGAATCCTGTTCATGAGACTTGTGCCCTTGGGCAAGGCACTAAACCATAATTGCTTCATAACAAAATGGGAAGGTAGTTCATTCCGCTCTACCAACCAGGCTCCTTGTGGATGATACCCATGCCTACATCCTTACCAACTGTGAAGGGGTAACCCTGTTTCAGCCCCAGGAGTAGGTGGCTTCTTAGTGGATGATACCCATGCCTACATCCTTACCAACTGTGAAGGGGGTAACCCTGTTTCAGCCCCAGGAGTAGGTGGCTCCTAGTGGATGCTACCCATGCCTACATCCTTATGAACTGTGAAGGGGGTAGCCCTGTTTCAGCCCCAGGAGTAGGCGGCTCCTAGTGGATGATACCCATGCCTACATCCTAACGGACTGTGAAGGGGGTAACCCTGTTTCAGCCCCAGGAGTAGGTGGCTTCTAGTGGATGATACCCATGCCTACATCCTTATGAACTGTGAAGGGGTAACCTTGTTTAAGCCCAAGGAGTAGCTGGCAATGTGCCTCTGGTGATACTTGTTTTGGCATGGTAGACCAAATCAGTAACCTTGGAGTGGCCTAGTGATGTTAGGCGATCTATCATTTTTAAACTAAAAAACTGGCAAGTAGAAATGAAGGATTATAATTGATAATTATGTGATACTTTAGGATCACAATCCAGACTGCATGTGCAAAGGCTTATTTGTTTCATTCATGAGTCAGTCTGCTTAATCCTCATTCCTTGAATGTAAAGAATGCAATCTTAATACCTGATTGCAAGGAATATCACTTTCAAATGGCACTTATGTTTGGAATGAAACAATGCTATTGATTGCTTTAAATGCATGCAACAACTAAGGTACAGCATCATTCATAACTAAAGTTAAAGAGTCCCTAGATGAGCTGTTGTTCATTGCAAATTGAGTTAGAACCCTTCATCTTTTCTTTTTTTCAGCGTTCAGTAAGAGTTGTTACCCTGCGTGAGGGTAAGGAGGTTCCCCTGTCATTAAAACCTCAGACATGGAGTGGGCGTGGCCTTTTAGGGTAAGAGCTTAACAAGTGACATGACTTTTTACTTGAACACAACTTGACTCACAAAATTACAGAACCTTTTCCCTCTTTCTAGGTGTTGATGTTTTTGGGGTTTTATTTTTCTCCTTTTTGTGTTCTCTTTGGCGGCAGGGTTGGGGTGTTACTCTGTTCAAGATTTTAAACATTTGATTTGTCAAATTTATTTCGTAAGAGAAATGATACTTTTGTTGTATCTTGACTTGTTATTCTTGATTGATTCTATGTTTGCAGGTGCAATATAGTTCCCTTGCAGAAATGAAATCTTTATGCAGTCTTTGGTGTATTGAGCCTCATCGTGTTCTCTTCAACTAGTGGTGATGATCTACACCAATCACTACAGTCATTTTGGATACATGTACAAACATTTGAAGAGTAGATAGATGATGGACTCAAAAGAAGAGTAGTGTGTGTCTTCTGCTAACGGAACTATGGATAGCCTGGACACCTGAGGAAACCTTTGAACTAGAGCTCTTGATGTGAGTCAGAAACACCATTGCAAACCTCTACACTTTGACCTGCAGCGCCTTTTTTTCATTTAATTTTATGCAAGTCGCCAGACACACAAGGCCTAATGGCCACTTCAAGGTTTGGGCTACAATCTTTGTTCCCAGAAGCCGTTGCCACCTACTCCTAGGGCTGAAACAGGGTTACCCCTTTTACAGTCCATACGGATGTAGGCTTGGGTATCATCAATTCGAAGCCTGGCCGGAAGAGCAGAAAGCACTACCTCCCCAATTTTACTTAGCAAGTGTCACGACCGGGATTCAAACCCAAACACCAGAGCTTGAATCCAGTGCTCTTAACCGCTTGGCCATGACACGCCACCTGACCTATCTTGGAAATTTAGTATCCCCTTTTAAGGAAACTAATTTTGAAAGAGGTGTCTTGTTTAACCAGCCAAGCTGGGATGTAAACATTCCAGTGTAACGACCAGTGCTCTATTCTATGTTATGAAAACTAATTATGGATGACTTGCTAGGTAGACGATGGGTATCAATCCATGAATATGGAATAATGACAATGGAATAATGAATAATGTTTGTTGCAAAAAAGGCGACCAGCATTGAGCAATTCAAACATTTGATTGTGATACTTTGTTTGCTTTTGTGGAGCTCATCAGGTGCCAAAGAAGGCAGTAAACTAATGCCAGTGTAATGACCAGTACACTTTAAACTCCCAAGATGTAGACATGGGGGGGGGGAACACTGCATAATTGAAAACCCTCATTTTGTCTAGGAAAATAGTGAAATTTTCAGCTCATTAACTCTTTGGGACCCCTGTGTTAAGCTAGAAGTGTTGTTAAAAGGAGAATGTTTGCTGAAAGAAACCAGTCCACTGTGGCAGTTTTATTATGTACATCTTTCTTTCACAAACCATTTTGTTGATTTGATCATACATTAATTTTATTATGACTTTAAGGACGTTAACATGCTACAGCTATCAATTTGCGGTAAACAAATAAACACCAACAAAACAAGTATAGACTGTTCTCTTTTTAGCCTTGCTTGTCTATTGTTATCAATTTTAAAGTCAATGTACACCTTTGATTTTTGGAACCGCTCCATTGTTTTAATTCTGTACAAATGTCTACAGATTTGAAAACTTCATTTCAAAAGGTGGTCGTGTTTTTGAGATTTCAATGAAAATCAGAAGCGGAGTAAGAAGAATAACCCCTCATAGGAATACACAATCTGACAAATGTTAGTGACAGTAACACTTCTCGGATTCAAATTTTGGGGCATAAAAACTGACACCTTTTTACATAAGTGCATTTCTTTGAGGTGAAATAGTTTTTAAAATACTGTATATAAAAAGCTGCTGTAAGCTTCTAACCCAATTGTTGTTTTGCCATTTAATGGTAAACAACAAATTTGGTTAGAAGCCTAAGCAGCTTTCAAAAGTATAAAGTATTGTAAGAGTGGCTACCAAAGTGTTCCTTCCCTTAGTGTGGAAAAGGTGGAGTCAAAATGTTGACCACTGGTCCAGATGTTCTTTTGTTGCTATGTATTCAGCATTATCAAAAATAAAGCAGTTCATAGAACAGAAAACTCAGAGGAAATCAAAGCAACTTTATATGTGGTACTGATTTGTAATTCGTTATTAGCGTTCTGAAGGCTACAATAAAAGAATAACTCAAGCTTGCATTGTGTACCGTTTCCTTTATCAGTTATGCCTCTATATGGCCTTAGATAGCCCCACAGAGCATCTAGAATGCAGTTTTCTGGGGCCCTTAAGCCGCAAAGGCTTTGGGCTAAGCGCTTGCATGCTCCTTTGACAGATTTAGCCCCACTAAAACTTTGGTCTGGATTCTCTGAAGTGCCCCCCACCCTTGAGCCCCCCTAAAAATTGTCCCTATTAGGTTTTAAACAGCCGTTTAAGCACTACTCTAATTCCCATTCATAAATGTCTTTTGTGAACAATTGTAATAACGCTGTAAAACATTTCTGGAAATTTCTGTTATGTATCGGGCTCCGTTTTGCGAAGGGTCAAAATTGCATTGACGCTAAATCGTTGTGCGTATGGACGCATGCAGGCTAGTAGATTTTACATAGGTCTACCAATACTGTATTGATTGTGTTACGCATACAAAAGCTTCTGTGCCACGCCTATGTTTTAGCACATCACTGTGTTTATATGGCACGTTTAGACTTGGCCCTGTGATGCCCTCTTGACCAATCAGAGTGGTCCCGGGTATTTACGTTTTTTACTGCACAAAAAATCCTTCATAACTTCTCCAACAATGTACGTACTAGGTTAAACTATAGCCTAAGTATGTACTTCCTCTGCTCTGTATTTTTCCATAATATACATAGGTTTCCTAGTCATGTACTCCATGACAATCCATGATTTTTACCTTTGTAATAAAATAAGTGACATCATGAAAACATTAAAAAAATCTACTGTGCATTAAACAGTCAGATTGTTAATTTATTTCTAAAATAGCTATATTTTTATTTAAAAAATAAAAGTGTTATTTAAAAGTGGCCCTTCGAGTCATGACAAGCTTCCCTGAAGTGACCAAAATACCAATATACTGTGTCAGTAAAATACTATGGTTAAATTTCCCTCTACAGAAATGACTGAAATACCAGCTCTTTAACCCGTAAACTTATAATAATAATGATAATATTAATGTAAATAAACTGAGCATAATAATATGCACAAAGTACACTGTGTTTTATAACCACATAAACGGTTAGGAGCTGTTCATATAACATTACATGATACATGTTGAGAGTACACAGTTGTAAAAATCATAAACTACAATGAGTTTCTTTTTGCCTTAAAGATGTAGTGTTCACCAAAGAAAGACAAAAATACAGCCGCAAATAACCTTGACAATCTAAGTTTAAGGTGATTATGCTTTTGAGGAAACCCTTACAGCGTAAAATGTTACAGTGTAATTTCTATCAAGCTGTAATCCTTTTGGTCAGATGACAAAGTTCCATCTTAAACCACACATACTTCACAAAGACTGGCTCCAAAACTTAGCAGAAGTTTATGTGAAAAATTTGATCAAATTATATTTTTTCGGGACTTATGCAAGAAGATCAATTCAATATTTCATCACGGGTAAAAAGGTAATTGTTTCCCCTGTGTGCACTAAAAACGTTCAAATTCTATAATGATTACAAAACAAACATACTGCTTTTAACCTGCATTGTTACATAACTCTAAGAAAGACTACATCGCTCACTAAAGATTTGAATTTTCTATATAATATACACCACTTTAGAAGAACGTACATGTAGCGAGAGCCTGTGCCAAAGATGGCACATATGTTTGATTTACCAACAGTAATTACTAGGGCCCAATATCATTGAGTTGCTAAAGCACAACAAATGTCACAACAGAATTATGCATACAAGAAAAAGGTTACCAGCCAAAATGGCATTTGACGTGTACCATTTGTGACTGCATCCTGCTTATATTACACTTTTCTAGCAACGTTGTAAGCAATGTTTTTGTGTCTAAGCAGCTGTGGGCCCTGAATCAGAAGGTTCCAGACTGTAGTGAAAGTGATATGTACACATAAACACAATCCTTAACTCCTGGTGGGCACCAAGTTAACAATTTGCTAATGCACCATACCAAAGTATAGGTCCTCTTTTTTTTAATGGTTTCTTGCGAGTCAAATTATAAAATTTGTACAGTCCATGACTGTGACTACAGAGGATAAGAATCACATGAACTAAGACCAAGCATAGAGGAAGGAAGAGAAGGACCTTGAACGACCCGCAAAACCGCAGAGAAACAAAAGAATACCCTGACAATGCCCCTGTCTGACCAGTGGAAAAAGATAGGAGACCTCCAGCTGGAAGGCCGATTAACGAGCCGGATTAGATCTCTTTGTACAGAACACGTGGTACTGCCACTCTTCACTGTTGCCTTCGTGTAAACTTGAATCATTGGAGACAAGAATTGTGAATACACACGTTTTCATCAACCGTTTGTGGTGTTTACATGGAAATATCATAGCATATTTTTACATTTTTTGCAACTTTCCGGTCACTAGCGGTGGATCAAAATTTGGGTATAAGCACACGGGGGTGGTTGGTATTCAATTGTGTTCATCAGTTAGGTGTCCGATAGGGCAATTTTTTTTATTGCGTCTCAAAAAAAGTAGTTTTTCCTCTATTATATCCATACGACATAAGACCCCATAGCGCGCACGCGCAAACTCACACATGCCAGGTCGCCCATAGTTTGTGTAAGGTATGTGGGTGATTACGAGGTGTCGTTAAACGACCACTGTATCACGGGTTTGACTTTTGAAGTCCCTTAGTTCAAACTCCTCTTCCTTCCTCCATGGACCAAGTACACAACAAAATGAGCCAAAATAAAAGGTTGACCAACCATGTTTATAAATGAATTTATGGGGGAACAAATCTTAAAGATGTATACTATGTGTTCTTTTCTGGGGAGCAAGAAGTGAAAATTGCAAAATAGCAGCACGTGCTTATAAAATGTTGTTTTGTAAGAATACGTCTACACAATACTGTGTGCATGTGCATCCTCTTAAACTATATACATGTAGTCTTACTGAAAAATAGTTTTACTTTGTTAAATGCACTTTAGGTGCGTCATAATAATATATCTAGTGTACAAGACTCTACTCCCAACGTAAATCACAAAAAACACAGGCAAAAAACATACATCATACGAAGATACATAATTATACAGGGAACAAATCAATACATCTCGTACCTTAAAAACTATAATATCATTATATGCTATGCTACTTTAATAAAAGAGTCTTCAGCAAGTTCTTGAATAATTGAAGAGAACTGCCACGTCTTATAGTGACAAGTAAATATTTCAAAGTTTAAATCACTTTAATAGTGTGCGTTTGACAAGCTTATCTGTGTGTACTGTGGATTTACAGTCATTGGTAGCCATAAAAGAGGCTGATTACACTGCAGTGTTTCGCTTGGCACTCTGGGAAAATTAAGGTCAAAGGTTGTTGTGTAGCGGTGTCTTTGTACACATACAACTCTGTCGTCTGCTGAATTAGAGTGTATGACACAATTTGATTAATTTACAAAGAGTTACCGAATGCTTGCTTTTCAGGAAATACATGTACAGTTCCTTTTTATTTGCCATAACTGTTTCATAGATGATAAATCTGTGGATTAATTTGTAATTTTTGTACACAACGTCGAATTTAACTACATCATCCCCTCAACTATATCATTACAACTGGGCATCCACCAGAGAGCGGCTCGCGAGCTGGGTGTGTGGTAGCTGACACCGACCAGGGCAGACACGAGTATCACATGATGGATAATCCAACGATCTGGTGTAAGTTTTACTTACACGTGTAAGCTAATCAAACGCACCCATTGTGAGTCTTACTTTATTGACAGCAACCTTCAAATAACGACGATGTTATAAATCCCAGTTTACTTTTTCTGGTAGGTTGTAGTAGTCGTTGTTGTCTGCTGTACATGTACTGGCTGAGGGTAAGGCGAAGACTGTTCAAACACAATAAAGAGTAACAAAGTTTATATTTATTATAACTCAACCCTATAAAATCCAATGACAGAATGAGTGATTGTTTCCAATCCACAGTTCAGTTATTGTCAACGTGAGGTATTTTAGAAAGTTTTGGAACCGAGTGCTTCTAACACATTGATTCAGGCCTTACCGGAGTCACAAATACAACTTAATCAAAACATTAGGTAAACCCATTTGTTTTCTGTCAATTCAAATCAATGCAACAAAACTGAATCTGGCATCATTCTGGCATCATGTCTACTGCACTAAGGCAGGTTTTGTGGCTCCCACTATATTTCTGAACTGCTTCAAGTTTACACTCCATCAAGGAATCTTTGATCAAGTTCCATGCTTCTCCTCATTGAACCCAAGTCTCAACACTCCTTGGGTGACAGGTCTTTTTCTTCAGCCGCACCACACATCTGGAACTCTCTCTCTGTACCACAAAATTCAAATCTCTTCTAAAAACTTATCTTATGTCACATGTTTTCAATGACTAATTTTGTTGTGTTCGTTTTTCTCTGTTTTGGGTTTGACTGCTCCTTGAACACCCAGCAGGGTGGATATGTGCGCATTACAAGTCTTTATTACTCTTTATTATTATGTTGTAGCTGAGAAGTCCAGCAACTATCTGATTCAACAGTTGAATCCCGACCATGACACTAATGTTCATAGAGAAGATACTTGACTATAACAGCTTCTTATAACCAATGAGTAAATGGGTACCAGTATTATGGGAATCTTTGGCAACCCACACATCCATTTGGCTCTGCATACTCCTAGTGAAGGAGCTTAAATGATTGCAGGAATACTAAATGCATGATGGATAGAGGTACAATGTTGTATTGGTTGTTTTTGAAATAGCCAAATAAATGCCTAAAACAATCATATTGGAAACATAAAGTTCTTTGCTATGTAACCTTAATATTATGATGGCATCTTGGTGCATACATTGATGATTCAATATTTGTTGCCATTGTTGGGTAAGGTTATTAAATTGACTTTTTTCTAAACAATTCAGACAAGAATAATAACCAAGAAAATAAAAATATTTAACTAAAAAAAATACTTATAAATCACAGTTACTATGAATGATTGCTATCCTTTAAAGGCAGTTGACACTATTGGCAATTACTCAAAATATTTATTAGCACAAAACCTTACTTGGTAAGGAACAATGAAGAGCTGTTGATAGTAAAAAACATTGTGAGAAACGTCTCCATCTCAAGTTAAGTAGTTTTTGAGAAAGAATCATTTTTCACGAATTTGATTTTGAGACCTCAGAATTAGACTTTTAGGTTTTGAATTCAAGGATCTGAAAGCACACAACTTCATGTGACAAAGGTGTTTTTTTCTTTCATTATTATCTCTCCACTTCGAAGACCAATTGAACTCAAATTTTCACAGGTTTGTTATTTTATGCATATGTTGAGATACACCAAGTGAGAAGACTTGTCTTTGACAATTACCAATAGTGTCCAGTGTCTTTAAATGACATGTACATGTATGAGTTGACTTACCACCAAGCTTGGTGCAAACATAGCTGAATTATCCTTACGTACAACGTTAGAAGGTTTGAGACTCCCATCAGCGTTTACTCCAATGTGATGATCTACAGGGTTCACTGATTCAAACGTGATGAAACCTTGCATGGTTTCATGCAGACGAAACTTACAGGAGTGATCACCGTTACCCTGGATTTAGAAATCAAACAAGTTATGTATAAGAGTCCAAAGCCTTCATAGTTTCCAGCCACTTAAATCGGTGTATAAGTTCTTTTTTTGGATTATGCATATGGTCAGAAAGATGTTTTAAAAGTAGAATACAATGATCCATACAAACGAGCCTAGAAATTTGCGTGGTTTTCCTTTAACTTTGCAAACTAACATGGTCGGCCATTTTATGGGGTAAAAACTTTTTAACATCCGCAGCTATTTGGTTGGTTGTATTTGGTTGGTTGGTTGTATTCCACTTATTAAAAGTTATGACAAATAATAATTACAGCTATATAATAAGGTCTGCACAGCAGCCCTCCAGTGATATCTCTTTTTCAAGTAATAACACTGTGATACTTTTTCATAGAACTTGGGAAAGTATCGAGTATACAGTGCTAACACACATCGGTGCATATGGGATAAACCCAAATGAATATTCTTTATCCTCGATAACATCTAATGTATATCTCTCTTTCTATTTATATCGTTGCGGTACCCGCTGCCAAAACATAGGATTCGAACTGCCTCTAGCTACCGGGCAACCTTGGGTAGTCTAGTTGGTAAGACACTGCTCTACAATTGCAAGGGTCGTGGGTTCGAATCCCACCCTAGTAATATGCCTGTGATATTTGTTCACAGGACTCAGGAAAATACTGAGTATACAGTGCTAACACACATCGGTGTATGGGTAAAAACCAAAATTAATATTCTATTTGTATTAATTACTATAAACAAATCAGCTTACATTTCCCACGATGTGGCCGCCATGGTTGCCAATATGACATGTAGGATATATAGCACTCTTGAGAATAATCTGGTTGTAACCAATGTTGACGACCACAAAGTGAGCTAGAATGGAGAAACAACATCAAAACAATGGGTGAGTACCACTGGAAGTTTTACTCCTTAAACTTTCTAATCTTAAGACAGTATTTAGGATTTGAGGCTTTGCATGCTGGTGAGGTGTCAATATAAATTTGGTAACACCATGTGTGTATCTACTTGTCAGGTGAGTTTGTTCCTTAGAGAACTGTCTTGCTTTATTCTACTACCGCAGAGTAGATTTATCAGATGTTCAAGAGACTTCTCAGTTCAAAGAACTGTTCTGCTTTTTAAGACAGTATTTCCTCACTTATAAAAGTATTTTGAATGTCTCTAGCGGATCAGTACTAGTGTGAACTTTATCCTCAGTGAGATTTCAGATTGAACTTGAATAATTAGCAATCTTTTAGTCTTAAGGTTTGATGTAATGCACCGTATTTTTGACGGCGTGAGGGCGCTCTCAATAGTATTTGTATCACTCCCAGGGTATACGCAATTTTGTCCTGCACAGTTTGTATCGGCGTTCTGTCATTTTTGTTGCGCCGTAGTTTTAACTGTTTCAGGTATGTGAATGAAAATACCCCAGAAACGATACAAATATGTTTGAAAACTCTCTCACACTGTCAAAAATACGGCGCATTTAACCTTCAATGTTCACGTCATTCCTATCAAGGTACGTAGCTGTCAATCAAGACATCTAATGTTCTTCACAGAGTCAAGCATTCATTGCTCTTTTACGAAAAGACCTTCTGGGGAGAGCTGCTTAACGAGTTTCCATTTCTTAATGCTGCTAACAGCAAGCATGCAAAAAGGCATGCTTACCTTCCAGCGCTTACTGTATGAAAATGAATAGCGTTACAATGCATGTATCCATGGTGAATGCAGAAGACGCAGAAGCTGGCCGCCTAATTGTTCTTGCTAACTTGTAAAATACGCTTCACTTTTGTGTGCCTACTTATCTATTTATCAGCTTGAACAATTTGGGTGTGATCTTGAAGCTCTATGACCAACTTGAACATTATTACCTGCTAAGTCATTTGGAGAACCTTTGGTATCCAATGCTCCAGTAGGAAGGATTTGCAGATATCCTCCATTGGATCTGGCTTGAAGTCTCAAAATGTTACCATTGCTGAATAAATTCTACAAGAAACAAAAAATATATCATTGTATGAACACCTTTTACAAGTAACGGAGAATATTAGTTGAGGTAATATCCTTTACAACAGCAGGAAATCTTACAAACCAAACTGATAGAGAAGTTTTGTTGGCTGTAGTGTAACTAAAGGAATGTTGATATAAGAAAAGTTTATGAATAGGCTGGTCCCCTGTTATGTTTGTTAAGATAAATAAGGCTGTATCTGAATGGGTAGCTATGGCTATGGCTTTGATTGTTGCTAAGGGGGTTTCTTAGGATGTCCTATACTTCAATGCATGGTGATGCGGTGATCCAGCTGTAGCCATAGCTGTAGCCACCTATTCTGACATCACCAAAGAATAGGCAACAGCAATAGACTGTTGGTTCGGATGGCTGGTATCTGGCCTCAGTGATGACATCTGGGCCCAATTTCATGACTCTGCTTAGCGTAAGCCAAGAATCTGCGCTTGCGGAAGCAGGGAATTCTGTGCTTACGTCAAGAGCATTTCACGGGTTAGCGGGGAATTTTGGCATGTTCGTGTGCAGACTCCCTGTTACTGGGCATTCTATGCTTACAAGACTAGCACAGAAACTCAGTGCTTGCACGTAGGCGGAGAATGGTGATCGTAAACTAATTCGGCGGTAAGCAGAGGCATGAAATTTAGCCCAGAATTCAGGCTACAGGTTAATACTGCTACCAATCCTGCACAAGTTATTCTTTACTTACCAATGTTGGTGAGTTCGCATAGCGATCTGATTCACGAACAAGTGTGTTGCTGGCATCGTTTACAACCTTTTCAGCAGATTTGAAAAGACTCCCCAAAGATCTCTGACACAAGGAAACAAAATAATATCAAATTTTCTGACAGTTGTTGCATTTGCATTAGGAATAAAGAATATTAATTTTGATTTTACCCTTACACCAATGTGTCTTAGCACTAATTTGTTGACAGAGCTTGGGAAAGCACCAAAATTATAATCAACTTTTCTTTTACATAAGGTTCATGTAATAGTAATACAGATTATCAGACACAACAATTATAATACTAGTAATGAATAAGTTTTCTTAAAGCCGGTTCGTGAATATTTGTTGAAAAACTCAGAGGAAAAGTACAGGTTGGTAATTATTAGAACAATTGATTATTTTGATCTGATAGCTCATTCACTTCCTATCAAAATTCGAGATGACCATGTCAAAGAGCCAAACATTTGAAGACCATAAAAACCACAATAGTTTATTGCAGCAGTAATAATAATACAATAATTATAACACCATTTATACAGTGCCTTTTCCGAAGGTTGCACAGCGCTCAAATGTATAATAATGATTGATAACCATGTTTAAAATTTAATGTATAAACTTCATGGATAAAACCTCAGGCTGTGATTAATTTATGAGCAAGATGTGGCATATTGACTGATTACTACAGGTTAGGATTCTTTTATCAACTTACCTCCAACCCGCTGGATCTGTTTTGCTGAACAACAACATTCTGTACAAAGTAGAAAATAGTTTACAATAATAAGATTCTGTAAGGGGTGTTAAAATCACATAACATGTCAAAGTTAATCATAGCATATCCTAGACTGGTCCCCTGTATTTATCGGCAATGATAAAGCCAGGTACACTGTACTTGCTTTTCAGAACCAGTGATCTCATTGGCTACAATGATTTCATTAGATAAAGGTGCAGTGACATAAGCTTTCCATAGCTGTGTTTGATTGGTCCTATGTGACGTTTAGCAGCTGCACTTGCATATGAATCTAGGTGAAAGGTGAATATGGACGGGGATTGACCTAGAAGGGCCCACTTTCATGGCTCTGCTTATACCGTAAGCACAGAATCGGCACTTATGGAAGCAGGGAATTCTGTGCTTCCGGCAAACCTATTTTTCGGAAAGCGTATTTCATGGGCTAGCGGCAAAATTGTTGGCTTAGTCCTCGTTACTATGCATTGTACGCTTACGAGGGTAGTGCAGAAATTCGGCGCTTGCATGTAAGCGGGGATCGAGATCGTAAGTGCAGGATTGGGCGGTAAGCAGAGCCATGAAAATTGGGCCCTGGAGGCCATCTGTGGCATTATTCACTAGACTTGAAGTGTGACGTCAGATGTTCAGGCTAAACATAGCCCTGCCTAACACAGGAAGTTTATTACCAATCAAGACCAAATACCCATTCTGGAGTCAGAGATAATTTGTGTACACACTCATGGGTTTGGGTGTGACTTACGCATGGATAGAAAGTCTGATGTCCTACTGCTTTATGGGTTCAAACACTGACAAATACATTGTTGTACTTACTGTGTGTTGAACTTGAACATTGGTCACTGGTGCCTGATTGCCATAAACTGGGGGTGGGTAGCCGGCTTGTTGGGGTGGTTTGCCCTGTGCACTGTAAGGTGGAGGCTGTGCCATCTGAAAAACAGAAACAACTTTGGTTGTGATACATGTGCCCGTATTCAAAATCCTAATTTTGATTATTTGGTTTTACCCGGCCTATAATATACTTCACTATATTATCTATATCTATCTATCTTCCAATTTCTTCAAGAAACTAATAATTTGGGCCTCCTTAACACTATGTTTTTTTAAATCGGTGTTGATAGGTGAAAGTTTTACGACCATTAGCCACCAATCACTGAAGCTTCCTTTGTACTACACAACCAAAACTTTCCCCCACATACTCAATATACATTGAGTACACGGAAGGAGGGGGGACTTCGATAAATCCGCCATCGTCAAGCATTCCCACATCACTGACCACCAAGTGAATTGGGAAGCAGCAGAAATCATCGCTCCAATCCAGGCGTGGCACCCTAGACGCATCAGAGAGGCCATCGAGATCCACGTAAGCATGACACCAAACCCCAAGACATCGGCTTCCACATCAGCGACATCTGGCTCCCCCTCCTCCCGACCAATGGATCTTCTATATCCACGGTCACCCCCTAGGCCCCCCAACTATTAGACTGCTTTGGGTCATCTATACCCTCAGTCACCTAGGCCCCACACCCTCACTATCCCCTGTGCTTGTTCCTACTGACACGGTTCAGTGAGCACACAACCCCCACACACCACCCAAGGCTCCACAACAGGTTTCACCACGCATCATCGAGTTCAACTTCCCGCCTGTATCCGCCGCCCAGTACTTATAAAGCAGCATGCAGCATCAGAGTCCAGCATTCTCCAGAAGACGATCAGAGCATACTGATCCAAACGTCGAGTTGCAACCAATGTTCTTTTAAGAACCACCCCAACTCATTTAGAGATAGTCATTACATGGTTAGGCCTGGGCGAATTATTCGAATATCCGGTTAATGGCGAATAGGTTTTCCTATCCGTAACCGCGAATGCCTTTTTTTTCTTAACCGGATATCCGCATAGGGCGCGAATACCTATTCACAAACCGGATAATTCTGTAATTACAACAGAGTAACCGGATATTCTTTAATATCCGAATATCCGCGGACGTCGGGCGACAACTGATATGAATGTTTTGTCTGAATCCTTATGAAACTTCTATTAAGACAGCATAAAACAGCATATATTAAGTTTTTAACTATGCTTACCTCCGTGAAGAGTTAAAACAATGACATTTCTGACGTAATTTGTTCAAAGATTACAAAAGTTTTCCTTCACGTAGAGTCAATCATGATCAAAAGAAAAAGCAAATCGCCATCTTTAAATTAGAGTCGGTCATTTTTATGAATGAACCGAGTGACACTGTCTAAAACTAATATCAATCCGCCCATAAGATCTCATTCACAAACGAACAGCGCCCTCTAGAGGCAAAAAAATAATAATAGTTTTTTTTTTTAAATAGCGCCCTCTAGCGGTGAAAAAAACTATTCGAATATCCGGTTAATTTCGGATAGTTGGCCAGCGGTATCCGAATAACAAAATTTCACTATTCGCCCAACACTATACATGGTGTTACCGCAAACTCTTCTATATCTTATTTCCACCATGCAAAGTTTCAAATCCTACTCAATATACACTCATAACGCTAGTATTGCCTTTTTGTTGAGTTAAATTAAAAAACATCTTCAAGAAATGCAATTTTCTGCTCGGTACTCACCGTTGTTTTACTGTCGCATAGCACGTTTTTTGACTTCTCAATATGCTCAATGCTTTATTTTGTTTTTCACCGGCGCTTTGCCAGCGAGTACCAGGTTACTCGCTTGCTGAACTGGCGAGCCACGACCGAGTTGGACTAAACCATTCTGTAAAAGGGTGTTACACAGCAGCGCGTGCGCACTGTCTGCTCACGATGCCCGCCGTTCTTGCATATAGCTTACATGCACTGCAACGCAACACCCCTTTTACAGAATGGTTTAGTCCGACTCGGTTGTGACTCGCACTTTGTCAATCCAGTAGGTTAGTACCTGCGGGGTACAGCGCTTGGTGACCAAAAAATACAGCGTTGAACATATTCCTATATTGAGTGTGCGGGGAAAGTTTGGGTTGTGTAGTACAAAGGAAACTTTAGTTATTGATGGCTAACGCCTATAACGGTCGTAAAACTTTACATATCCTATCAACGCCGATTTTAAAAACGTAGCATTAAAGGCAGTGGACACTATTGGTAAATACTCAAAATAATTGTTAGCGTTGGTGATGAGTAATGGGGAGAGGTTGATAGTATGAAACATTGTGAGAAACGGCTCCCTATAATATTTAAAATAATAAAATATCCTGATTCGCCCGATAAATAACATCCATAAATAACCCAGACAGTTTCTCTACTCCTATTGGTGGAGAGCGTGTTACGTGCGGGTGTTTAAACGGTTGATAATGACCAGTGTTTATAACCGACTGGCTTCCGCATGTCAGGCGCACAAGATTATCACGCGGAATGCAATTCATAGTTATTACAACAGCGCGTAATCTACTTCTATGCGCGGGCCCGTAATCTATTTCTAAGCTTGCGCGCATACAAACAACCCACGCACAACAGACTCTTCACAAAGTTTTTGAAAAAAATATTTAAAACCTCGAATTTTCAACTGTCAAAGTGTCTGTATTAAAGACTGTAATTGTATTTTTTTTACGTTTTTTAACAAAAGGGCATTTATGAATGGGAATAAAAGAGTAGTGACTCGTTCTTAAAAGTCTGTTTACACGGCCATTAACACGGCCATTCGACCCTGCGCTGTTTTAAACGACCGTGAAAGAACTAGTCGCTACCCTTTTATTATTCCCTTATTAAAATAACAATCCTAACATAACAATTCATCACTGTTCATGATGATGATGATGATGATGATGTCATGATGATGGTCAATATTTTTATGTTTTTGTTATGTCATGTTCTGTCACAGAGTCACATGGCCTATCTTTTTTAACAAATAAAGAACAATACAACAACAGTCACGACTGTACTACTAGTAGACTACTATTACTAAACGTAGCCGAGACACCAGGTTGGACTCCTCCTGATTGACGTCCTACAGTACAACACAAGGCCAGCCGGATATTTATACAATAACATTTTAATATATTTAACAACTTACCACTGCTTACCAATCTCTAGCTCAAGTGAAGAGGTTGAGTAGACCCAGGAAGAAGAACAACCCTTTATCTGGAGCCGTTGACTTGTGTGGGTGGTTATTAATTTTGTGTACGGTTTGACCTTGACCTGATATTTTCCTATTGTATGATCAACTCACTTCTACTATCTAGCATTAGTGTTGACCAATCGCGCCCAACATTAGCATAACAAATGGTGCATTCTTCCGTGCCCCAGATATGTTAAGAATAGCGCCCGCTCTACTTTTCTGGAGCCGATGATTTGTGTGGGTGGTTTGTGTGCGGTTTGACCAAATAGAGCAAGGTTTGACCAGCTATTATATTTTCCTATTAAATAAAAACTTTATGGAAAAAACTGGGAAAAAACTATGATCAACTCGCTTCTATTTAGCATGCATAACAAATAGAGCGCTCTTCCGTGCCCGCTACGCCTATCTAGCCTACACACAAACTGGGCCCAGTGAAATCAAAACAATAAGTGACTGGTTGAAGTCTATGGACGCATGCCCATGCTGCAACTGTACTTCCGGGTTAATAGAGAGCTGAGGTCAACCCGCGGGAATTACGTGGTGTTGTGGTTGGTGTGAATTTTTGTTGGAAAAATCCCTTTTTCATGCTTTTGATGGTATTTTGATCTAAGTGAAATTAGGCATGAGTTCAGAAACAAACACAGCAGCGGTTCCGACTGCCCTGGTTGATGTTCAAGGTGACAAGCGATGGATAAATCTGGTAAGAAATTAAAGTGAAACAAAATAAAAATGGCCAGGCAGGATTTGACTATTTTTGAGTCTGCTCAGTGTGAGCATAGGCCTAGGGTATGAGTGTTCACACTGAACTCGGATAACTTTCCGTATGGCGCCACCACTTTTTCACTCATTTTTACAAAAAGGGATATCTCAATGAGGTAAATTAGATACTATATTATTGCATATCGAATGAAAAAGTGGTGGCGCCATACGGAAACTTTTCCACTGAAAACACCGAAAAATACAGGAAAACACCCAATAACTTCAAGAAAACTCCAGAAAACATTGGAAAACAACCAGAAAACACAGCAAAATAATACAGGAACACACTGGAACTGGAAGTGGAAAGACCGGTGTCATGACAAAAACTGTCCGCTGGCAATAAGTTTCCGCTGAGCATGCGCAGTAGACCACGGACACTATTTGGCATGTATTACGTGACAAATAGTGTCCGCCCAACAAAAAGTGTCCGGGCGCCGTGCTTCACAGTGCTGATTTATATTAAAAGTAAATACAAGCCAAAAAAATAGACAACAGAACACTCAAAAGTATGTCAAGATTAGTATCTTTTCATGAAAACAGTGCAGGTTTAAAAAGTACGAATTGTGAAAGTGCTAAAATGTTCTTACGAATTATTTACAATAAAATACAACGAAGAAAGCATACAAGACATGTATAATAAAATACAACGAAGAAAGCGTTCAAGTAAAGACAAGACCGTCAAAAGTATGTCATGGTTAGTATTTACTATTTTACTTAATAAGTAATTAAAAAGTGCAGGTTAAAAGTACGAATTGTGAAAGTGCCAAATGATCATAAATAATACAAATATTATATTCAAACAAAAGCAGGAAAGCGTTACAAAAAAATAAAATGTAAAACTAAAACTAAAAGGTTAAAAAGGCACGCTATGATGATGCACGCTAACCGCGGACACTATTTAGCAAGCTTCCGTAAGCAATGTGACGTCGTGGACGCTTGACCAATCAGAACACAATAAGCTAATGAGCGGACACTTATTGCCAGCGGACAGTTTTTGTCATGACACCGGAAACCATAAAATCATCACACTATTTAATTTATATTTTTCCGTGAGTTTTCCTGAATTTTCCAGGATTTTCGGGTGTTTTCTGGTCACTGGTGATAATGTTGGGCACAATCGGTCAATCTGCGCGATTGGTCGATCGCGCTGCGCTATTGAAAGATCAATTAAGATCAATTGGTCGCGCAGCAATCGGTCGTTCGTGCAACAATCGGTCGATCGCGCAACAACCGGTCGATTGCGCAACAATCAGTCGATCGCGCAATGAACATCTTTGCGTGATTGACCGATCGCGTTACGAGTATTTTTTCCCGTATCAGCCGATCACACAGGAAAGGCTTTGTGCGATCTACCAATCGTGCAGGAATGGGTTTGGCCGATCGACCGATAGTGCAGGAATGGTTTCGCGTGTTCGCCCGATCGTGCAGGTAAACCATTCCTGGGGGCGATTTCTCAAAGCAATATAATTCATTGCAAGACAAATTTTCAGTATCACCATAGTGTTTTATATTGTGACGTCACACTTTAGTTAGCAACTACGATTGATTTGCAGTTACGATCAATCTTACATCTTTGTGAATTCGGCCCCTGAACAGCGGCCGATCGCGCCAAACAATTCCTGCACAATCGGCCGAGCGCGCAAAACCATTCCTGCACAATCGGCCGATTTGCAAAACCATTCCTGCACAATCGGCTGATCGCGCCGAGCCATTCCCACACGATCGGTTGATCGCACATGTTCGTTGCCGAATGTTGCACGATCGACCGATTGTTGCGCGATCGACCGATTGTTGCGCGATTGACAGATTGTTGCGCGATCGACCGATTGCTGCGCAACCAATAGATATTTCAATAGCGCAGCGCGATCGGTCGATAGCGCAGTGCGATCGGTTGATCGCGCAGATTGACCGATAGCGCCCAACACTTATACTTCTAGAAACTATAATAAAAAAAAGCTCCCCAGTGAGAGTCTTATAGTTTCTAGAAGTAACTGGTGATGTTGTGTATTAGTTGCGATAATGTAACCCTCCTCCCGACAGCGGAGCTGGAGGGTTACGAGCCAAACTCGAATTGTAAAGGGCGAAATGGTCTAGTCAACAGATTTGCTCAATTTTTACCCCTTTCAAAAATCATGACACAAATTCTAGGGACATGAACTTAATCCTCAATGTCTAATGAACAACACTCAAAAACACAATTGAGAAACAAAATTTGAAGAAAAAGGACAACAACTTACCAGATCGCGGAGTGAAACAGTCACAAATTTCCCAGGTTCTATTTTGAACCTGTCGCATCGAAGGTTTTTTACTTTCTGACATGTTTAACGCTTTATTTTTTGGTCACCAAGCGCTGAATCGCTGGTACCAGCCTATTGGATTGTAATTGCGATAACGTAACCCTCCTGCCGACGGCGTAGCCGGAGGGTTATGAAGCTAACGCAATGTGTGCAGGGCGAAATGGTTAAAAACGTACAATTTCGACAGCTAGTCAGCAGATTTGCTCCATTTTTACCACTTTTGAAAATCATGACACAAATTCTAGGAACACGAACTTGATCCTCAATGTCTAATGAATCCTACAATATCACTAAAAACACCATCAGCAAATCTGCTGACTAGCTGTCGAAATTTTACGTTTTTAACCATTTCGCCCTGCACACATTGCGTAAGCTTCGTAAACCTTCGGCTACGCCATCGGCAGGAGGGTTACGTTATCGCAACTAATTGGATTGATGAACTGCCGAGCCGCGGCCGAGTTGGACTAAACCATTCTGTAATAAGGGTGTTACACGGCAGTGCGTGCGCGCTATATAAGTGAACGGCGGGCGTAGTAAACAGACCATTCACACGCACTGCCTTATTTTTAACACCACTTTTACAGAATGGTTTAGTCCAACTCAGCCGCAGCTCGGCATTTCATCAATCCATATGGCTGATTTGTTGAGCAGAATGCACCAGGGCCTTCCCACCTTCCCAACGTTGTATGGAACAATCATGGTTAAGTGCCTTTCTCAAGGGCACAAATGTCACAACCGAGATTTGAACCCACACTCTGCTGCTGATAACACCAAAGATTGAGTCTGATTAACTGAGATCGCTTGGCCATCATAGATCCGGTTATTTTTATGAATAACACACGGTCACAAGATCTCATTTATAAACGGACGACCACAAACGAACAGCGCTCTCTAGCGAATAAAAATGAAACAGAACAGCGCCCTCTAGCGGTAGTGGCACTATCTTTCAAGCACGTTAATATCCGGTTAATTTCGGATAGTTGGCCAACAGTTAACCGAATACCAAATTTCACTATCCGTCCAGCGGTACTTTCACCATAATTGAATTGTACATTAGACTGAACACTTGTTTAAAAGAGATAAACTGGCCTAAAATCATCTCAAATACAAGTAACAAAAGCAACAGCAACTAGTGGAGACAGATTTTTAGATAAATGATTGTTGTTCAATTAGAACTATGAAATAAATAGTATGGCTTTTACGTAAATGTTTCAGCTTTTTTCTTTTGAATGTGAATTTGTTGAATACGCTAAAAATAACCTTTGGGTTTTCAGTGACGACAATGTTGAGTTTGTACTTTTCCCAGTAAGAAATAATACTATGTGGGAATGAGTAAGAAAAGATAGTTAATTTTCTCTCTTCTTGCTTCTTATTGAGTGATGTCTAATCACAGTTCAGTCTGCTCTAGACCTAGGCCAGGATTTTCTCTCTTCTTGCTGGCCTATGTTGTGTGGGGGGTTTTCATGAGAAATTTTATGAACGGAGATACATGTATTACATGTAGGTATAATCAGGGTTTCTGATAGACCTTCAATGCATTTGATGTCTTTTGAGGTACATGCAGGGTGCCCTCACAAAGGAGGTAAAAATGAAAACATGTAATACTCATTGGCCCATCTTGGCCACTGGGGTTATACAGACACATGTACGTATGCAAGTGTAGTGTATGTTATCATCGTATTGTCAGAGTGTTGCATGTTTTTTGCTCCTTTGGAGCACTCTGGTTAAATGGAAGGAGAAATGGGTTGATGTTGTTCCAGTTTTATTCAACTTTTCTTTTGCAAAAATGCCCTCTGCTATCGATTTGTACATCAGCCTTTCTCATGATGCTAAAACTTTTAAAAAACAGTAATCCTTAGAAAGAGAAACTGCACCTGCAAAAGTAACGCCATCAGGAAAGTACATTTTGAGAGTGTATTTTCAACAAAGGATGTTAGTGTTACCCTCTGGAAATGGATTCGAGTCTCAGTTTGTGTGAATGGTTTGCATTTGCAAATGTAGCAAAAAAACATGATTGAGAGGTAGCCATAGTAATTCAGGTACGGCCATAAAGAACTTCCTAGATTTACCTACGTTCAACTGCTGTGAAGCCTATTGCCTCAAATGTTTGTTACATGTGGCTAACTACAGAATGATTTAAGATCATTTTGTAGAGAGTGTTTTGGGTAGTTTGCACTTGAAACTAGTCATGTGTATAAAAGATGATTGACAAGGTGCCATTGTAATGTCCGTCGATGTCAGGTTTTTTTTAATAACCGATATATCGAAAATTCAATATCGAGTATACGCGATTATTCGAGTTTTCCCCATCAGGATGAAAGATAAAGCCAACTAGAAACAGTTCTTTTAAAAAAAACGAAGACCGACAGTTTATTTAAGAGTTTCTGATTTTCGTCTTGATCCTTCGCGCTTAAAATTGCCCCGCCATGCTCCGTTTTTTTTCTTTCTTCCACCAACTGAGAAAAGACGCGATTTCATTGCTGCTTCTGCTCGCTAGGCGAAAAGTAGAGTAGTGAAATATCCGGTTTCCAGTATAGCTTGTTTACACACAAAGGTACCAATATGCGGCTAGAACAAAAACTTCACAATTCTCCTCGTACAGCATACGTTCTATACACTGTTAATGCACAGTCTGGCGTGTTTTTACCATAGAAATAGGACCCGGAGAACGCTGAGCTCGGCCACCCTCTGTGTCGTCTGTGGACGCGGCGCATCGATACGCGCGATACACGTGTATGGCAAAATTATCATCGCTTATGACACGTGTATGGCAAAATGGCAAGATGTCAGCGCACATTTATATACCGTTTCTAGTGTGTTCAATTGGTCAATGATGATGTCATCGTAACAAAAATGGCTTATGTGTGTCCATAAAAATGGTGTTTAAAAATGAAACCGCACGCACAATGAGACACTCAGCCTTCTCCGGGTTCTATTTCTATGGTTTTTACACAATTCTCCTCATACAGCATACCTGCTAGACTATTTTCTGCACAGTCTGGCTCCGTTGTGTTTTATTGCTTGTTGTATAACAAGGGCCGGAACCAGATGAAAAAGGGACAAAAATACTCGACGGCAATCTTCAGTTTACCCGATCAATGGGACATTATTTTCTGTCTTTTTTTCAGCTGAAGAATTGCATGCCTTTCTTTTGCTTGGCGTTACAGTGTAGGTTTTTGTCGAAATTTTTGATATTCGATATGATTAAAAAAAGTGACATTAGCGATTTCGATGTCAAAAAAATATCGAGTTTTTGAGTATTATTGATATATCAACGGACGTTATGCCATTGCTAGTTGATATGATGCTGTACTTAGGCGTACGTTCTTACTTCACCATACAGGCCCATTTTTGGACTGGATTGAAAGAAATCTCATCCATACCATAACCTAGCCACCCAATAATGAATGATTTGTTGTTCTTTTTATGATAGCATGAACATAATGTTGCTGAAGCCAATGAGAAAGAACCAGAGGTCCTCTTTGTTGGAGATTCCATCATTCAGCATATGACACAATATGATGTAAGTACTATACATACCCTGCCAAATACAGTTGAAATGAGAACCATACCACATACAACAGAATGCAACACGGTTGAAATGAGAACCATGCCCAATACATTAGAATGCAACCCAGTTGAAATGAGAACTATGCCAAATGCAACCAAATTCAACAAGGGATGTTGTTTGTGTTGGGACTAAACTAGGGTGGTTTCCCTGCTATAAAAATATGCAACAGTATGTAGTGTACATGTAGTGATGTAGTGGTGATTTGGCTTATATGTGGGACCATGAACTCTGCCAAATACAATTAAGTCAACTGCCAAAGTGGAAATGTTGTTGTCGACCGGTTAAGAGCACGGAATTCGAACTCTGGTGTTTCTGATCAGCAGAGTGTGGGTTTGAACTCCCAGCTGTGTCACTTGTGTCCTTAAGCAAGACACTTAACCATTGCTTCGTCCTTCGTCTAATGTGTTGTGTACCGCATGTAAAAGAACCCAGTGCACTTATCGAAAAGAGGGGTTCGCCCCGGTGTTCCTGGCTGTGGCTGCTGTAGGCCTATGCGTCGTAGCACCTTGTAAACCCCTATAAGGTGCTAAATAATTAGCTCTCAGAATTCATCACTGCAATAACATATCTTTCTGAAAGTTTCTACATACTCAACGCCTTGAGTACCTTGTTGGGTAGGGTATAGGTGCGCTTTACAAGACTTTTATATTTCTTTGTTTGTTATTACCAATAACTTTGTTTCATTCTTATGTAGGTATGGAATGAGCTGTTTGAGCCACTCCACTCCCTCAATTTTGGAATAGGTGGAGACCAGACACAACATCTACTATGGCGCTTACAGAATGGATCCTTAGATAACATCAAGCCCAAGGTTAGTTTTGCTTCCCAAAACTTAACCATTGCCTACACAGAGTGTTTTAGAGTCAGAACCAATACATAAGAAATTTGAATTTTGAAAAGAATTTTAAGCTATGGAGAAGTACAGCAGCTGGCAGACTAGAGTAATGGCAACCTAACTGGTCCTGCTTTTATTTGGAGTTTTTACAGAATTATCACTCAACAGTATGTTGGGATGAAATGATCTACTGCAATAGATCATGTCATGTCTGTTTGCAAAAAAGTGATCTTGATCTTTTCAAGACATTTCCTGATATGCAAAGGAACTTTCATCACACACTTTTGATATGTGGCGCGCCATGGCCTAGCAGTTAAGAGCACCGCATTCAAGCTCTGCTGATCAATAGAGTGTGGTTTCAAAACACAAGAGACTCAAACACAATGCTTCGTCCTTCAGTAAAGCCGGTGGTCCCATGTGTTGTTAAGTGCATTTAAAAGAACCCGGTGCACTTATCGTAGTGAGAAGGGGTTCGCCCCGATGGTCATGGTCCGATCGGCAGCAAATTGTGCCACAGCACCTTGTAAAATATTACATGTGCTATAAAAGAATTAGGTCTCATAATTCCAACGTAGTCCCACATCTTACAGGAAATACTGTATGTTACAGTGCCAGGAGTGTCACTGAGTGATGGACATGCGCGCTATACAAGAAGCCACATTATTAATATGTTGCTGTACTCTGTGGTCGTACGTGGGTCGATGTGGCTGGCTGCTAATAGCGCCCTCGCATGGCATGCAGCTAGAGCACTTCGCTGCATTTCAGCTTCTCGGCTGTGACGATTAGCCTCCCAAATGTTTGCTACTGTTATTCTTATTACAAGTTTCAGTCTTTAAGATTCATTCCTATTCTTGGGCTATTTTACCTGTTCGAAGTCCAGGCCCATAGGCTAAAGGCCCTGTGGCTTTTTCAATAATAGGTGACATGTTCTTTCTCCGAGCAGAGCATACTGATCCAAACGTTGAGTTGATAACCACCAGTTCTTTTCAGAACCAACACTGCTCAAAATATATCAAATGGTATTACCGCAAAACCCTGTTAGTTATCCTTCCACCATGCAAAGTTTCCAATCCTACCTAAGCCCTGTTCATACTCTGCGAATGCGAATGCGAAGCGAATTTTGGTGTCGCAACACTCGGTACGCACTCCATTTCCCTTTGTGACGCAGTGAAATTCGCTTCGCACGAGGTATTCGCAGGAAGTATGAACCGGGCTCATGGTGACAAGTCTTTGTGTACATTATGTTTCCAACAGGTGATTGTGTTGTTGGTAGGGACCAATAATCACGACCACACCGCGGAAGAGACATTTGGTGGGATTGAAGCCATCATCAAATACACCACAGATAAGATCCCATCAGCACGACTAATAGTCATGGTAAGTAGCTTTCTACATCTTACATGTAAACTTCTTGACAGGCGCTCCAGAGTCGGGCCAAACCAAATTATGAATTAAGTACATGAAATATCCAACGTCTGAAACAGTAAGGGGCGACTGGACTCGCTAGAAATTGAAAGATCGACTGTTGTAGTCGTTCGGAACAACTCTGGAGCGCCTTGGTTTCAGACTTTGGTCTTGTTTTGAGCTGATGCCAATGTAAATGTTCTGTTATTGTTGCCTGTCTGAAGCCAAAATTTATTTGGGTCGACCTGGAGTCGCTCCTAATGTATTTGGTTCGGCGTGACTCTGGTGCACCTGTCTGAAACGGGTGTTACTCTGTTGTCTTGGGATCAGAGTTTTTTCTCATTCCAATTCTAAAAAAAGAAACACTACATTGCAGTACTTTATATAGCAATATAATCAAAGTCATTGTTTTGCAAATTTTACTCTGGTTTTATCTTGGGATTTGTTTGTGTTTGGTTAAAGGAACACGTTGCCTTGGATCAGACGAGTTGGTCTTTGAAAAGCGTTTGAAACCGTTTGTTATGAAATACATATAGTTAGATAGATATTTTAAAAGTAGAATATAATGATCCACACAAGTATCACTCGAAATTGCGTGGTTTTCCTTTTACCTCGTTGACTAACAAGGCCGACCGTGTTAGTTCGTAAATTAAAAGGAAAACCACGCAATTTCGAGGCGAATTTGTGTGGATCATTGTATTCTACCCATATGCATTTTATAACAAACGGTTACAAACGCTTTTTAAAGACCAACTCGACCGATCCAAGGCAACGTGTTCCTTTAAAGACCGTGAGGTAGCCTGACTTCTGACGTCACACTTTCAAGCTTATGAATAATGCCAGATACCAGCCTTGAGCACCTTTGCCCTCACGTCCATGCACAAGTATACACACATTACACTATTAGCAGATAGTAAAAAGCTGTTGCACAGTTAACTGATGGTGTATTTAGCTGACAAACCATGGTACATGGTCTCAATATTAACCTCTTTGCTCCGTTTGACTTCATCGGGTTTGTTGTCATTACTTCAGGACTTCATTTAAACAACTATAATATTCCACACAAACATTTGGGGTTTTGGTTCCAAAAATAAAAACCATGGGATGATATCAAAACCAAGGAGTTTTAAAGAACGTTGAAAAAAAAAAAACTCAGAAAATCCCATGCCATCTAGCAAGTTTGAGGACCAAAGGAGAGGTTAGTGTAGTTTGAATGGTTCACACAGAACACTCAACCATCAGAACACTCTCATCTGCTCACAACCAGACTTGCTCGCCAAATATGGTGCAACCTCCCAGTATGCATTAGAAATTGTAACTCTTTGCCATTGGTCAAAAAATCTATTAAAACTTGATTGTATCATATGTATTGTGTTGTAGTTTAGTTCAATTGGTTTTGCTATTTTCAGTGCTTTGATCTCGATGAAAAGGCGCTTTATAAATACTCTCTTGTGTGTATGTATGTATGAGTTGTACCAGTAATATATTGTGTCTACCATTGCTTCCTCTTAGGGTGTTTTACCACGAGGCAGATATCCCAACAGACTCCGAGACAAAATCAAGAGCATCAATGACTCCCTAGGTGTCCTCCTCAATACCAAACCTAAGAAGTACCCAACAGCGGAGCTGTTCGATGCCTCCAGTGATTTCATCCAAGAAGACGGTAGGATAAGCCACTTGGATATGTTTGACTACCTGCATCTTACCAAGGAAGGCTACCGAAAAGTTTGTGAACCACTCAAAGATCGGATAGATGAGATACTACTAGAGAAGTAGGCATAATGACCTCTTGACCTCCCATTGGCTATCTATGTCTAGTGCCCTTCTGCTTGGATTAAAAAATATGCAATGCATGCAGCGACTTCGGCTACAGCTACAGCTAGATCGCGCGCATCTCCCTATTCTTCAACATGGAAGATGCGCTGATCTAGCTGTAGCTGCAGCTGAGGGCGCCATTTAGGACGAGGCCTTAGGCAGTTACTTAATTAGGATCTGTGGCTGCAACTTTGTCAAGATATCTGCTGTAGTCCAACATTGATGCTGAAGCTTAGCAACCATAGCTGAAGGCAGGTCATATAGCATAATCTGAGATTGAATTAAGATGGCTGTGGGGGTCGCAGTTCGTTATGTTTGTCCTATATATTAAATGGTAAATCTGTTACAGTGTTCAGTTACTTCAAAAGTGTCAAATACAAGTGCAAGTGTTGATGTGGAAGTAAAATGTGATGTGGAAAGAAGTATTATTTTACCCATTTGTAAGCTTACCACATTTTGTTATTTATGGAATCAGAAGCTCTTTGTGAATGGTTGGCAGGGTGTTGTATTTTTTTCTGGATGATTTTCTTACAACTTAAGTCTGCTCTCTGATTTGTGTTTGCCTACAGAAAAAACAGCTAAATTGACATCAAAGTCTGTACCATATTAAAAGACATGTAGGTCAACCCTCGTACTCAATAAAATGTTGTCAATCTGGGGGCCCAAATATCCTGTCAGATTTACATGCCATTGGGATGTACATGTATTGTTGAGGTTCAGGAAATGTCCCCAGGGGGTTTAAGGAGACATAGTATCCATGCTTTACATGAATGTTCTCTAGGAGGTTAGAACATGTAGCATCTTGGCAGAAAAGGTGATTAACAAAGTTAAATCATTTAACAAAAGAATACCATGACAATGCCCCTGTCTGACCAGTGGAAAAAGATGGAGACCTCCAGCTGGACGGCCGATTAACGAGCGGGATTAGATCTCTTTGTACAGAACCCGTGGTACCGCCGCTCTGCACCGTTGCCTTTGTGTTAAGTTGAATCATTGGAGACAAGAATTGTGAATATACACGTTTTCATTTACCGTTTGTGGTGTTTCACGGAAACATGGCATATTTTTACATTTTTTGTGACTTTCCTGTCACTAGCGGTGGTTCAAAATTTGGGTATTAGCACAGGAGGGTGGTTGGTATTCAATTGTGTTGTTCGATTTGGTGGGCGAAAGTGTACACAATTTTTATCACGTCTCAAAAAGTTATTTTTTCTGTATTACATCCATCTGACCTACGACACCATAGTTGAGTAAAGAACCAAGTGCGCACATGCAAACTCACATACGCCAGGTCGCCCATTGTCTGTATAAGGTATGTGGGTGATTACGAGGTGTTGTTAAACGACCGCGGTACCACAGGTTCGACTTGTGAAGTCCCTTCGTTCGAGCTCCTTCTCTTCCTTCGTCCATGGTTATATGGGGTTGCCCATTATTTCATTATTTAAGAGGTTAGTATACAGGAAGTACTACTTTATTGACCCAGTGGATCAATATTGATGCACAATAATGTGTTCTTAGAGACTCCCATCAGCAAGACCAAGCTTAATTCCGGGTATTTATTCTGTTTTCATATCTGTTGCCAGTAGTGATACTACTGGTGGTATATCAACATTATTCAACTTTAAAAAAAGAAGTTTTACATGGTCTTTGAGCAAAATTGGCTCAGCACATTTAGTGGTCCTTGTAGCTCAATGAAATTGAGTTGCGGTTAGATCTAGGCCTGATGTCATGTATCTGCTAAACTGATAGTTAGATCTGGGAGTGTTCCACTACACAAAGCAATTATTTTCATGATTTTGAAAGTATAGCAGCACCATTTAAGGTGTTTTTATCAGAGACGGTTAAGTGTCAGTCAGAAGACATACCATGTGAAGTCATTGTTTTTGGATGTACATGTACGCTTGCTCAAAACTGTAAGTAAACAATGGGTAATAGCACGCTATACTTGATGCCAATAGTAAGTGTTATGAAGTGTGACACTGGTCCCTAGTGTTTATTCAGTGCATGAAATCATTTAGGATCATTACTATAAATCTTGAACGAAGAAAGGAAGGTCCATGAAGTAAGATTTGAATGTATTATGTAAACTCACCTTGCCATAATAACGAAATTGTTATGTAATAACTGCAGATGTTATGTAGATTGTGCTAGTTTATATTAGATTGCCTTGTAGCTTAAAATAACATGAAATGTAACGATGAAGGAGTTCATGAAATGTTTATCCTGCTTGTTAGTCAAAAATAGTTAATGGCCTGATGTTTGGACCCTAGCAGAGTCTTTCTCTGCTTGTACATGTAAGTCCTTACAACACATGCAAACTCATCTGCTGCACGCAATGAAATAGGACTTACAATTGAATAGCCCCTAACATGTAGATGATAACATTTTACCATGTGTCAAAGTATGGTGATGGCTCTAAAGGCATTTCATTTTGCCAACAGTGCAATAAATGTACCCATGTAATGAGGGCACTGATGGTCAAGTTGCCCTGAATTGGAGTATCGGGTTCCCTTGTTGGAACCCTGCGGGTCCAAAGATGGTATGACTCTCCCTAAATGGTATTCCTGCATGGCAACAATTTTTAACTTTCCTTCACTTGTAGTTCAAAATGCTCAAATTATCTTCAATTCAGTAAACTATGGATGGTTTATTGACTGATAACCAATTTGTGCACTAGGGTCTTGTAAGGGAGACAAGATACTGTACAGCAACATCATTTGGCTACATGATTACCTTAAGGACCGAGTCACACTGCAGCGATAATGAAAACGATAACGATCATGACACAAAGAGAATGCATTCTATTGGTTGAATTGCTCCGCGCAGAATATGCACGCGCTCATTTAACTAATAGAATGCGTTCTCTTTGCGTTGTGATCATTATCGTAATCGCTCATTTAACTAATATAATGCATTCTCTTTGCGTTGTGATTATTATCGTTTTCGTTATCTCTGCAGTGTAGCTCGGCCTTAAGTCATCATATTGCTGTCTTATTCCCTGATTACAGTACTTGCTTAGTGTGCAATGCAGTTAGTGTTGGGTAGTGATTCACTGCTGATTCAAAGTGTATGTGCATACAACTAATGGACGCGCATATTCATTCAGGGAACCAGACTATTTGTCTGTTGACAGGGGCAATGTTTCTCATTGTTGATGTAGAAGTGATAAAAGTACTTGTTAATAATCAGACTGTTGGTAATGCATTCATCATGTTCGCTATGGAGGAGGGGTTATTTACCTTCCAGCCTCACTTTCAATCTAATGTGAATAACGCAAAAAGTTGTAATAAATTTGTCATTAAATGGCCGCTAGTCATTATACTTCAAATGTGCAATAAATGCATCTTTGCAGTATCAGGGCAGTAATTGTGTGTAGTTTAGCAGTCGTAGTCAATTCTCGTCAACAAAATAGGAGTAAAATCAAAGATTTGCAAACCTGGCACATCCTTAAAGAATAGTATTGGAACAAAAGAAAATGCTTCTCTCTCTCTCTCTCTCTCTCTTTTTCTTGTATATTGTTATTTCGATTTAAATAGAGTAAGCTGGGTGTGGGAAGGATTTTAGCAGCACTGCCTAGCGTGCTGTAACTCTGACAGTCCATAGACGCATCTACTAGGATGGCTGATGTCATAACTATTCATTAGTTGTATTTAGTTAGTATAAAAAAAACAAGAAATATGACAGCTTAACTCGGCCAAGCATTAGTTACCATAGCAAGTCTGCAGGAATTCAGAAGAGTCTCGAATGAGGCTGTCTCTTATTTTGACTTGAAATATTACCCGGTTCTTTGAAATAATGATATACAAATTTGTGATACGCACCATTGAGATAACATGCAATTCATTAGTGTGTTTCGTAATGATAAAATAACCTTATAACATTTAGGCAGAACTTTTGCTGAACAATAGACCGATCCATTAATCTACCCCCCCCCCCCCATTGCGTATTGACCAATCGCAACGCAAGGAAGGTCTGACAAATAAGGTCCGACATGTGTGTGCGTATGCTTGGTGCGCGCAGCAGAGTTGTGCAGAAAGGCATATGGGAGAGGCTCACGTGTTCTTGCTCACACGTGTGTCGTGGGCGGAGCCTAATGGATCGGTCTATTGGTTGCCAGGCAATACATTATCAGTGGCTGGTAAACATTTACTATTATGGAGCAGGGACTTGGTCAACACATTTTATCAAGGTCAAATATTGATATTTCAGATAATATTTCACTTTTGCCAAAGCATTTTTGTGTTTGAGTGTGCAATCCAGGAGTCCAAGTTGAGTTTCAAGTCTGAGTGTAAGTCCTGGGTTAACTTGGATTCAGTCAATCAAGTCACAAAGTGTGAACCCAACTCTCTCATATAGATTTAGAAAACAATGATGTGAGAATGTTTCCTCTATGGTCTCTAAATTGGTTAATTACAACCATTTTGCAAGAAGATTATAATTTATTACTTATAGCACTATTTTGCATTTTGGTGTTGATTTCAAAGTCACAAGTGTCAAGTCTTTAGTCCCAAGTTGGAGTTGAAGTTATTTATCATCGTGACTCAAGCCCCTGTTAAGTCAAGTCTTTAATATTGTGACATGAGTCGCACTAGAGTCCGAATTTGATTCACAAGTCATACTAGACTGTGCTGAGGTGATTTGTATCTTGTCATCACTAGCCAAGCAATAGACCGATCCATTAAGCACCGCCCCATTGCGTATTGACCAATCACAACCCATTGCACAACCAAAAGTCTGACACCATAAAGTCTGACATGCGTGCGCGTATGTTTGGCACGCGCGGCAGAGTTGTGCATAATGGCATTGGAGTGGCTCACGTGTTCTTGCTTACATGTGCGCCTTGGGCAGAGCCTAATGGATCCATGTATTAATATCAAACCATTGGCTAACTCATAATAATCCAAGCATTCTGGCACTGGTCATTCATAGAATGAATCAACCAAACAAGAAGTACTTTTGGAGACATTCCATCTTTTATTGCGGTATTGTTATATTTTCCTATGGTTTTTCATCAGGATATTACTTTTAATTACTTAAAACTTTTTTTAAAGGTTTAGAAAAAGTTGTCAAATTATTATGCCAAACTTATCATTTTGCCTTCTTTCTTTCTTGTACAATATGTAAATATAGTATATTTTGTTCCTTTATGCGCAACCTTCGTGCATAACCTTTTAGTTTATCTAAATTGTTCATGTGTTAAAATATAAACAACTTCTAGGACCATTACAACCACATTAAGGATGGATATTTGAAAGATGACAAATATTGTCCTGATTTTAGTTTGCCCAATAAATATGGCTGTAATTTATAGTTTTAGTCTTGATCTTTCACAGTGTTAAAACGGTACAAGGAAACCCAAATTGATAGCACTCCCACACATGGCAAAACAGCCTAACTAAAAAAAACAATTGTTTTCTATTAAGATCATTTCTTGGGAAATTGAATGTTTAATTTTTTTTCAATTTCAAAGTTGTACTATGTATGGATGTGAATATATCATGTCCTGTCTTGGCCTCTTTTCACACTCTCATCTCAGTTTTAGGCAAAACAGCTTATCCGTACTTGCTTTTCTCAAAATGAATTTTTTTGATTTGGGTTATTTTGCCATCATTTAGAAGCCTGTTTCCATGGGAGTCATTTGCATTCACATTTTTCTCTGTCTCTATGGCCCTTTTCGAAACAACTGCTTCGGCTTTGGATTCGTCTCAGTCTAGCTCTGGCCTGCCGGTTGTTTTGACAATTGCGCGTGCTTTGCGTGTATGTGATCAGGGCTTCAGGAGCCTCAAGCCGTATCCAAAGCCAAAGCCGTGGTTTTGAAAAAGGGCCTATGTGACAATGAACTTGATTCAAGTCTTAAATCGGGTCTAACATCACAGTGGGTCATAGTGATTTCAAATCTGTGGCATAAATGCTTAAAACAATCGTCTTTAATTACAGGTGCAATCATTGTCATGTAATATAGTGACCAGTATTAAATGCACAAAGTGGTGGTGGAAAAACAGTACTGTGTTTATGTCTACTTTATTTGTAAAATGTATGATCATTTCATTTTCAACTCCAGCAATCAAAATAAACATAAATTATACCACACATAAATGTGTAAATACTCTCTGAAAACAAATATTTGTTAGTTTTTGAGACCACATACTTTGAGTCCTACTCAATGTGACTGTTGATATTTTCCTGCAAGGCGTTGGAGTACTGTGCGCTATGGGGGTTCTCACCCCCTGGATTGGTTGCTATCTTTTGATGCCAACAATGGAAACGTACTCCCCCGTATGAACTGTGTGCACGACTTTCAGCCAATGATAGCTCTTCATTGACCTCAGTGAGGGCACTGTTTTGGGGTTTGTGACATTACATACAATGCGTCGACAGCAATGCAAGTCTGCCATGTTGAAGTACTACGCAGTATGCATAGTGCCATACAGCATTGCATTTCGGAAACACATGTTGGCATGTTCTAATGTGTGTGCATGATGGCACATGTTTCGACTGTGGCTGAGAAGGGTCTATTGTTAAAAACCAAGTTAACACGATATCTACTTTTCCTTTAGATGTTTTGTGGATCTGGATGTGTGCAAATGATGCTATGCAAAAAAAGAAGTATTCTTATAATAAAATGGTTGGTCTCAAACAGTTTTGTCAGGGAAAAACCTTTCTTTTACCCTTGGATTAAAACACACACAAAACAAATAATTTGTTGTATCCAGTTATGGGAGCTTTTTCATCTGAAATTCTCCCATACTTTCAGATAATCTAAAATTATTTTGAATACTTGCCCCAAATCATTCTATTCATCCATGGTTGCTGTTTTGTTTCACTGTTATGTGGTTTCACAGTGAAGCAGCCTGATCCTGTGAATATATCACTTAACGATTTTATTTGTTTGTAAAGAATTTGAAACGGTGGATATTTTGTTGTAAATCCTATAAACATGAGCATACAATAAAAGTGATAACATGCAAAACAGTGACAACAAAAAGAAGAGAATTTAATACCCAAAGTTTGAATTTGTGTTGTTTAATTCAACTCTTAATTTTCAACTTACAGTGGGCAAGACTTTTTGGCATCAAATAACACGTAATATATACCACATCCTGTCTAAACCAGTTTGTAAAATCTTCAAATGTATGGTGCCAAAATCTACAACAATCAAAATTATTATAATATTTACAATCAAGACTGGCACCACAGTCTGCATACTGGTAAGGATTGGCTTCAGCAGTGCAGGGACAAACAGCTGCAACTACTCTACATGAACCATGGCACTACACATCATTGGTCTCTGGACGAGTACATTCATTCTAGGATTCAAACTGCCTCTAGCTACCAGGCAACCTCGGTAGTCTAGTTGGTAAGACACTGCTCTAGAATTGCAAGGATCGTAGGTTTGAATACCACCCGAGTAATATGCCTGTGAAATTTGTTCACGGGACTCCAGAATGTTCCGAGTATACAGTGCTAACACAGATCGGTGTATGGGTAAAAACCAAAATTAATACATTCATACTATTCCTCAAGTTTTCAATAAAAATTCATTAAATTCGGTTAACAGATTTTAAGGGGGAAAATAACATTTTTATTTTGTTTTTATTAAGGAATTTTGTGCAGATTCAAACCAAGTCCAATAAAGCCCATTTAGCCATTTTGAAAAAGGGTGAAAAATTTACCATGAAATTACTTTAATAGTTTGGGTAAATTTGTCTGTATATACCCAAACCAAACAGTGAACTTGTACATAAAGTGTCCACCACATCTCACAAAAGAGTAATAGTGATTTGGGAGATCTTCAAATGGTGTTTTGGACATGTTCAGTTGGACACTAGCTGTAGAGGAATAAACAAGAACAACTTGCACCAAGACTACATAAAAGATAAATAACCATTCTATTCAACTTCTCATGGTGTTTGGTGCTAAGTCTACACTAGGCAAACTTTGGAAATAAATTAGGATAAATTTCAACTGCAAATAAAATACTTTTATACACAAAGGCCTATACAACAATTCTTCAAAAACAAATTTTACCGTTTCATAAAGCAAACTTTAAAAATGTATAAAATCGTTAAATATATCCTAATTTCACAAAAATAGCAAAGAGCTGTAATTCTAATGCGAATTCACACATGGCCACACATTAAATATCAGTAAAGAATTTAAGAGTTTATTAAGTTGTCATGACTTTTGGATGTGTTAAACTTTGACCTTGGAGCTCAGATAGGATATATTTGAACCTTTAAATATTTTAAGGTTATTCTTAAAAAACCTTTATTTAACAAGGTCGGAAATACTTAAAACTCGGATTAGAATAGATTATCACGCATGAGAGTGCCCTCTACCTGACTCAAAATACTCTCATTTTGTACGAATGGGGTAAAAATTGTAATGTCAGCGCAAAAACAATGCAGCTTGTTTTGAATAGCATATTGCATCTTGTATGTGGTCATTCCTATCTCAGGTTTTGTGTGAACATCCAGGATTATTAGCTGATACAATGTTTGTAAACTACAAACTAGTGATTATATCAATGCTATACTTTGGGAGAAACATTATTATTATTTGCACTGACTCAATGATTAGACTCAACTTGGGTTTTCTGAAACCATGAAATTGACGATATGCTAGCCCTCATCTTCTGCGTTCTGGTCTGAGTCTTCATTACCTGTTTATAGTAGAGAGAAACAATCATGTTTCAAAAATGTTAAAAAGGCAGTGTGATCCCGGGTTCTGCCACTACCCAGGAGCATGATTGAGTGGCCAATTGGCAGTAAGGCTTACATTTATAGGGGTTTTATCTGGCATCACATGAACCACCCAATTATAAAGTGATGGTTAATTTATCCATTTTGGTACAGCTCTATTTGAAAGATCACAGATTTGATCGCAGCTTCGGCCATTTTGTTTTTTCCGGCTACCTTGTAAACAGTTCATATAAAAAGTTTACATTATTTCTTACTTTTTGTTACTTTTTGTGACATTTAAACATTCAACAGGCATTGCCCCAAGAGAGTCAATTTGTTGTGAATACGCACACATTATGTGCAAACAAACCTCCGTTGATCTTGCTCGAATTGAGATCTCAACAAAGACATCTTCATTTGTCTACCTCATGCTCCCTTTTTGTTGTGCCAAGAACTCTCTATTCAACTTTTGCAGAGAGATCATTCTCTGTATATGGCCCGAAAATGTGGAATAATCTTCGTACACAGATCAGAAATGCCAGCTCAAACACCTCATTCAAGACACTCTTTAAAGCTCACCTGTTCCAGCAGGCCCATTGCCTCAGCGCCTTAGAACAAACTCTTGATTTTGGCGCTCTACAAACGACCTTTGATTGATTGATTGATTTGTGATAACAATTTGTGTTTCATTACTTTTCTATAATCCATAGCAACTAGCTTCCTGGTTAACAGTGAAGATGCAGAAAGTTTTTTACTTAACGTAAGATTTTAGTTTTGAATGAAATATGTACCATTATCTTCAACTTTGTCAGCGTCCTGCCCCGGCTCGCCTAATTCTGTCCCCTCCTTCTGAATGGTGTCACCCTCATTGTCTTCTTCCTCAGAAGGTTCTGAATCCAGTTGTTTGGAACCCGTTTCCTGTTGCATAGCAACTTCATCTTGGTTATCTGCTAAATTTAATGACCCATACATGCACAATGAGCATTAGTCATAATGTATGATTGGCCCTAGGGATTGGAACCTAACATTTTGCAAAGTATATTGTCAACGACCAGGGCCGCTGCTTGGTCTAGTTCTTGATCCATGATTTGGTTATCATTGCTGGGCGTGGCTGTAGCATCTTGTTCAACAAACTCAAAGCCTGGTCTTTGATTCCAAGACCTTTAAAAGCAAGACTGTTACAACCAGGCCATGGGTCTATTCCACTCTAGCAAACATTGCACATGATGGCCAAAATAACCCCAGCTCAAAAACATTAAATTTTCTGTGACATGCAATTTCCCGATTAAGTAAGAATGTTAGCCATGGTTGGCACTCTTTAAACTTTAGGAAGTTCTGTGATAAATGTATTTTGTCGTACAGTCATTACAGTTACATTAGGTTTTAGTATCAAATGGAATTTATTGTGCATGAACAATTGATAATATTCAGCTCCTCAAAAATGATGGTCTCGGAACAAGTTTTGAAGGCAAGCAATTACTCTTAAGAACACCCTGAACCAAACAATTTATTTTGACTACTTTTTTTCACACAGGATTTAATACCATTACTACTAGCCCAGGTAACCAAACCCCAAATCAGCCACTTAATAATATAATCTGTCACTTGAAGACACTGAACACTATTGGTAATTGTCAAAGACCAGTCTTCTCACTTGGTGTATCTCAACATTATATGCACAAAATAACAAAACTGTGAAAATTTTAACTCAATTGGTCGTCGAAGTTGCGAGATAATAATGGAAGAAAAAACACCCTTGTCACATGAAGTTGTGTGCTTTCAGATGCTTGAATTCGGGACCTCAAAATCTAATTCTGAGGTCCCAAAATCAAATTCAAATATTTTAGTAGAAAATTACTTCTTTTAAAAAAAACTATGTTGCTTCCGAGGAAGCCGTTTCTTACAATGTGCTATACTATATCAACAGCTCTCAATTGCTTATTACCAAGTATGTTTTTATGCTAACAATTATTTTGAGTAATTACCAATAGTGTCCAGTGCCTTTAATATAATCTTTCACTACCTGAAGTACCAGTTCCTTCTCCCTGATCTTGATGCATGGCAAGTGTTACCAGAACATCTGCGTTATCTGAGGCAAGCTCCTTATTATTGTCACCAGCTTCACCTGTTCAGAGACCAAATCAAAATATTATAATCTAGGCCACATTTCATAGAGATGCTTAAGCAGAAAATATTGCTGAACAACTCTCTGCTAAGAAGAAATGAGCGGGATACCAATCACAAATGGTACATTTGGCGGGTAACCTTATTCCGGTAAGCATAATTTTGTTGTGCTAAGCATCTTTTTGTGCTTTTAAAGCAGCTCTATGAAATTGGGCCCATATGTCAGAATAACCAAACTCAAATTAACCACAAGAATTAAGCTCTATCATACAACATAAAGACAAAAGTATGGAATTGTTAATATAAAAAAAAGGATTAATTTCAATCTGAAAGATCACTCATGATAAACATAGTTACAATGTAAGTGTCTTGCTTTTTAGAAGTACACAAGTGTCAAGTTAAGACTTGAACCCCGTACACTTGACCCCTCGGCCATGACACATGTACCATTATAAAGACAAGACTTGAACCCACACTCTGCTGATCAGAAACACCGGAGCTTGAGTTCGGTACGCTTGACCCCTGGGCCATGACACATGTACCATTATAAAGACAAGACTTGAACCCACACTTTCCTAATCTGAAACATTAGAGCTTGAATCCAGTGCGCTTGACCACTCAGTCACGACAAGCAACGTTCAGGGGGAAGATCCAAGGGAGTGTTGGAAGAGGGTATGAGGTGCTCATCTTTAAATACATGTAGTGATGGTAGGATTAATTGTTAGAGATTACCATTGGGTTGAGAGTGGTAGGGTGTCTTCACAGCTACTGCTTCACTGCCATACTTGCTGTTTTGTCTCTCTTGTTGGACTCGCCAGTATTGTTCCTGTACCCTAGCCATCATATCACCTTGAGTCACTGGATCATAACCAGATGCTGTAAATATCAAAATAGTTATCAACTCTTTTACTTATTTTTTAAAATAAAGATTTGTTAAAAGTGTAAATTGAATCATATCATCTACTTTCCACCAAACACACCATGTAAAACAACCTATAAAAACGCTTTCAAATTCTGATTCGCAAAATATCAACTCTCTGGAAGATCTGGTATCAATTATGATAAAGTACACTGGAACTACGTTTCTTAAATAGACAAAAAATAAGTGCATTTTGAAAACAAAACAAAGCAAATGAAATCAATAATTGAATCACTCCACTAAATTTTAGAGTAAAGTGCTTAACATAAATCTGCAATCAAAATACAAATAGTTTTGCACTTAATTAACATATAGTCATATAAATTAATGTGCTGTAAAATAGTTTTCACTTTCAACATTGGTACTGTAAGATCTTCGCAATGACAGAGCTTTTAGGTTTAAATTAATCATTATTTAATTTATTATAATAAATTCAAATCAATTACAATAAGCGCTGTAGCAGCACTATCTGTTTGCAGACATCAAATATTCATCGGGTGTTGCATTTGAAAGTTACTGATCATTAAATATACATCTTATGTTGGCATGGAAACTGGATGCAAGCCTACATTGTTTAGTAGACACACCTGTGTCAACAGCTATTTTGACGGGGGATTGCGGCAAAAATAAAATAACTGTTTTCAAAGAACAATCCTAGTTACTGTGTAAGGGTTACCCCAAAATTAATAATCCTAGTTTCATTCAATGGTCATATTTTTAGTGAGAAATGGTTTATATATATCAATGATTTGGTGCATCCTTATATATATCATGTTATAGGCCCGGTCCCACTGCAGCGATAACGAGAATGATAACGATAACAACGCAAAGAGAAGGCATTCTATTGGTTGAATGAACATGTGCGTATTCTGTGTGGAGCAATTTGACCAATAGAATGCGTTCTCTTTGCGTCATGACGTTAACATTCTCGCTGCAGTGTGACTCGACTCTTAGGCTTACTTCAATTGCAGTGTTTGGTTGGGGTTTTTTGTTATTTTTTTTAGGGGTTTATTTGGTAGTGGTGGGGGTGGCAGGGGGTGTCTACAAAATAAATTTTCTCTCCTAAGACAGTATTTATTGGAATAGTTGTTCACCATCACAGGGAATGTAACAATAAAATGTTACATGCGTCTCATAAAACGCAACAACTAAATTTCTTGCGAAAATAACAAATTATTCAAAGCTTCAAATTACTAACTCACATTGGAACTTCTCTTAAAATCACTTTCTGTTATTGAACAATTTCACCATAAAATAATTTTCAAGAAATCTTGGCCTTGCAGCTTATTTCATTCATAAATAAACAATAGAGTTATTAGATCATTTTGAGTAGCTCTTGTAGTGTTTGAAAAAATCGTTTATGTACATAGAAGCAACTCAAACTGTAATCAAATAAGAATGCTTTTGGGAATTGAAAGCTTTACATCAAGACTGTTAGGTGGTTTTCTTTGTCAAATAATGCAATTACACACAATAGGCAGAGACTATCTAGGGGTTTCTTAATGCTATAGAAGCAAGCAGCTTCAGCTAGGCTCAGAACTCATGGCTCGTTGCTATCATTATGACAAACCTTATGGAAAACAACCGCAGAAGATAAATCTCCAGATAATGTTGAAATATTCACAGGTTAGCTATGGGCATGATGGCTTTTGCTTTTTCTTTCATTCTCCAAAAGCATGTTTGGGAATAAACAAGAAAAAATTACTAGAGCAGGATAATTGAACCAATGACCTCATGGTCACTGGGTCTTAAATCATTCCTTACACCATCTCAGCTCCCTGTGCCGCCAAATATGTAGCGCACTAAGCTAATCAATCACAAGAACCACCTCTGCCCTGGAGGTACCCATTTACCCCTGGGTGGAGAGAAGCATAATGGTTGAGTGTTTTGCTCAATGACATGGCCGGGATTCGAACCCACACTCTGGTGATCAGAAACACCAGAGCTTGAATTCGGTCCTCTTATCTGCTCGACCATGACACCCCCACAAATGGCTGCTTACTTGAATGTAAATCATTTCATAATTCTTGACAGAGCCATCTTACCTTCCCTGATGGCTAGAAGATCATCCATGAATCCAGCAATGAACTCCAATGGTTTCTCTGGATTGACTCGTAGAACCTCCTGAGACAATAGCCATAAGATATTCTGGAATCCAGGAGGCACACTAAGCTCAACTGAGCCGTACCGCATTGACATGGTGGTTCTTATAGCTTATTGCAAACTTCAAAAAATAAAAATGTAGGACATATTTGAAAGACATTATTTAAATCTATGGTTATCACCTGAATACATGTAGTTTTATAGCAAAATATGTTATTATAGGTTTTCTCTGTCAATTTCGGAAAATGAGCAGCCAATTTAACCACCAGCCTATTCTGTTTTGCACGAAATCGAATGCTACTAAAAAAGGGTCATTCGATTTCATTTTAAGACTAGTCAAATCTACTTTTACATCATTCGATTTAACAAAATAATCATTCAATTTAACAATTCATCGAAGCTGCATTCAAATTCGCATGAGTGTTTTTGAGGCGTCTGTTTAGTCATTCAATTTTATTTTGAGGCAGTCAATTCTGATATTTTGTGCAGTCTTAAAAACGCTTGGTTAACTTGTTGTTTCCGTATACGAATGTTAAAGGCATGCGGTTAATTTGTTGGCACTCTTGAACATAATATGCCAAGATGTCTGGCCCGCCAACAGATGGTTGGTGATTATTTACAAAAACCAACAACTGGAAAAACATTTTTTTGTATTATTTAAAAAAAAACATTCGTACACATTCAAATGTCAGGTCTTGGTCAGTTAACCATTGAAGGTCCCCCGAAAAAAATAAAGAAGAAAACGACCCTTATTGGGCCCAAGGTAAAGTCTACTGGAAACATAAAATAAAGAAAATAAGGTTCGCTCGATTTAAAAGTGAAGGAACGAAACGGTTTGCCTTATACAGTTTATCTGTTTATTCGTATTTCTTCCATAGTACAACAAATATTGTGTGCCCACTGCCCCCCCCCATCTTATTTTTGTTCATGTCAACAACATCTGATCCAGTAAAAGTTATGAGCTACAAGCCCTTGATTTCCCTCCAAAATGTCTAGGTCATGATTTCCACATTGCTCTCAATGAGGGCGAGCTGGGACAAAACTATTTAGAAGAGGGGGGGGGCTGTTGGATGTGTCAAACTAAAGTTTGTGTATTTTTTTACCGATCTCATTTGGCTGGGCAAGAGGGGTTCAAGGATTTTTAGCTGGCGCCAGCACCCCCCCCCCCCCCCCCCCACCCACCTGGACCTGGTTATGCCCTGAAAGCATTATGTCACATAAATAGCCCAGTGATGCTCCAGAACCACTTGTAGCACTATTACCAATAAAGTGATCTAGTGACAAAGGATAATTGACGAGAGATTAAGGGGATTATCTTAATTTGTGTAGGGGTAATCCAAGTACTTACATACCTAACTACTACACAGTACAATGGAACAATTAACTGCTGCCTGTGGGGATATGGTCCCAGATGTAGTAAACACATTCTTTATCAGTTTTAAGTTATGCTCATAAGTTTGAAATTTGCTAGCATAAGGTTTATATTGGTGTTTTGGTTATTACCAATAATGCAAAGGAACACTAGAATTATTGTTATCGACCCTCATGTGTTTTCGAACCCCACCGGTGACAGAAGCTTTGCAGTTTACTCACTGTCTGTATTTTCGTCAGGCTTAATCATGCTGAGAATAAAGTTTCTTGTCGTAGGTTGTGCTCAAATATTTATCAAATGATTAATATTTTGTATAATCACTAAGTGCATTATTACGCCAACAATCATCATATGAATCAAAGAAACAACATTCCATCCTGAAAGTTCAAAACAAAATTATCATCTGCATGCTAGATTGAATTTCATTCTCCTTCAGTCACTAGATATCAAGTGATGTGGTTGCTATTTCGGTCTATGGCGTGCCAATATGGGCAACAAATTAAAATATTTTAAGTGAAATAAGAAAGAAAAAAAATTTTGTTAACTGCAGACTGTAATAAACTCTGATAAATGATAAAAATAATGTAGTAAATAATACCTATTTAACAGATATCTCCTGAAAACAAACATTGCTGGTCTGAAATAGGGGAAAACAGATTGTTATGAAGTGTTTGTGCTTCAAGGGGGTGGGGTGTTTTACTGTCATGCCTTGAGATATATCTGGCCTTTTCTGTTAATCTAATCTAGTACTAGGAAAAAATGTAATTAAATTTGTTTAATAATAATAGTAATTGAAAAAGATTTTTGATTTATTAGGGGGCCTATACACTCCATACTAGCTTCTGAATATTCAATAAAACACCAACCAATGAAAGTAATGAAAACATATGACGTCGCTCAAATTTCGTGCATGCATAATTAAAACATTGCGTAATTTACGTTGCGGGACTCCGAGAGATAGTCTGTCATTTAGAGTGTAAATGGCGGACTATCTCTTGCAACGTAAAACCAAAACTTTTAAGATTTCAACACACGATGAAGTGCAAGTGTCATTGTAAAAAGGTTGGATAGATGATTTTTTTTTTTTTATCATTTAGTTTTTGATTGTCATGATTGTGAACAATTATTTTCCTGTTGTCCTACTGAAAACATATGACAGTTGACACCAGGATACATCATTCTGTGGAGATGGGCATTTTGACAGCAAAAATCTATTCTTAATTTTACAGTTGTTGAAAATTGTTGCTCTTTCTTTGCTCTTACAGACTGCCTATTTAAACAAGAACAAACAACGCCTCTTAAAATTATGACACCGTATACAAAACATTTTTGAAAGGGTTGCTGGGTCCATAAAACTTGGACACTCTCCACACACACACACCCTTTTAGTTTTTGCTTGCTGTGAATCGGCAGTATGAAAATGCGTGTAAAGACTGTAAAGTGTTACTTTTTGATAGCGTTAGATTAGAAATATTTCTACATCAAATACTTACCTACCTACGTAGCCTGCTGTTTATACCAACCGAATTGTTGATCGACACCACAGTCAACGAATCTCCGTCTAGAGTAAAAGTCTTCAAGATGACGGATGATGGATACAAAACATCGGAAGCCAACTTCTCACATCACTCTCAGCATCTCATCGATCGCATAACGATGATGTAAATTTTTACAAATCAACTAACTCAAACTCCCTAGCCCCCTCTGCTCGACTCAAACTGTACTATTTTGTGATGTGCTGCAGCATGCTGCGCGCATAGCATGAACGCGCATCACCCAAAAACCAACCTACACAAAATGCAACGAGCGACGTCATCCGTGTCTCTACGTCTGCGGTACACAATGTGTGTAATGATGTGATGCGCGTGTGGGAGATCTAGGACGCCGCATCGGTGCGCCATGGCCAACGTCCGTTATTTTTATTGGCGCATTGGCCATGGCAGTAATGTATTTTTGATGTGGGGGTTCTTTTTTTAATTTTCTGTAACGGACGTCTCTACTCTGGGTCGTTCTTATATATAACTCTATGACTCTGGGTTGACTTCACTAAGAATAAAAGCCGCGTTCACAGAATGACGACAAGCATTGGATGCCGTCCCATTGTGACGTCATTAAACTTTGCACCAACGACAATTTGTCACAGAGTGACGACAAGCGTATGGATGACGTCCCATTGTGACGTCATAAAACTTTCCACCAATGAAACTTTATTTCACAGAGTGACGACAAGTGTTTGTTAAAAATTAACAATAAATAAAGCATCGCATTTTAATCTTTCAAAAGATAAAGTTTGTGTGTTATCAAGTTAGTAGTTTAGCATCAAAGACTGAACGTGCGGGGAATGGACGTAGGCTACCTCAAACACTACAAAAAACCAACGCTGGCGAAGAAAAGTAACATTTTGACTGAGGCTTAGTTTGCAATTTTTCGTGGGGTTATGGAGGTTGTCAAATCCAAGCACCAAGGTCGACAGTACGGCACCAACTTTACCCTGGGTGACGACAAAACACCTTTGGTTTCATCTTACTACAAGGATTACATCGAGTCTAAAAGACGGACAACAGAGGGCGCTGACTCTGTCAAACAGGTTCTTGCAAAACCACCTCAATGTGCTAGGGTGAGACTCGATTTGGCACCGATTTTTTTGGTGTTTTTTTTATATTATTTTCTATTAACGAAGTTTAACAGATTATGCTGTTTCAAAGTGAAACTCATACAAACTACTTATGGGCAATAATACACTAGGCCTAGGTCTAATATAGGGAGGCTGCGACACAAACGTGAGAAATTGAATGGTCAATGCACCATAATAAATTCGTCAATTTTAGAAAAGAACAAAAATTCCTCTCAAAAGCAAAAAAAGGGTACTTTTTATTTTGGCAGATTTTGTTATCTAAAGAGCAATTCCCTGCTGCCTCTATAGCCACCACTACAAACCGCAGGGACTACCATCGAGACCGTGGGGCATCCAGCGCCAAGGTGTACCGGGAAAGACTCAGCGATTTACAGACAATTAAGACTCTTCACATGCAGAACTCCGTAGTGTTTGGTCCACCAGGAGGAGTCGGCGGGTCGAAGGGGGGATGGCCTGCCGATAGATTCCTCTCTCTCGCCCATGAGCACTACAGAGACCCAGCTGTCACAGCCAGACTCATCATGAAGTCCGGCCAACTGTAAATAACTGTTATGTATGTGGAAATAACAGCACACAATCAATGTAACAGATTTAGCTTGATAAATCCGAAAGAAAAACATAAAATAGTTCTAAAGAAAGTGAACAACTAGACAACCCAATTTTCGACAAGGATGGGTAATTATACGAAATTAATGGTATGACGGCTGCATGTCACCTCATGTACACGACAGGATGCATACATAGTCCCTAAAGAAAAATATCTTAAAAGGGGAAAGGAAATAGTTGCTCATTTTGTCATTTTGAACGGTCAAATACACCACAAATCCCACTGCGTCCTGCCGGGATAAATCCACACTCAACTCGGGTTGAATTCTTACCCACGAGATTATAAACTATTACGGCAGAGTGGACGTCAAAGAGAATGGGTAACCACACCCAACAGTTGATTAGTTTATTAATATTATGAAAGCCCAGAGCAAGGCTAATTATAATTCCACATACTACGTCCGTCTGTTGTCCAAATCATTTATAACCATGTACTCCACGCCACATAATCAAATCTGCTTATATTGCCGCCAACAAAACTTCCAGATAATATCAGCTTTATATGCCTTTTCACACTACCTCCATTTCGAACTGCGTTGAAAGCTACCCGGGTCCTCTCCAGTTCAGCCTCGCTTCTTTTCGACACGGATCAGATCCGGGTTGAGATTTTCGAACCTGGTCCTTGCCTGGGTTGATTTTTATCTGGCAAGACCATGCTACTCGGATCGGAGGCGGGTTGAAATTTTTACAGTGTGGATCGGGGTAAACAAAATCTCCGATTCCGACCCGGTTCCAACCCTGAGATTTTGGACAGTGCAATTGAATAGGCCTTTACTGCCCTGGCGCGACGGTCTTACACTTTCTGACTTTCATTAAACCTAAAATATTATTATGGAGATTACACTGTCCAATTCTTATCATTTTTTGATATGATCTCAAAACTTGTCCAGCTTTTACTTTCATAACTTTTGGATTTTTGTGGAAATTATGCCACAAAATGTCACCTTGATCCCATATTATCAGTGCAGTATCTTCCCTGCCAGACTATCTAAAGATTAACAATGGGTCACAATTATTGTAAACAAAGTTCACATGGTCTATATAGGGCCACTTAGTTAACAGAAAACAAAATCACTTAATGGTGTTTTCACATTTATGTTTACAAGTCATTCTTTTACAAAATTAGGTTTATTCTTCCGAACAAAACTTTTGTTGTATATACATTGAAAGGAATGGAAAGATGACAAAACATTAAAACACACAATTTATGTAGGTTTTTTCGCCTTTCATACTTCACCCTGAGCAGTGTTAATTTTGGAATCGAATTTGCTTTTAACAAAAGTGCTTGTGTTCCAGGAGATTATGTCACGGAGATAGCGCCCTCTGTTGAATCCACCTAAGTTAACTTCCCGTTATGGGGGACAGAATCTCCGACGCGACAGATTTCCCTAAAGGACAAATCCAGCAGTAAAACTTTTCTCAGCTAATAAATGGAAAACAAACAAACAAAACGAGTTATGTAACCTGATTTCTTTGCATTAGTTCGATTACTGTTTATATAATTAAGAAAAAAGAAGAATAAAAGAAAAAAACAATCTGCACCAGCAGACTTTTCACTAACTTCAGCTTAACTAAACTGTGAAGGAAAATTGTTTCGTTTGTAAAGTGCCCACAATAAAATGTGGAAGATCTTATAATTAGATCCCATAATTTATGTAATTGTTTTGCATACCTCTTCAGTCAAGCCTATCATTATTTTTCCCTTGGTCATATTTTAGCGCAGTGAATAGTTTTCTAGATACCAGCGCTTTATAAGATTTATTATTATTAAATTACCCATCCCATCCCACCAAACAAAGTTTACAGTTAAAAAGTTGGCAATTACTGACCTTCAAAAATCCTCTAATTAATTGGACTGTCAGCATATAAATATAAATAAAAAGGAAAAAAAGAATAACATTTATATTAATTTAATTGTTAACTTTGAGATAAATTCACATTAATTTAATTCCCTTCATTTTTTGAGATGCTCTACAACTTAGTTTGAAATTCTGGACATAATTTCAATGTACATGATTCGTTTCCATTAAAATGTATACATATTTACACATTTACATGTTATTTATTTGATATATATCTTGTATTTGTTTTCATTCCCACCAGCACACTTAGTAATAACAGGACGAGTCGGAAACAAGAATAAATGCTCAGTTTAAGATGCGAGGAGAAGCCAAAATGGGGATAACCAACCCACAAGATCAGCTGGGGACTGAAAACTCCATTCACATGCAAGGCCCTGGGGTGGATTTCACAAAGGTTGTCCTAACTTAGGACTAGTCCTAGGCAGTGCTAAGAGATAGGACTGGTCCTAAGTTAGGACCAGTAACTCATCCTAACTTAGGACTGGTCCTATCTCTGAAGTGGAATTTGAACCGGGTTCACAGAGGTGAAAGCATAGGTGAAAGGCAGGGAAATAAACCACTGAGCCAACATGATCCCCTATTTAGAGTACAGTCAAATTCAAATGAAAAAGAAGCCATGAACCAATTAAATGGGAATGTTACACATGATTGCTAAAAATATAAAACAATGTTAGCATTTAAGACTATTATAAAATAAACAAAGAGTAAATAAATATACATATCTTTATGATATTTGAAGGTGTATGAGTTGAATTGGTTGTGCACACAAACCAAATGAAAGACATAACTCAAATTTGAGACACGCTCAAATAATGTGTGTGCACACACAACCTTATGGGTCCAGTTTAAGGGGGTCCTTTATTGTATATTATTCCCTTTCTTAAGACTTCCCTTGTGGGGTCCGGGTTGAACAAAGAATTCCCTTGTGTAGTCCATTGTCTCATTGTGTAAAAGATCCTACACGGGTACTCCCAAAAGGTCACTTTGTACACATGCACCCATACGCCCATACGCCTGCAACCATGGACCTCCTACTGTTCCTCTTTTGATTGTACTCAAACTTTTTTTGCAATTAGCTCCCATTGGTTTTGTACACGTTTTCCAACTTTGGACCTTTCCTGAACCGTGGACTTGTAATCATTTTTGTTATACTCTTTTAAACTTTTTTCCCAAAGGTTTTGTACATGTTTTTCCAACTGTTGACTTTTCCCGAACCATGGACTCTATTGTTGAATGTGTATACCTATTGACTACTCACACCCACACACATTCTCAAAGCTAAAGATGTGCACAGAACATTTTGATGCCCAAATCCAGAGCTTTGGATCCAAGCAACAGCGACACTTAGGTTTCCTAACATAATAAAGTTACAATGAAGAGACTTTACAGCTATTTGATCTTTCTCCCTAGTCCATTTCATCTTTCTTATACAGCTCAATCTTCTCCTCCATGATTTGGACAATCTTAGGGTTCTCAACAACCACAATGTCATCCTCTGCCCATCTTAAGTCTCCATCCTCAACATCTCGGATGGATTCAGGGAGTGGTTTGTCAAGAGTCTCTGGCATCCACAGATCTAAGACTCCACTGATAAATGCTGTTCCACCAAAGATCAGATAAGCAGTTGTATCACCCTGAAGCCAAATAATAATAATACACCAAATGACACACAAATTAGAACTCTCTAAGGAAATGTAATGTGGATACGTCCATTGTGTACACACCCAAGCAGGGGAAGAAGCCTGTTTCAAAAGGTGCATCAACCACAAGAAATGAAAAAGATTTCACAAAGAAAACACCATATTGATAAAAAGGTTAAAGTTTTGCATTTAGAGCCTTTTCTTCTTTGAAAAACCCTTTCAAGCCCAACCCCCACGTACCAGGCAAATTTCCATTGTTTATGTAGTTCTGAGCATGCGCACATTACCGAGAATAATAGCTTTTACCTAGTACATGTAAGTCTGCTGCCACCTAACGTCCAAAAAGTCCCCATTTGCACAACCACAAAACTGCATATTCATTTGTATGCTTGAAACATTCAACAATTTCTTGCACGAGTTTCTTTGGCAAACCTTAATTTTCTTACCAGTGGTACAATAGAGGGTGCTACTACTCCCCCCATTCGAGCTGCCATAGAACAGATGCCCATACCGCTATTCCTGAAAACAAGATAAAAACAAATATTTCAAGATGATGAATGGCAAAAGAAATGTTTTTTCTTATAAGAGCAAAAACATATTTCATAAATAAAGAAGACTTGGTGCCAGACACGGTCATCACATTGCATTGTTGCATCACTCTAGCAATAAAAACAGCATTACTTTTGTTTTAATGGTACTCTGTCCAAGTATGCATTAAGCTAACACAACAAGTTGTATCAAACTGATTGCAGCGCCTTTTCCTAAGGCTGCAAAGCACTCAAAGAAATGACAAGAAACAAACAACAATAGAAATGAAATCAGAAACCAAGAGGGAAACCACGACCAGGCAAAGCCTGCAGCATCGAGGCCAAGAAAGTCCAGCAAAAGCTGGTCTCTCTATGACGAGAACATGCAGGCCAAGCCAGGCAAGAGTTTCTGATTAAAAAAGTATGTTTTCAGTCACCTTTGAACAAGGTAACGGAGCTTAAACTTTTTGATAGAATGTGGAATGGAATTCCACATATTAGGGCCTCAAACTGAAAATGCTCTGTCTCCTGATTTTCTGGTGGTTCGAGTAGTATACAAGTTGCCCTGTGAACATAAGTTGCTCTTCGTAGCCCTGGTTTCTAATGAGTTGGAAATGTATTAAGAGCATCATTACCTGTTGGTTACGGTAAGCTGCCCAAGCTTGCACAAGCTTAAACCCATTTCAGACAGGCGTTCCAGAGTCGCGCCAAACCAAAATATTGAATTAAGTGCATGAAAAGTTCAACGTCTGCTGAAAGCGCTAGAAGTTGAAAGATCGACTGTTGCAGTTGTGCAGAACCACTCTGGAGCGCCTTGGGTTTCAGACGTCGATCTTAACATAAGCCGAGCCAATGTAAATGTTTTGTAAAGTTCGCCTGTCTAAAACCAAAATGTGTTTAGGTCAACCTAGAGTCGCTCCTAATCTGTTTCCGAACCGGGTGTCACACAACGAGTTGTATCAAATTGATTGCATACCTGAGCACTGTTGGTAGAAGTTCTGATGTGTAGATATAAATAATATTAAAGGCTGCTGCGACTCCCATCTTACCAAGGAATGCAAGACTGGTACGTAGAGTTTCTGTCTCCACATCTGAGTAATAAATAATGCTATAATTTTATGTTGGATAAACATTATTATTTTGGTTGAACCATACACCACTGCTAGTGGGAGACTTTTGAACTTTAGGTGGCAGCAGACTTACCAAGTACATTTCTATTAAGTAGAATTTGAAACTTTGCATGGTGGAAATACTATATGAAAAGGTTTGCGGTAACACCATGTAATGACTATCTCCAATGAGTTGGGGTGGTTCTGAAAAGAACCGTTGGTTTCAACTCGATGTTTCGATCAGTATGCTCTGATCGCTTTCTCCAGAAGACGATCAGAGCATACTGATCGAAAGGTCGAGTTGAAACCGATGGTTCTTTTCAGAACCACCCCAACTCATTAGAGATAGTCATTACATGGTGTTACCGCAAATCTTTTCATATACATTTCTATTGTTTCCGTCATTCTGAGCATGCTCACATTTCCAAGAACAATGGATTAAACTGGTAAGTCTGCTGCCACCTAGAGTCCCTAGAAGTCTCCCATTACAGGATTCAAACTTGCCTCTTCTTCACCGACCACGCTCGATACATAAGGGAGGTGTAGCTGCAAGTTACGCGAGCAAACACGTGAACGGAAAGTCAAAAAATTGTGTTGTTTCTAGGTGACGCCACCACTTTGGGCTTATTTCATGCTCATGCTCATATTGTGTCGGTCCTTAAAACTACTGCAAAACAAATTAATGGCCCGACGTTTTTGCATTTATACCATCGGTCCTGTTGGTTGGTAAGCAGTTTTAAACAGCTTTTTATATTTTCTCCTTCAAGTTAATTTGAAAATGTTAGTAAAATGTCCCCTTGCTGTATGCTACTCACGTATTGGAACAGTGACTAGAGCTAAGCATGTGATTCCTGCAGTTAGAATGGACCAAACCAGAAGTTTTCGCCTCCCCAGCCTATTGAATATAAAGAACAAACAAATGGTTACATTCAGCTTCATCACATCATGGAATTTGGAAGCCATACAACCTGTGAGTTGTAAATGTACATTATAGTGAAGCATGTACATGTTTAAACGCTACATACAAAGTGTGAACCTGAGAACGAAAGAAGTCCACATATGAAACACTATGTGGACTTACACGCGTCCACACAGTGTTATTAATAGTGTTGAAATATAGGATTTTCTTAAGTGTACAGGACCCAATTTCATGCCTCTGCTTACCGTAAGCACAGAATTGGCGCTTACGGAAGCAGTGAATTATGTCCTTTCGGCAAGCGTATTTCACAGGTTAGCTGCAAATTTTTGCTTCTGCAAGTGTGTACTCCACGTTACTAGGCATTCTATGCTTACAAGGCTAGCGCAGAAATTTGGCGCTTGCACATAAGCAGGGAAATCTTGATCGTAAGCGCAGAATTTGGCGGTAAGCAGAGCCATGAAATTGGGTAAGATCAAAGGAATGTCCACAAAGTGACTGCAACACAAAGCTGTCTGTGTCTATCAGATATGTAAGCCTCTAACCTGTTAAGTAGATAGAAACACACTAAGTATGCTGGTATTTCTGCAAGTCCAGATAAGGCAAAGCTGGTGTACATATTACTTCCTTGATTGCTGGCGTTCATGGTTAACCCATAATAAACCATACTGCATGTAAACCTACAGGATTGAAAACAAGACAGGGGAAAACAAATTACTGCAGATCTCAGCATGATGTCATCAAATGTTCACATAAAGTTGCATAACAACATGGTCCCCCATTTACATATACAAGAACATAACCCAATTTGAAAAGCCGTTTAGTGAAATATTATCGCTTAACAAATATTGCTGTTGTAAATTAGTGGTGTAAATTGCGCCTTCGAAACCTCCTCGGATGGAGAATGGGGCACACAAAATGTATTAAATTATTATTATTATTATGATAATTGCAAAGAACCTGTTGTGGGCAATGTACATAACTTGGTAGTTTGCCCAGTAACCAATTTCTGTTAAGCAAGATCTTTCAGTGCTAAGCAAATTTGTGTGCTTATGAAAGACAGAGTAAAGAATTGGGATCATCGACAGTGGGCTGGGCTAGTGTTATGTGCTTATGAAAGACAGAGTAAAGGATTGGAATCATCGACAGTAGGCTGGGCTAGTGTTATGTGCTTATGAAAGACAGAGTAAAGGATTGGAATCATCGACAGTAGGCTGGGCTAGTGTTATGTGCTTATGAAAGACAGAGTAAAGGATTGGAATCATCGACAGTAGGCTGGGCTAGTGTTATGTGCTTATGAAAGACAGAGTAAAGGATTGAAATCATCGACAGTAGGCTGGGCTAGTGTTATGTGCTTATGAAAGACAGAGTAAAGGATTGGAATCATCGACAGTAGGCTGGGCTAGTGTTATGTGCTTATGAAAGACAGAGTAAAGGATTGGAATCATCGACAGTAGGCTGGGCTAGTGTTATACTAAACCCCTGATTGTAGGCTGGGCTAGTGTTTACGTTTAGTGTTTTGTTGCTGTTTAGTGCCTTACCAATTAAAGATCATGACTAACATACGCCAGCGTAAACGTGGAGTTCTGAAACAGTCAATCAAACCGTGTTGCTTGTTGCTTGTAGTGACACTCGGTGATGCCCTAAGCTGGACCTGAGACAAAACAACGATTTCATTGACAGTTGAGAGGTTGAGCAAGGCCTGCTAAACATGGGCGGTACAAGTATGAGGCATTTTGATATAATGGGCATATCAAAATAGACATTAAAGTATTGTATGCTTATGAGTACCATTTTACTATTTTTATTTACTAAATTATGAATACAAATCACTGAGAAACATGCAGCATGTTTTTGTTTTTTCTTTAAAAGAAAAGTGATTAATTAACTTTCTGAATCTTTCAGTTGCAAGGAAGTTCGGTACAAACCTTCCACCTTAAAGCCATTATACACTTTCGGTAAAACGTATTGTCCAAGTCCCACACTTAATGAATGAAAATTTAGGCTCAATCGGTCATCGGAGTCGGGAGAAAATAACGGGAAAACCCACTCTTGTTTTCGCGCGTTTCGCCGTGTCATGACATGTGTTTCAAATAAATCCGGAATTCTCGCTATCGAGAATTGATATTGTTTAAATGTTTTCTCAAAAAGTAAAGCATTTCATAAAACAATATTTCAAAAGTCTTTCACCATTACCTTATATAAACCCTGTAATTTATTTGTAAATCTGTGAACTTTTTTTTTTCTGTACTTAGTACCATTGCTTTGGTGATTTTCTTGCCGTTGTAGTGCCCGATGTAATACAGTATATCCTCGGCTTCAGATATTCTTCCTTGGGAAGCTAACCATCGTGGAGACTCTGGTACAAGCCTAGAGGACATTGTTAGAAACATTTATCAATATTTTATTTATTTATTTTAATTCTTTGACAAAATAATAAAACAAGCCAGGCCAGCCAGGGAAGGGCAAAAGTTTTAAAAAACTGTCATAAAAAAAGATGTGCCCTCCCAGACCTAGCTCATAACAGTATATGGGACTTCATTGTATATAATGCACATAACTAAAGCGAGTTGACATGACTTTGTACCATTCCTTTGGTGATTTTCTTGACGTTGTACAAATAGTGTGGCAGTCTAAGGGCCTTGTCACAAGGTGATCTTTGTTTTGCCTGCTGTGATAAAATGAAATAATAACCCTACTATTAAATATACCAAAGTTTTGAAAGTACTCGGGGTTAATTCCACACAAGATCAATTGGGTTTTTATTGATGAACAGATTTACAAGTTAGAAAGCTGAGAGATAGCAATTTCTAGGGAAAGTGTTAAGGTCTGCATACAGTAAGACCGCATTTACACTAGATCCAGAAAGGTGGATTGACATTCTGCATTTTTTTACGACCGCAGATCACGATCCAGTGTCGCGTTTACACCAGTGCTTAATCCAGCTCCGATCACACTTTTGAACAGGATGTTTATTGGCAGTGACGTCACCGCTCCTCGGAAAGAGCTCAAGGGTCACGATTTTAGCGCGCCATATTTTCTTCAAGGTATAAGTACATCAACAAAGATAAATGACTGAGCGATCTGTAATAATTGAAAAGTATTACGTGAAGATTTTTGTACTCGGCCGGAGCGTCGAGTAAATCAGTCTGGCACCAATTCAATGTAGCAATTGATCAGACATGTTATTATAATGTCGTTCAGGGAACCCGACAAAACCTAGTTTTCGTACCCAAACATTTGTACATGTGCTCGATCTCGTTATATGGTAACGTTGCAAATCATTTGTTCGAACGCAATTATGAGAACGTGTGTACAACTTCTCAAACGGGATAAAGTTGTCAAGATTGTTGGGATATTTCGAAAAAGTTCACTCTCGAAAATCATTTGATTTACACCTCTAAAACGTGTAAATGTTTCAAAGAACAATGACAATGGAGGTAGAATAGAATGTATGTATTTAGGGACGCTGAAAACAACAAAACGTTTGACACACGCACAGTCCATGTGCACTGTGCATGCCATCCATCACAATAACGAAGACGCTCACAAATAATATTCGGCGAAGAGAAAAGTGCGCCACTCCCAACGAAACCGGAAATGGCCACCTCGAATTGCTGTGTCTAATCCAACCTTTGTGTTTACACTTGTATTTGAATCCACATTGCCGGACCTTAATCCACCAATTGCCGGATTCAACCCTCCTCGAAAGGTATTTTGAAATTGCTGGATACGGACCCGGGTCTGGCCCGGCATTTTTGCGTTTACACTAGCCGTTAATCCACCTTGCCGGATTCGATCCGGCTTTCGGGATCTAGTGTAAACGGGGTCCTACAGACACACCCTCTGTAACTGATGGCTTTGCACTCTAGCTAAATTGTTCAGTTAACTGAAGGTCAAGTCTAAAGTTCTGATGTAGCGCCCTCCCATAACCATGGTTTCCCATCATTCCAAATTTTTAACTATGTAACTGTTCATGTAATTCTGCTGCTGGCAGCGAGTTGAATAGATTTTTAATAAACCATTGAATAATCATAATAAAAAAAATAAAAAAATGATAATAATGATTGGCATTGCTTATATTGTTGTAAACTATCAAACTTATTCATTCTTTGTGCAATGTGCAATGGGTCTATAGATCAGCCCCCTTTGAGTGCTTAGTGCCTCATCATCAAGTTTATCTCTCGATTGTAGGCCGCTTTGGTTGACTTGTTGAGATGTTGTAAGGCTCTTATGTGTTTTGGGTGCACGCTTTAAAGTGTTTTAGTCTGTGATTGTTACCAGTGAGTGCATGTGTGATGCACTCTCTAATATCTACATTTGCAGATGTAGATGAGGGACTTGAAAGAAGAAGGGTTACCACTTTCAGTACATACCAGTTGATAGAGAGGTAGCAAGTTAAAGGAGCTGTTGTGACAAACAGAAGAACTCGCCAACTTCGGACAAAGTAAGCAACCACAGCAAAGAGCTGTACGGGGAAAAACAAAACCAATTTACAAGTATGCAGTACAACTCAAAATGAACGTGCAATCGGAATACATCTGATCTAAATTATGAAAATGTTACCTCACAATAAAAAATGCAACAAAAAATACCCATGTCCATAGATGTTTTGCTTACAGTATAAAAGATTAGCACTAAGCATTTCTACCACAATGTACCCATTTGGCAAACATTTTTAAAAGCCATAATAGACCTTTATCACGTTGCAGCCATCTTGAATTTTGCCCATTGATATCAATGTTACCAAACCAAGGCTGTAAGAACAAATAAGTCTGGTTCCTAATTACATGATGATTATTAGCACGCATTATTCTTATTCGATATGAGGAACATGACCAAGATGGAGGTCAGCATTGTTGGCTCTTGGTTAGTTACATGCTCACCATTATTCCAATACAGAACAGACCCTGCATAAAGGTACCAGCTGGCCCTCTGTGTGTATTTCCAAGGTTCTCTGTGGCAAGCACAAATGTAGTCAGAATGACTCCCCCTGTAGCAAGGCCAAACAGAAACCTGAAACAAAGCAAAAGAAAATACAATTTTTATAAAACTTTATCATACTAATTGGTAATAGCAGGCATCTTAAAGCCATTTTTCAAGCACGCTTCTTGACTACCAAATAAAAGGGTAACAACAAGGTTTTAAACAGCCGTTTAAGAACGAGTCACTCCTCTTTTGTTCTAATTCATAAATGCCATTATGGTTTTAAGGCGTAATAAAGGAAACTCTGTCAAAACTTATCTGTTATCCAACGTCCTTCAGCTCTGTACGTGTGGTGCATTTTTATGAGACGGTTTTTGGATATATGCATTCGTGCGCGTACTAATGCATCCTCGCATCCATGGGCTAATGGCATGTTGAGATCGATCACCCATGGGAACGAGGTTGTGGGTTAACCCACACAAACGTATCTGAAAACAACAGGTTATAAACAGCTCCAGCTGGTCATTATCAATCGTTTTAAAAACACCCTGTGTGATGCAATCTCCACCAATAGGAATAACAAAACTGTCTGAGGTATATGAATAAAGGTTAACACTCACCTTGCAATTGTAAACTGCATGTAAGTTTGGGTTAAAGCACTCAGCATGCCAAACATAGACATCAAAATCAGTCCTACCAGAGACATCTTTCTGCGCCCATATATGTCAGCCATCATACCAAATATCATCACTCCAATGAGAACACCAAACATAAAGACAGACTGGACAAGTCCAACTTTGTACTTGTTGCTGCAAACCAGATCCCACTGTTCCAATGGAAAAGCAAAAAGTGAATGACTGAAAGCCACCAGATTTATAATAATGAGATTGGGTAAGGTTAAATACTTTCTTAGTAAAACCAATCCGACAATAGATGGATTGCAATATGCATCATCGAACGCCATCTTTGATGTATAAACAAGGGAAAAGTGCATGCGCAAGGCGTACATGCGTGCACTTGTCCCTTGTTAATACATCAAAGATGGCGGTCAATGACGCGTATTGCAATCCATCTATACTTGAACCAAACATAGCAATAAGCCCTTTGCGAGTTAGATTTGAATAATGTCTGGTACAGACACTTGCTTAGTCACAATGTACCGCTTACATTTGAATTCCTCAGACTAGACAGTTGCTATGTGAAATTATTCTGAGCAAGCTTTTGTATAGCAACCTCCAGTTGAGCAGAGCATGGTACCATTGAGCCATCTTTCAGAATTGTGCATGGGTGTTCATCGTCTCTTACGTATCTAGCAACTGTCTCTAGTCTGAGGAATTCAAATTTAAGTGGTAACTTGTGATCAAGCACGTCATTGTTCCAGACAATCACGCAAATGGCTTTTTACCTAGTACGATACCCACACATAGCAACTGCTTAGCACGTAAGCATCTCTGTCAATTTGATCATCAAGCCAGTTAGTGGTCCATATACCTGTAAACATTGCCTCATGCACATATCCTTACGACAGTAGCTCAAGTTGTTTTACATTTTGTAGTGAGATTTTATGATTCTGTAAGCCTTTGGGCGTACAACGAATCCCCTGGCTGCTGCTTCCAAGGTTGTATCGTAAATTGGGTGTGAGTCACAGTATGAAAGTCTACTGTAAGGGCTCTACTACATTGTGTGTGTGTCTACAGATGGCTACCCCAGCCTGACCTGGGTCTGGTCCAAGTACGTCCATTTAGCCTTTTTGAGGTATGGTGGACACTGTATGAATGCACTGTGTGAGTTTATACAGATAGATTTACCCAAACCTTACACAGTGTTAAGGCCAAGTCATACTGCCGCGATAACGAAACGACAACAATAACAACGCAAAGAGAACGCATTCTATTAATTGAAGTGCACCATGCAGAAAATGCCCACGCTCATTCAACCAATCGAGGGCGTGCATTTTGATTATCTCGTTATCGGGGCCTGTGTGACCGGGCCTTTATGGTATGCCCACCATATCTCAAAGCATGTCCTACAAGGGCTCAACTACACTGTGTACCATCAAGGTCCCATCCCCTGTTTGACCCCATGACCCCTCACCTCTGTTACAATAGATGTGAACTCATGAGAGTAAGCATACTCATTACATGGTCTGGCATCTGGACTGCATGGATGGTGCTTGGCAATAGGGTTGTCTTTACATGAGATATATGCAGGCTCTTTTCCGACAAAGGCAATGGCGAGCATGTGGGTTGCCATCACGGTGTTCAGTGAAGACAAGAAGAGAAAATTAGATTTCTGCAATCGGCCAAACTCCCCAACCGTTTTCAGGACATGGTCGAATTCCATCTTTGCGTTCTTCTGGACTTCTGGCTATTCTCTATTCACACTGACACCAGCTCCACATCCAAAGTTGAAGACATTCGTAATCCAACAACCTAAATTTGAAACAGGGCGCTAGAATTAGAACACAAAACGTAAAGACAAAGTATACTTTGTTTTGGGGTATATTGCCGAAAATGCAGAGCAAATATGAACGAAACAGCGCCTCATGGAGGTGAGGTAAATGAAGACCCCGGGTCAGAATCATTGGCTGAGATTTGTGTGCGGTGGGTATATGATATCCTTGCACTTTTCTTTACAAAATTATCCTGAATTTTTTTTGGGGTAACTTAAGTTCTGGCATGAACTCTGCCGAGTATTGTTAATGTTAATGTTATTATCAATCAAGTGAGGTCGAAACATGAATGAGGAACTTCTCCACATGGATGGTGGGAAGTAGAACTTTGTTTAATATTGTTCAAGTTCTAAACAAATCTAAACCATATAAAGAAGAACTTCTAAAAAAAGGAATTTAAATTGCATGAATGTAGATTAGTCCACCATGTTGGGCTCTCTTACAATTATTACATTAGTCTTCATCATATTAGTCCCCATTAATAGTTGCAATGATTGTTGTAATCCTCTATCCTCCCGAATGGCGGCAGGAGGAGGGATGGATCATTGCATTGCAAAGTAAGTCACCATCAGGCCCATTACAACAATGATAAGACCCTAAAAATAGAGCCATCAATCATAACAGACAGTCTGCCCAACGCGGTGGGGCTATATATCTGAATTTGAATTATAATAGTCAGCAAACAGGCAAAGCATAAGATCATCACATAATTCCAATTGAATGGAAATATTATACTTTTATAATATTACCCTCTCCGCAACCAACGTCTAAACTCTTATAAGTTAAAAATTCTTTTTCGTCGTCTTTTTCTTTACAAAAAGTTGGTGTAATAAAAGTATAATATTTCCATTCAATTGGAATTATGTGATGATCTGATGCTTTGCCTGTTTGCTGACTAAATCACCCAACGCGGTTGGGCTACATATCTGAATTTGAATTATAATAATAGTATTATTATAATTCAAATTCAGATATGTATAGCCCAACCGCGTTGGGTGATTACCCTTCATTTTTCGCTAGTCCTAGCATGGAGGTAGGCTAGCCCACCTTGTTGAGCTGTTAATGGCTCCGCTTTTAACATCGGTCTCATCACTGTCACCATTACAGCCCACCTTCGATACATGTCTTAAACGCTAAGTTTTCAAAGGCGAGGTAGTTTGATTGCAAATTTCTCCCACTTAAAAAAGTCCAATACTACTCCAACATACCTCATTTTATTCCTTACATTTGTGGAATTACTATGACACATAACAGGGCTTACTAAATAATGACTTTGTCCAGATGTGATGATTTGAAAATTGGTAAAAAAAAACCGTGTACACAAATTACATTAACCGTGACATACTCTTGGGCGCCGCCATGTTTTAATGATTCTCCTCTTGTTGGACGTGAGAAGTCAGGGCACCAGGCAAATCTTGCAAGTCATGAATATCCAAGAGGTCATGTCACGTGATGCGGTATGGCTACGCTGATTTATCAATTTGCGTGGTGTACAAAGTAAATATGAATATGTATGAGGTGGCGTTGCGCTGTGGTAGTTTCCAGATGCAGCGCAGTGCTACGTCACCTTATACATATTCAGTTTTTACTGTACACGCACATAAGCCTAGCGATCATGACGTCACCTTATAGATATTCATGACTTGCCAGATTTGCCGGGCGCCTACAATCAACAGGAGGAGAATCATTAAATCATGGCGGCGCCCAAGAGTATGTCACGGTAAATGTAATTTGTGTACACGTTTTTTTTGACCAATTTTCAAATCATCACATCTGAACAAAGTCATTATTTAGTAAGCCCTGTTATGTGTCATAGTAATTCCACAAATGGTAGGAATAAAATGAGTTACGTTGGGTTGACTTGGAGTAGTATTGGACTTTTTTAAGTGGGAGAAATTTGCAATCAAACTACCTCGCATTTTGCGACCTTTGAAAACTTAGCGTTTAAGACATGTGTTGAAGGTGGGCTGTAATGGTGACACTGTCACTGACAGTGATGAGACCGATGTTAAAAGCGGAGCCATTTACAGCTCAACAAGGTGGGCTAGGAGGCAGGCATGGTCCTCCCTAGACCCAGTAACTGGGGCGCTGTACTCCTTTTCAACAATTTTTGACTTTATCTGTCGTACTAGCGCCCCAGGGAATGGCACAGAATTTTAACGAATACCCAGTTTTTCGCGACACCCAGCCACAAAAAATGCCTCAAAATGACAAAAAGACCAAACAAACTAGCTCAAAAATCGCCTACTCTATTCTCGATACGTCTAGGATGTAACATCAGGCATTTAATTGTACTCACGATCATTTTTTAAACTCCAAATCGATGATTTTTAACTCCGCATCGTGGAGCGATTGACAAGTCTGCGATTTTCGGATGTGTATGGTAACGAAACATGGCGTCGCGTTGTGGGTGGATGTCCATCAACGGCTGTTTAATGCTACACTTGTTACAGGCGTTGCAGCGAATGCTATACATTGTACACGGGGATGGGTACAGGCGCTGCAGCTAGCGAGTGCCCACGTGCGTTCAATCATGGTCAACGTAACTTACACGGTGCCGGGTTGTTGGAAAATTATCAGAAAGGGGGTGAAAGGTTCTCAGAAAGGGAATATTGTCTGAAAGAGGGGATTTTTCTGGTCATCGCCCCCCAAAAAAAAAGAAAAAAAAAAAAAAAAAGGGGGAAAAATATGATAAATAAATAAAAACCGCTGTACTTCATCTAGGCCTACGATTTTTGTGCATGGTTAAATTGCTTCTTATAATGTTTAGTGCTGCCAGTGTCACTGTACAATTTTTTTTTATTTATTTATCATCTTTTTTCCCCTTTTTTTCGTTTTTTCTTTTTTTTTTTTTTTTTTTGGGGGGGCGATGACCAGAAAAATCCAGACCAGCAGACTTCATCCAGAACCATCCAGCTTCATCCAGCAGACTTCAGACCAGAAAAATCCCCTCTTTCAGACAATATTCCCTTTCTGAGAACCTTTCACCCCCTTTCTGATAATTTTCCAACAACCCGGCACCGTGTAAGTTACGTTGACCATGATTGAACGCACGTGGGCACTCGCTAGCTGCAGCGCCTGTACCCATCCCCGTGTACAATGTATAGCATTCGCTGCAACGCCTGTAACAAGTGTAGCATTAAACAGCCGTTGATGGACATCCACCCACAACGCGACGCCTTGTTTCGTTACCATACACATCCGAAAATCGCAGACTTGTCAATCGCCCACGATGCGGAGTTAAAAATCATCGATTTGGAGTTTTAAAAATGATCGTGAGTACAATTAAATGCCTGATGTTACATCCTAGACGTATCAAGAATAGAGTAGGCGATTTTTGAGCTAGTTTGTTTGGTCTTTTTGTCATTTTGAGGCATTTTTTGTGGCTGGGTGTCGCGAAAAACTGGGTATTCGTTAAAATTCTGTGCCATTCCCTGGGGCGCTAGTACGACAGATAAAGTCAAAAATTGTTGAAAAGGAGTACAGCGCCCCAGTTACTGGGTCTAGGGAGGTCCTACCGGACTCCTAGTTTAGTTATCCATTGGAACAAGCGAATCTATTTCTAAGGTGTCTGAATCTACACATCTACTCTACATCTAAATGATTGATGGCCACTGTTTATTACCTCTCCAAACTCCGTTTTTGACTTGTCCAAAGTACAAGTACTGAAGTAGCTTAACCTAGCTGACACACTCACAGTCACAGTGTGAGTGTCGTTGTCGTCGGTGCTGATTTTTGTAGTGCAGTACAGTATGTTGAATCTCCAGTATGTTGTTCCCATTCAACAACGTGTGTGTACGTGTTAAAGTCTGGCTCTCACGGCTCTCTATTGATAACTCACATGAGAAGTCTTGGTGTCTGATACAATTGGTCTGTTATTAATTTTCACCAATGGGTGGCGGTATTTCAAAACGTCACATGCGCTCGTATGGCTCGTTCGTCAAAGAAGGACGACAATTTGCCATCTGCTTTATCATAGCTAAAAGTCCAGTTTCCGAAATTGTCAACTTTTTCGCTACCTGATAATGAGATTGAACGTTTTGGGAAAATGCATTTTCCATGTTTTTGCTTTTCTGCTACCAGAAACTTGCAGATTATTTGTCCTCTTTATTGTCGGACGAAAAGTGGCAGACCACTTTGACTTTTTGCTATCATTCAACTTAGAATAAAAGGTAGATTGAACGATTTTGAATTTTCTCCTTTTTCGCCACCTGGTTTTCACAACTAACCTGGTTGCCAAACTATTCGCATTCACCGGCTGAAGAAAAACCCTTATGTGTGTTCTTCTGGGGCAAAAATAATTGTAATTGTGTCCAACAACACCGATGTGTGATAAGCATGCAGTGCAGTGCAATTCATGATGGCGGGATTGGTGGGATTAGAACCCGCAGCCCACTAACAGGCAATGAATTGCTGTTCTAAACCCAACGCTGTAATTCGAAAAATATTGCATTCTAACTACTGGTTGCCAAACTAAGTGCTCTTTCGCATTCGTCGGCTGAAAAAAACCCTAAAGCTGATATAGGTCTCGGGGACAAAATTTGATAATTTTTTGATATGCCCCAACACAGATGATTAACATCGTTAGTGAATGCATGTGGTCGAAACTAGCTGCGGGCTAAGGTGCCGCCAGTATGGGGACTTTCTTCCCCCTTCTATTTGGATAACTTTCCGTATGGCGCCACCACCTTTTCACTCATTTTTACAAAAAGGGATATCTCATTGAGGTAAATTAGATACTATAATATTTCATATCGAATGAAAAAGTGGTGGCGCCACACGGAAACTTTTCTAAATTGGACTCGTAATATAATCACGTTCAAGTGCTGCCCAATAATTTGTCAACCTGTGCAACAATCACCCTGTGACTGTCCACTCCCTGGTCATAGCTCTCGACCCCCATTGGGGCAATTTACTCAATGCTTGTACCATCAGGGAGCAAGGCCAAACACTATTGATTATTTTGGTAAGCGGTAACAATCCACAGTTTACGTCGAGCGCCAACCTTTTCAATTATTCCACACACGCACATAGTTCTTTTGAATGTTGCAGATGAGGGGCGGGACTCTGTTGCCCTCTTTGCTAAACTTGCCCCAAGTAATCTGACCAATTCTTCGAGATCCGAAATAAAATAAATTAATGAACTATTGCAATGATCAAAAACAAACCTGCAATGAACGGTGGATATTCTTTCTCTTATTTTCTACTTCAAAATTTCCAAAGTTTGGTTTAGATCGCTAATAACATGCGTCTATCTTTTGAATATTCATCCCCGCAAAGCTTTGGTCCATGACCAAATTCAACGCCTCCGCATACGCCCTCCCTCACAACCTGCATTTATAATGAATTGATCTGACCCATGTTGTGCAGCCAGCAGTAAAGATTTCCATGACGTCAAGACCTGAGTGGACCGTATCACTATTCTATGAATAGGGGAGGTATACAAGGATCGCTGAGGGACGGAAAGACCGGAAAGTTCTCAAGGATGCGTTTTGATATTTTTATCATTGGGCCGTACCATTTCCTTTTTTTCCAACGAAGTTAAACACACAAACTATGCTGCAGTTCATTATGGTTCAGATTGATTTAATATAAGGAAATACCTTTTTGTTCAGTCAAAAGTTCGACTGCGCTCATACAGCTTGGTGTGTGACAAAATATCTAACGGCAACTTTAAATCTTGAATTATTCAAAGGAACACTTGTGTTGGTAAGTTGTGATTTTATAACTATATTGTTGTGGTTTAATATTGAAAATCAAACTAGCTGTTATTTTAAACATGTTTAATTGAGTGAGATGGGGAACAGTTTTAACTAAGCAGGCAGATCCTGTCGTTTTAACTACACACTATTTTGAACAATTTAAAGTATTTATCGGGAGTAAAATATAGCACACAACCACGACCCCAAGTCTAACAAAAGTTGGTACGAGGATCGTCGTAGCTGTAGTCTACTTAAGTTCATCCACATCTTTTTGATTTGTAGTAAGTGCATCAGGGTTAAACCATGGAGGTAGACCTCCATGGTTAAACCACACACCCCCATCATCAAAGGGCCTAAAAATTAGTTTGTTATGTGTTTAAAAACAAGGCGAAATATTGTACTAAAATTAAGGCATTGCCGGTTGGAAGAGAGTGATGACACACAACCTGCTGTTCCGGATTTTATTTTAGGTTTTATAATTGATCCCCATGCTCTCCTTCCTCTCCATCCTCCTCCACCCCATGCCGCAACTGAAGGCAGAGTTTTGAGTTTTCCGAAGATATTTTTTCGAAGTGCCAATAATTATACTCAGTCAGTGGCTGTAATTAATGGGATTTACTGAGGTAAGTTGATGTTTCGAATAACAGGGGATAATCTCATTTACCTTTGATGGTAGTTATTTTTTTGGTTTTATGCTAATCCTACCTCCATGTTCATATACCGGTAAGGTTACATCCCTCCTGCCATAATCGGTGTGCCATCGTACGGGAAGCATCAAACGACCTTCCCCTCCCCTCTCTATGAAGTAGTATCGCCCATCCATTTGGTCACGTGATTTCTACACGCCTGCTCTTTCGCGGCTTCAAGATGTCGGTAAAGTACGAAAAGGACGGCGAGGTAAGGAATTTTCACGAATTTCTCAAAAAAATAAACATTTTGCTCTGTTTTTTTACCCATTTTCTTAAAGAGAATGCTATACCCTTGAAGTACATATATATTTTGTTGAATGTATGATTGATTTTAATGGTGTAAATTATGTTTGCCGGTCGTTGCTTCAGTTCGGGTTCATATCGATCCTGAAATTGGTTGAGTGCATACCGTTTCACCATAGAGCTTTAACGTAATTAGTCTGGTACCGGTTGTATTTGGGGTGAAATTGGAATGGCCGTGTCATGGAGTGGTTGTGTAGTTTACTTTTGTGGTGGCTTTTGCAAGCTTAATACTTTTTACCCTCTACTACACATTTAAGTGAAGCGTGTTTTTTATATTCATTACAATAATACATTGAAAACCAAGGTCAAGCCAGGGGGCAGGGTAACAATTACAACTACAAGTACAAGTAGATGCATAAATAAATAATGATATAATAATGATGGCATGCTCAGAGTCAGAGTCGGTTGTGATTTTCAACAGGCTGCCTTTTCAAAAGATGTTTTCATGAAGTGCTCAGTTTTAGTAACTCTTTTGATAAGTTGAGTTTTGTTTCACTATTCCAAGAGAATGGCAGTTTTTACTAAGCAGTGTACACGTTAAGCTTAGGGTAAGAGATGGGCCCTGCACTATGGAGGGCTTAACCAGATTGTTAATTTTAGTCAAAGACAAAGTCAATAAATCTAAAAACTAATCGTATTTTGTTTAGTAATTAGATACAGATGGTTCAATTCAACAGTCTTTCTTTGGGGGCAGGGTGGTTGTGGGGTAGGCGTGGAGAAATAACAAAACCTCATCTCTATTTTAGTTTTAAATTCAGGGAAATTATTACTGGTTAATAAATTTCTGATTCATTATTCTTTTCGATATTTAGGATTGTTGCAGGTTGAATTTTGTCCAACAATTATATTTGGACTAACTTGTTTTGTGCATGCTAATATTGAGTAGCGACTAGTACATTTTTTGTAGCATTTTTGCTACACTATACGTAGGAAATTGTTCACCTTGTTGCTAAGAAAGTACGCCTACTAGTATTTTTAAAGAAGCCTTGGTCTTTTGACCCTTTCAATCCCAAAGTAAATTGTACCCTAGATAAAGCAGAGTCAGTACTTGACCCTTGGCATGATGTTCAGTGTTGACATTAAAACCTCTTTGCATTCAGTCGAACCTTGTAGGCAAATGTTTGCATGCAACAAAGCAAATAGTAACTTAAATTAAGTATATATTTTAGAGTTGATCACATCAATGAATTGGATTTGACTGAGGGGTTGAATTGCTTTGCTGTAGTGCAGCTCGGTGTAACTAGAAATAAGTTTAGATGCATTTAACAAGTTTACCTTTCAATATCTGTATTTCATGTTGTGTTAGTTTTTGGTGGAAAATATCACTTTTACTTGTGAACAGGTCTTGTTCCAGTTTTCTAATAATGCTTGATTATTTCTAAGAAGAGAGAGAGCATTGTCTCTATGCCAAATTTGTACATATCAACTAATTGTCATTTAAAGACAGTAAAATTATTTAAGTCAGAAAGGGGGTTAACAAATTATACAGAGGCAATGACCTCAATTGCCCTTGTCTTGGTCTGTGTGTCCCTTCAAATAATCCCATAGAGTTTTTAGGTCTTGACGAGTTTTCAATAGAAGAACCCTTTGCAAAGTGAAAATGACCTTGGCCTCTGAAATATGAAATTCCAATGAAAATCTGGGTTAAGCTTCTATTTCATAGCAGACCAAATATTCCATATAAAGTGCTAAATTCTTTAAAATGAATGATTTTCTTTGAATTGTCAAGTACAGTAACTGTTCAATTTCAAACTGTTCAAGCTCACATTGGACATTTTCAGGCTGTACATGAGATGAGATACTTTTAGAATGGTTTTAGGAAATGCCTTTTGCTCAATTACTATGGATAGGTTAATTCACCTTTATACAAATATGTGGTCATTTTATATGTACAAACCCTCCTTTTTTGTAACAATTGATGGAAACGTATCAATTAATAACTGCTTTACATGTAGGGTCCATGCATATTGTAATCTTGCGTATCCATATTCAGATGTATAGATTACAATGATATGCGCAAATCAACATCTTGCAAGACAGCATGATTTGTTTTCGGTTTTTATTTGATCATGTAAATTATTATCCACCAGTACCACTACCTCCCCTTTAAAGTATGGTCATAGAAGATAATCATTCTGATCACATCGTGAGAATGAATGCTACTGTGCCATGAGTTTATGTTGTGCATGTGCAACCTTTGTAGTTGGCCCTTTCTTATCATTTGACATTAGTCCTTTACTCTAAGACAACGCGACACTAAACTCTACTGAAGTGGCACCACGCTAGGTGTGTTCACATGTAAGAATCTTGTCCACTTTATTCAGACACTATCGCATCATCTGTTGAATTCATTGAATGATATCACACCTCTATCTTATCTCAATATTAACTTGACGAGTGTTCTACCAGGCCATATCGCTTCTGATTGCTTTATCTGTTGACTTAATACAAATTTGATGGGGGCAGCAAGGTGTTCAATGTGGACAAAGTTCACTATAGTGGGAGTCAATGGGCCACAGCCTTTGGTTAGAGTACTGTTGGAAAGCATGATATTATGCCATCTTACAAAGTTCACTCGTGAAATTACAATTGTCTTAAAGTGAAAACTGTTTCTTGAATGTCTCGATTTTTAAGGTCTTAAATTTGAAGGACTCAAAAGCATCAGTTTCCCTCTCCTTCACTTTGTGGAATATTGATATTATATTTTATCTTATTTTAAGGGCTTTGTTTTTACAGAATTACACTTACAAAGTACAGTTGCTCATGATCATGAAGTCTTAGGGCCTATTGATCATAGAGCTGGAATTGTTGAAACATTTATTACCGATTTATGTAACTGTTAATCCCCCTAGATCCTGATCAGGCATAAAAAAGAAAAAAGTACTCTTGTTAAGTTAAGCCCGTCTTTGTGTTAGTAAAGTTATAACAGCTTTCCTGTTACCTAGAAGAAACTATTCTGGAGTTTTAAGGCTCAGCTGATTCGACATAGACCTCGTGCTCAGATGACACATTTCCTCTGTCTTCATCTGTTTGTCAGAGACGAACGGAAAAAGAAAAATTGTTTGTCGTAAGAAAGAGGGTTAGCCCTTTAATTTATTAATGACTAGGCAGCAGGACAAGTTAACTTGTCATTTCACTATGTCATTTCACTATGTCATTTCACTATTTCCGCCAATTCTTCCACTGGTGCACAATTCTAATGAAATAGGGATGATGTTTAACACTGGACTAAAATTATGACTGGTCCTTGTCTTTGGGTGTTCTTAAGTGTTTTTTGGCCAGCAGACCACTGTTATGGGAGAACACTGTTGGGCGTTATTTTTTGGAAGTTTTAGTTGGTTGTATTTAAAACGTCAAAAAAAAACCATTAAAATGAGCAGCTAGAAAGTCAGTTCCTTCCCCGTGTTCTTCAATCCTATTAATTGTTGTAGCATGGACATACTTAGCCTTTCTTGGGCTTCCCTTTAAAATTGTAATGATGAATCAGGGTCTCCCCTCTGAAGAAGGAAACTAATGATTTGGGCTCAATCAGGGGATGACTGTGAGGTCATGCTTTAGCTGTATCATAGTCTCACCCCTTGCCGTGGTTCATGGAAGGTTCAGCAGAGCCCTTCCCACTGAGACACGTGCACAGTACATGCAGATCCAACAATATTCTAAGACCCCTTTTTTGGTATGTTGACAATTGAACTAAGATCATGTCCCTAAGCTGTGACAACTTGCGATTAGAAGCCAGTTTCAAGGAAGTTTGCACACAAGGTGTCTGACTATACTGCTCATTAGGTTGCTTCAAGGATTACTAACTGTCTTTCCACTGTGCCCTTTTCCAAATAGTGCAAGATAACATGTATGCCGACGTTGTTCAGACTCAGAAATGTGTTCGGTAAATTGTACAATCAAAGGTGTGGCAAAACATCTGTACATTTTCCCATTAATTCAAAACAGTTTCGTTTGTCTTTATCGAGAAGAATTGTTCCACCATTTTTGGGCCTAAAAAGAGAATGGCATGAAGTGGGCGTGGGGAAAAAGCTTTAAGTTGTGCATGGACCCGTGTTTTAGTGAACCATGTACCAGAGTGTAACTTGCTGACCGCCCAGAGTATAATTATACATAGATTTAAATGACTGCCAAGCTTCCTATGTTCAGGGCTAAGGTCTACCTTATTCAGGTCTGATTCTCATTAGTGCTCAATATGTGGCATGGTTAACCCCCTCACACTTATTGTGTCTTCATTGTGCTCAAGAATTTCAAGAATTCTTTTGAGGATATTACAGGGGGGGAGTACTAGTAAAGTATGATAAGATGTAGGGGGGCACCCTCTGCAATTTGTAGGTATACTATAGTGTTAACCAATGGAAGAGATACGCCCATTGTGGTTTAGAACTGTAGGCTCATGTAATGCACAATGACTATGCACATGTAGGGTTACAAGTCCCAGGCTTTTACAATACACAATACGCTGCTCCAGTTTCTTATTCAATAAGCATGGACTCTGTGGTGCTTTAGAATTAGATTTTATGCACAACCGAGTAACTTTTATGTTTGTGCACAACCCTTGTCCTATCCTTTCATTGTCCCTGGGACTCTAAAGATCACTTTATATCAGGTGGCTGCAAGCTTAGTATTCACACGCATGTAATATATGCCGGGTTAAATTAAGTAGACTTTTAGGGGGTGGAGATGTGTAATTCCAGAGTTCATTCAAGTAGAAATATTTATGCAAACAGAGGCATAAATAAATAGGCTGGCCCTTTTGAATTAACAGTTTTTTAAAGTCTGTCGGATATCAGGTCTGCAATTCAATGCGGGTCCAGTGGGAATAATATACAATCACCGGGCACGGAAAAGGGAAGAGTGGTCATCTTGAATGTAATAGTCACAACTAGCTAATTGTGGCTAGACTTTTTTTCTTCAGCATGTCTGTTTTTAGCTTTGGCGTTAGCTTTTGCAACATGCACAACACGTGTCACTCCGTTGCTCTTTGCGATCTGCAATACCCATTTTCAGTTAAATGTTCCCAATGTCATCATTTCAAAGGGAGAGTACTTGTCCAATGTAGGTCAAATCAGTGTGTGGGATTAAGCCTTGAGACACTTGCAATTTCACAGATGGTTTATTCTTAGTACTAGATCCCCTCAGAGTTATAGGGAGATGACTCAGGGTTGGGAGACAAGGTACTCCAACCAAGGCTTCCAAACTTAAAGTTTCTGTTACTCATATCTTTTGGAGGTCAAATAAACCTTTTTGGATTCTAAATCGTTGGATTTACAATTTTGGTTCTGTTGAGCAGTATCTTTTTTCAGTGCTAAAAATACTTGATAAAATTTGATTTGTTGGCCAAGTCCATATTCTTTGACATTTCACACTAAGGCTGTACCTGAATTGGCAGCTACAGCTGTTGCTAGGGGTGTTGCTAAGGACGTACCAACACATGATGAAGTGGAAATCTAGCCATAGCTGTAGCCTCCAAATCGAACACAGCCTAAGATACAAATGAACATTGCTAACTAGCGCAGTGTTAACCTCTCCACAAAGTCCAATGTCGACTGATCTTGAAGGATCCAGGGCAGTGTTCCTTTTGACTTGACTCACTTCCTCCCTAGATCCTTCCCTTGAATTAAGATTGGGTAAACTCAAAGTGAGTGCGTCCCTTGAGGTAGAGAGGGAGGGTGCCTTAGTGGTGAAGTACTATCCCCTACTACTAATTTGGTAGAGGTCGTAAGGTCACCAATTAGGTGACTTCCCCCCAATGTGCATGGAGGCTCTTCACTAGCCCCCTATTGGTTTGCAGCGTCATGTGGACAAGCAGAATCTATTGCTATTGGCTCATGCAGACTGGTAGCCAGGGAACATTTCAAATCCAATTGTAAAATGGTCGACACTTAGCATTTGGCTTTGAGGTTATTGTACAGTGTCGACCTTTATCATTGTTCAACTTAAAGATTAATTCCAAAGCTGGACGGAAAATTATCCAGCCTTTTAACAATACGAATTTTGATAATATTTATGTACATGTATACAGCCCTTTACATAATTTATTTTGTTGAAAAGGTTCTTGGGTCAATGTAATGTGCATGTCAGACTTTTGAGATTTTCTCTTTTAAGCTGATTTCCTCTTTTGGGGTTTTGTTTTTCTCTTTTTTTTCTTCACTCTCTGTGTACAAAAGTAAAGGAATATTACCTTTTCTTGCCGGTTTTCTCTTTTCCTCTTTCGTTATGGATAGTTACTCACATACCTGACATGTATCATACATGAACTGCTCAATATATTAAAAGAAATGTGCAGTGTATAAATTGAAGTCTTAAACCACATGAGAACCAAATTGCTTTGAAAAGGGTTTGAAATTATGCACAGAAAGGTGAGGGTGATGACAAGGAGCATTTTTCATTTCTTTGCCTGTCTCCTTCAATCTCAATGCTGCTATATCTCTTTGTGTGCACTACACTACTATGCACCGCCCATAATTGATTGCGCTCGCCTTGCAGCCTCTACAGCAGTATGCTGTTTTTAAATTGGTTCCTGGACAAGAAGACAACTGTGTGTGGAGATGTGCATATAACGATGCTATGGGCAAGACTGCTCCATGACCAGTGTAGTTTAATAGGGCTGCTCTATAAATAGACGGCTTAACTACATGTACATGTACATGTATACTGAATAAAGTACCACTGGCTCAATGCGTGTGTGTATGCCGCCATCTTACATGTCTTAGGTACTGTGTGTGTATTGTGACTGCTTACCTTCTGAGGCTGTGATAAAGTTACATATGGATGTGTAGGCCTACCATAGAGGCCCTATTACTTTAAATAATATATTGAGAATACATCACACACACTCAAAGTGGATGCCATTTTAATTGTATGACACTGTTCATACATGTAATACTAATCTAATACTGACTAGCTTTTGTTCAAGAATATTTTTACATAGTGTAAATTAAAACAAGTTCAACAAATGCGAAAAATACTTGTATTTAGGGGGGGGGGGATAACTACAATTGTCAATTCAGAAGTAATGAATACATGAATAATTTTGGCTGGCAATAAATTGCTCAAATTGTGTTTCTTTTTCTGTGTTTTGGAAATTGTCCAACATGTTATACTATGTTTCATGTAGGATCATGCATAGTCGTACACCTTGCCAAAAATGTATTCAGATAACGCAGAGCATAATATACAATTGTTCACAGACCGGTGAATTAATCGTAGAAATTAAATGACATTGAGGTTCCACACGTCTCTGAAATTGTCTTCACATATCAAGGAGTGTGCACAGGGGGAATGCACACGTTAACGCATTCATAATGGCCATACATTACATACAACAGATTAACAATTTTCAGCTTGTAGTTGGGACAATTACAGAAACGGTACCCCATGGTGTGCGAGTAGTGAACTCCCAGTTGGGACCAGCAATTTGGATTCATTGGATGAACTAACACCAACTATATGCTTGCTCGGTATATGGTCTCGACACTATACATGTAAGAACTATTGGGATTCCTTTTACTTGATTGGTTTTATAGGAAAATATTACCCTTGATGAAATTGATGTAAGTGTAGTGCAGTAAGTTGATAACCATCTCAAACATTTCACCAAGTTTGTAGAGGTTATTGAACCATCACTTCAAGAGGTGAAGTTTCTGTATCAAGATCTTTAAAAGGGGAAATCAAAACTGTCATGTTCTAATTTGTTACCAATTTGTTGGAGAGAGCTAAATAAAAGACAAACCAATTTGAACAACAATATAATATCTTTATTCATGATGTGTTGTTTTATTTAAGTTTTCACACTCAAATATTTTTATGACAATTTAACGTGGCATCCCTTTATAGTTTAAGGTGTATTTTCTGTTGTGGTAGAACAGGAAACTGATTGATCTGTTTAAACTATCTCACCTTACTGTCCCTTTGTTGTACAAAATATCACAGACTTGTCCTAAGAGGAAATTAAAAAATAAATAAATAAAAACACCTGCTTAAGCAATTTACATTTCAGTTGCACACCTGTGTTTCAACTGAGAATATGCAGAATACAGTGGAGACTATAAAAACATGTGCGTTTCTTTAGGGACAAAATACATGAGTACGCAGTACTTGTTTGGTTGTTGGATTACTTGTAGACTCTGGCCACTGGGTACACAGAGGATATTTCTAGCTATGAAGTCAAAGGCAACTAGAAAGAGAATAAAGGATGAGGTATATCAATATAAAAGGTCACCGATTACCCATTTAATTGCCCTGTTTTTACAACTTGGATATAAAGTTCATATCAATTCAATACCTTCAGAAATCACCTAACTTGCAAAAAATCTATGATTCAAACACATTTATGATGTGATGTTCACAAGTTAGTTTGATGGTGGGTTAACCCTTACAGTCCGAATATGTAAAATTGATAATAATAAAAATAAGATCAATGTCTTATATAGCGCACGTATCTACCAAACAAGGTATTCAAGGCTCTGAGTATTTTATACAAACTTTCAGAAAGATAAGTTATTGCAGTGATTAATTCTGAGACCCAATTATGTGGCACCTTATAGGGGTTTACAAGGTGCTACGGCGCATAGGCCTACAGCAGCCACAGCCAGGAACACCTGGGCGAACCCCTTCTCTTTTTGATAAGTTCACTGGGTTCTTTAAAATGCATTACACAACACATTGGACCAATGGCTTTTCGTCCCATCCCAAGGACAATGTAGGCCCTATCTAATTGCCAAAGTGATGGATTGAGAAGGACTGGCCAGTAGGCCCAACACAGTGTTCAGCTCATCACTGGGTCAGGTGTGCCAATCTTATACAAGTCCAAACAATATGGGGTGGAGCAGGAGGATTTAGGCTCTGAGGGGCTAATTAAAAATAAGAGAACAAATTTATGCATGCAGAAGAAATAGAAGTACAATTTCTCTTTAAAGCCTATTGGTATAGATACATGTAGGCCTACATATTCAAATGTAATACATGTTGTATTTTTCCAACATGTCCAATACACTAAATCACTAATTTGAATGACTTTATAATTTGCCACCTGTTACGCTCGTCAACCATGATTTATGTTTTTGTCTAAATTGCATTGATTTATAGTGGCATTTTATGAATGAGGCAAGGTCGTGACATCACCACTCAGCATGTGATTTAATAATGCACTGAAAGGTACAATTGATAGAGCTTGGGGTCACTAGGTCAAGGTTCATGAATAGGTTTCCCATCAGTCTATGGCTCCATCATGGCATGCAGGAAATGAGAATCTTGGACTTCAAGTTTGGAAACTTAAAAGTTTTTGTTTGTTCCTTTATAAAGAAGCCTCACAAAAAAAAACCAAGTAAAACATTGGAATGTTTGGTAACACTCCACATTAGTTTCAAGTTTTAGTTTGAAGTGTTGATAAAGGAAAGGAAAAATATTCACCCATGTTTAATGAACTATACCATGATAGGCCTGCGGGCAGGTATTAAAATGGTTCCTGTTCGCCACAACAAATTCACAAGCAATTGGGATTACTGGACCATACACTTTCACACTCCCCAGTCACCCAGTAGATAACAATCTCAATGTATGTACAGTAAGCAGTATGCACACGTGTACATGTACATGTAGCCACAAGGGTATTATTAAACAAGATTAATTAAATGCTATGTTTGTTTTATGTTCATATTTTACTGTGGCTGTAAATACATCATAGATGTTTGTCTAACTTGGCAAACCTCTACTCAACTTAAACTGCATGTTGGGACATTTTCTGCAATATCCTGAAACATGTGAGATGGAATTAATTGAAAACAATTTTGGATATTTTTATCAGGTACATGATTTTCAGAGATATCAAGAAAGATCAAATTTCGCTTTTGTTGTACACACGTCAATTAGAGCAGCTTTCTCTCGGCGGCGTCATAGCAGTTTACGTAAATTGACTTTTACCCTGTCTCTTAAGTGATAGCCATACAATGTAAGCTTGACTTCCAATTTCTAAATGAATAAATAATGTCAATGGTTCTGCCCACTGGTAGGTGCTGGAAAACCCACTTGGTACTCAGGAGTCACCGACCACCACGGGCAGAATTATCTCTCTTTTTTCCCCACAACCACACATTTTCAAATTGTAATGTTAACTTGCAATTTCCAAATAAAGGTTTTTCAACAAAATGTAAAATTTAATATTTACCAGTACAAAAATGTTATTCTAAGCCATAAATTTTAAATACTTCTTTGGTTGAGTCTATTTTTATGATACAAAAAATATTTGTCCGCCACTAAATAAATCCTGGGCAGAACCCTGGATGCCTTAATTAATTGTAGTTTGTAGTCTGTACAAGTACAACATTGAAAGTGCATTAGTGCAGCAAGTCAGTTTTGATATTCGTCAAATATTTTAGTGCATTTAATATAAAAAAAAGGATAGCAATTAAGGGAATTAATTGGAAATGTTCTTGAATATGAATATTCAATCTGTTACAAGTACTTATGATTTTATTCGGTACATGTACATAAACTGTAAATATTTAGAACAAAAATAATTCACAATTGTTCGCAATAAGTGTCTGTTTGGTTTTTGTTTTGTGACCTGTTTTCCAATGTTATTTCCTTTCAACTTCAGCAATATCTCAGTTTTCTCAGTTTTACTGCTTCAATCTTAATGGGATAAAATATAACTGCCACAATACATCCTGTCGTTTCAACATCTAGGCCTATATAAAACACCTTTCAAATGTCACTGTAATTTCTAAAGGTCCCAGATTATTTTATAAATTTTTGCTTTTAACAATCACGAACAGTTTGGGAATTTATATTTGTGACAAACAAATTACTTTTGTCTCGCTGCCCAATTTAATTTATTTACATTTTTTTATGAACACTTTTGTACATGTATGCAGCTTCAGAGAGCAACATTACCACAAAGCTACATGAATATTATCAAAGCTATTGCAAAATCAATAAACTTGCACGCATGGTTTCTTGGATTGAACCTGCGCCTTTTTAGTCCCTTGTGCACAGAGGCAAAAAAAGGCTATTGCCTCCATGCCTCCTGGTCATTGCCTTGGTGCCCTTGAAATGCCCATTCCCTCATAGGGTGCCCTTTACCAAGAAGGAAATGCTTTGGTGCCCTTGCCCTTTTGAAAATGAAGCATTGTATTTTCAGGTGTAGGCTACATGGAGTCATTCCTAGGAACCATTCAAGATTAACTTCAAATGATGCTGGTTTTTATTACAGAATACTGCTTCTGGGTTTATGGAGAGTCAATCAAGTAGTAAAATATACAAATATTTAATTTACATTGTATATGATCAGCTTGATGGTAGTGCTAGTACAGTAGTTCATTCACATTTTATGACTCAACGAAAACAGTACTCCTCTTTGTTTGTCCAATTGGAAATACATGTAAATGGGAAATACATGTAGTTGGGATCTCATATATATTCTCATACACATGATGTCCCTAGTTAACAATTTACATGTAGTGTACAGAATCAAGTCTTGCCTAATTCAGTCTAATGGAATTCAGCACATGATTGTGAATTCTCAAAACTGTTGAGATGTTGAAACAAATGCACACTTTTTGGTCATGGAGGTAGGCATGGTGTGGTGTACACCTGTACCCATTGACCTGTAGGTCACTATAAAGCAAACTAGGTCACTATAAAGCAAACTAGGTCACTATAAAGCAAACTAACCAAAGGTGCATGTGTACAGTTATCTTGCGTTCCTGGTTTGCATACAGGGCTAAATCCAGTTTACTTTATGCACACTCTAGATCAGGATCCCCCAATCAGCCCTGGAAACATTCGACTTTGGAACACCATCAACTGCATTTACTGATAAAGGCAACCATTACTGTATCGCCAGTGAATCCATTATCTACACTGGCAAATTGAAGTCCAGTCTGCTTTGATTATCCATTATCCAATCACTTAGCTAAATAAATTAGTTTTGGATAATAAGCTGCGCTCATGCATATCTAGGTTTACACGTACAGGCCCTACCTGTTCAGATATACTGCGTAACGAATGGCATTGTCAGAATTGCATTGCAGAAATAACCAAGATTGGTATAATTAGTTGCTTGATTTCAATTTAAAACTGTCTAAAGTAAACCACAATGGTCAATGATGTATAAATCAGTTTTCTGGTTAAAGTTTGAATACTTTAAAATAAACTTAAAACATCTAAAGGTTGGATGTTGTTACCCTAAATACTGAAATTAATTTTTATCTAGACAAGTGAATTTTTGTCATGTCAGTACAAAAACATTTTATTCCAACATCAAGAATCAGGCCTCGGCGGTTTTAAACCACTAGTTACAAACCTCTTCACCACACATTGATTCCCTTATATTAAAACTTTACAATTTGCCCCGTACGTACAAACGATAATACATGTAGCAGATGTATTTAAGGCTTTTGTCTTAAATACAACATTGATGTATTTGAACGTTGATGTATCTGAAATTGTACGTTTTGACATGTAAATTAACCTATTCTTTAATTCATTAGGCCTATAATACCCTAAAATTCAAATCTTCAGGTTTGAGAAACAAGTACAAGTCAACTATGTTGACATTTTGGTACAAGTACACCATTATAAATAACCCTTTCAAGCACTTACGCTGCGCGCTTTAAAAAAAGACCTGACATGACAGCTCAGTTCACACCGCTCTTTAAAAAAGATCTTGGTGAGAAAAACAACAAACCTTCAGTGTGCATGCAAGACTAGCCAGCCGCACGCTTTATTCAGCCTATACCTTGTAATATGTGCACTCGGGGTCGTGGCATTTAGGAATCCTCTGATCATGTTTAATCTGCTGGGTTGCTCGCCCAGTTTTTGATATTAATATGCCTGTATTTGTGGCTTGTTATTTGATGTGGGGAGGGTGAATGCGGGTTGTGTGTGTACTGAGAATGATTGTTAGCAAGTTCATTACAAATGGATTGGCGCTTAAGATGTCAATTAAATCCATTTTTAATGACAAATAACTTGAAGTTTTATTATCATATTTTGCAATATGCTTTTATCATAGATTTGTTCTGTACAAAATGATACATGTAATACAATGACAATTTATTAAGTTAAGAAACTGTTTTGCTTACATGAACAACAGAACAGTATTATGCACAATGAATTAGTATGTTAAAGTATATAATTTAATTGAAAGGAAAGCATACACAAATGTATTTTTCTTTCAAAATACATACAAATACATTTAAGCGCGCCAAACATTCTCAGACATTCAGAATAAATGTTTGGATTTAAAGTCATGAAATGGCAACATTTTTTTAACTACACATGGCAAAAGTCCTTGAGCTAAGATTGAGGTTTAGGGCATTTCATAAGAGTATTCTTGCTGAACACATCCTCTGACCTCACACGAGATGTAGTTGTTGCCATGGTAATGTGTTTTTAATTAGTTGATGCTGCTTGGTTTAATGGATGCATTGACGTCACCATGTTGCCATCTTGGAGGTAAAACAATGGATAAAGCCACTTAGTACATTATACACTCGTGCAAGACGCAAAGGATGGGCCAATGTGCAAGCTTCTTTTGACTTCTAGTCGAGGGCACCCTATTCAAATGACATGTGCATATTGCACAACATGTATACTGTTGTTTGTGTGGCAGTCTGAGATTAAGGCTGTGTTTTAATGTTTTTATTAAACTGGCATACAATACCATGAAATAAAAAAAACCAAAAAATCAACCTTTTCAGGGATACATATTAAGACATTTACATCATTGGTTTCTGGAAGCATACTTTGTTTCCAGCCATCAGTTTTCAATAAACACAAATGAACAAAAGAAGAAGTGTATATTGAAGTTTTAAATTAGGTTCGGAGTAGTCAGGTTTTGTTATTTATGTTCATTACTGCTGTTGTATAGCAAACAAGACTAAGGAAGTGCAAGCATGATATCAATATCTGTGCACTGTATCTGTTTCAAATATAACCTCTATTTTGTTACACATTAAAGCAAAAAACCCTACATGATGGATATTGAGTCATTTAATATGATAGGGTGGAGGTTCTATTCTTAGAAACTGTGTAGGATCAGCAGATGTTCCTCTTGTTGTGTGAAAACATTAATATTAAAGACTTCCAGTACATGACTAATTATATTCAGTTATTACTGTCTTTCCTGCACAAATTGAAAATGATCTATGACAAAGGATTCTTAGATATTTATGCAAACTATTCTGTCGATAGAGCAATTTTCGTAGTCTTTATTGCATTTTGGGGATATTAAAATACAGCCATGGCAACTGAAATGTTCGCAAGTGACTTTCATTGCATCATTCTTGACAATTTTGCCTATAAATCAGCAAAATGCTGACAAAAACCAAATAATGACTACCTTTTAGCAATGCCGTCCAGGAATTCTATCATCAAAAACACACAGGCAATATCATACAATACTTGACCATGAGTCAAATTGGTCAAAATTTTAAAATTAGTCTGTAGAATTTCTTCTTATTTATGTGGTGTATACATGTACATGTATGAGTGTTCCTAAAATAGCTGGCTTGTGTTGGCTCTGAGGTTGCCCTAGTCTCAGTCACTCCACTATTGCTAGAGTAGTAGAGTTTACTGATAAAACACTTCACTGTGCCATTAACCTTTTAGAATTGTGTGTGTACACCCCAGGTACGGGTACTGATTATGTACATGAATGGTACATGAACATTGATGATCATGTTCACTTAGGCGTTTGATTGAGCATGTGTGTAAATACAAAATACACAAACTATAATCACAATGGGTACATAAGGGCTAAATTTCATATGGATAAAAAATAATCGTACTTCAAGAAAACTTAGTCTCAAAGTATTATCAACATTGCACATAGAAGTTGTACATCCGGCTTAAAGCCAAGTTCACAGATTTACAAATAACTTACAGGGTTTACAGAAGGTAATGGTGAAAGACTTCTCTTGAAATATTATTCCGTGAATTACTTTACTTTTTGAGAAAACATTAAAACAATATCAATTCTCGATATCGAGAATTACGGATTTATTTAAAACAAATGTCATGCATGGTGAAATGTGCGGAAACAAGGGTGGGTTTTCCTGTATTTTTTCCCGACTCCGACGACCGATTGAGCCTAAATTTTCACAGGTTTGTTATTTTATATAGAAGTTGTGATACACGAAATGTGGGCCTTGGACAATACTGTTTACCATAAGTGTCCAATTGCCTTAAAGGATCAATAACAGGGAAAAAACAACATGTATACACTTCAGATTGTAAAGCAGGCGTACTAAAAAAGTTGCATGAATAATGTTTTCGCTCAATTGTGAATTAAAGTGTTAAGACATTGAACTACAATTTTGTTGAAGCAATTTATGCTGATTCAAAACAAAGTTTAAAGTAAGTTGTTTTAACCTTTTGTTTTTTAGGGGTTTGTAGTTGAGGCTCTTTGAAGTGTAAATTTGCACTATCAATTGCATACTCAATCCTTGAAAAATGTCCATGTATCTATACAGCGAGTGCATACTCAATCCTTGAAAAATGTCCATGTATCTATACAGCGAGCATTAGCGCAAATGAAATTATTGCTAATGTGATCAAGTGGTTAGTGACAGGCCACATTAACTATTCAGTCATCCATTGCTTACATGTGCGTATGTACAAAAGTGTCAACACTAATTTTAATATATTATGGATTAGGTATTAGTGCATACTACTGAAGCTAATGGAGGGCGGTTACACTTCAGGTTTCAGACGTGTAATAAAAAGGGGTGCTCTTCTGGCAGAGAACGTTTCAGTTGGAGGGTTTGGAATGATTTAGGCTTATTTTCAAGAAGAGCTGAGCAGTGTTATTGGGCAACCTTTCTTTGTTCGGAAAAACAAAAAATTAGCCTAACAAGGACCTCCTTCCCGTAGGAGCGGACATTGATTACCAAATTTCCCACATCCTCTTAGCTTGATCAGCAGAAGGCCCTTCTATAGACCTGTCTGAGCTGATGTTGCTTTGGCCGATTAATTAATTTGTGCCCACAGCTGAAGTGCGATCGTCTGCCTTCCTGCACTGCTCCTGCTTTGAAATTTTAATTTTGTTAAGGCCCTGGATTGACCATGTCTGTTTGGATGGGGTGTTGGTGTAATACCCAGTACTTACATGTAGGATGTTTTACCTGTAAACATTCTGCTATTTAGAATATAACTCCAGCCTTACTCCAGCTTTTAATTGAAGATAAGCAGCTTCGTTATTAATGAAGATAGAATGAAAAATACTCATAATTTTGATTCAAGTTTAATCCGCTAGACAAGATGCCTACATGTATGTTGCAGTTCATGCCATTGTCAGTCTTGTGTGTTTTCTTTCTTGTACCTTACAATATACATTTTAAGGAATACCTGTACACATACTGTTAGTACAGTATTATACACAAGATTTGTTATATTGATGCAGGATGATGCCATTAAGCAAGTGTTAACTGAATGTGAAAGGAACATACTGAGCACATGTACACACATGTTCAAACATATGTTGTCAATTGATAGCTTTGAAGCACAGTATGACAACTAAACATGTACAGATCTTATCAAAAATCAAAGAAAGAAAGCATACAACCAGGATTGCAAAATGAAGGGTATCTCAGTTGCCCTGGGCTACTAAGAAATCACTTGGGCAACCTGCTAAAATGGTAATGGTTGCCCAGTGGAAATCCTTTGGTTTTAATGTTCCTGAATATGACACTGACTCATGGATAGTTTTTTAGGCAACCAGATTAGTTAATGGGCATCTGAGATTCAATATGAGGTTTGCTTGAGGCAACTCTGTGACTTACAAGTGTATTGTACTTCCATAGTGCATTGCGCTGTCAGTAGGCCTCTATACAGTACTGCATACTCTTCGTTCTTCTGCTAAGTCCCTTTTAACTATTCCTAGGACTTCCTCATCATATGGCGATCGTGCCTTTTCCACTTGTGCTCCCAAATTTTGGAACGCTCTACCTAACAACATCAGGCGCTGTAGTTCACTTCCATTGTTTAAAAACATGCTTAAGACTCATTTATTTAAATCCTCTTACACTTAGCTCATTACATGTCTTGACAGTAGACTATTCATTGTATAATTTTGTATTATGTTCTACGTTTCTTTTTTGTTGTATGTATTGTTTTTTGTTCTGCGCCTCGGAATAGGGTCTTGTACACTAGATAGATGGCGCATTATAAATGCATTATTATTATTATTATTAAGTACAGATTGAGATAGGCCCTAATGGTTCATTTTGTAAATTACTTATCTCCGATGCTATTCACTACATGTAATTTACATGCTAATGTAAGGGTGTGTACACAAATGTCAAGGGTGTGTACACAAATGTCTGGTGAAATGTCATTTCACAAACTTGAGCAAAAGGGTAATTTCATTTCAGTGTTTTACATGAGGGCTGATCTCTGTTAAGTTTTCAAAGCTGATTCTCAGTAACATACAACTGATGTAACATACAACAGTGCCAGGAGCGTCACTGAGTGACGGACATTTGTGCTATATAAGAAGCCACAATTGTTATTTTTGTTATTATGTTCAATGGACTGTATGTTGAGTGTACATGTACACCACACCATGGAGGAATTGTCGTACACTTACACTGTTCATGATTGCAAAAAAAGATTGACACTATCAGGTCTAAACCTAAACATTCTATTTTAAACTCTTTCTGATGGTCACGTTTTTACAAGATGATCAGGGCCCAATTTAACGCCGCTTAATGATAAGCAAATGATTGTGCTTTCACCATGGATTGGTATTATAATGTCATTAATTTTCACACAGTACATGTAAGCACCAGGAGGTAAGCATTCCTTTTGGTGTCATTACGGTTAGCAGCAATATGAAATGGAAATTGTGCTGTTAAGCAGCGCTATGAAGTTGGACCCTGTGTAGTACCAAAACTAAAGCAGCTTTAGGATGAAAACATCAGCAATTCTAAATTTTCTCAACTAATGCACATTGTGCTTGTACATTAAAAACTAGCAAGATGAAGTAAAAAACTGTTCTTGATGTAATCAATTCTGGAAAATAGTTTTAGACAGCAATAGCAAGCATTGAATCATGTTACGCTAATGCGTGTGATTTCTCATCACTTTTGAATGAATTTTAAATAATTTCCCACCAAAATGTAAAAATTTAATTAACATTGTAGGGCCTTGAATTGATTTCCTCATTGATTGGATATTGACCCTTGGAGAATTCTAGATTTCAAAGTACTGAATGGAATATCTTCCTGAAATACAATATTACAAACTACTCGATCCAGTTACCAATAAATGTCTTCTCTGCCTAGAAAATGATATCTCACTCTCTAGGCAGTTGGGTATCTGGAGATACATACTCATGCTGTACTCCATACTTTGTTGTCCTCCCCCTCCCCGCCTCTAACCATCGGAAGTGATGGTATGCGTGCAATGCGCATTGAAAATGCAGCGTTAACTCGCTGTATGCTGATAGGATTGGATGCTTTGCCCATAGTGTGTGGGTGAGTGAGTGGATGTTTACAATGCACCAGAACATCCTAAAAGGAGATTCTTGCTCTCTATCATGACAAAATACATCATTAGTTTTAACAAGGATTCACTTGGTTTTCAATAAACAAACCAACCATGCAAAAAAATTCATCAAATTTGTATGGCATGTTTTAGGACAACAAAACATACAGTATGGGGGTTATGTGCACCTTTACATGTACCCGGCTCATTGAGACAAGGAAAGTAGGCTACATTGGCATACAATGTACAAGGAAAGTAGGCTACATTGGCATACAATGTACAAGGAAAGTAGGCTACATTGGCATACAATGTACAAGAAAAGTCGGCTACAGAAAGTGCAATACACTGACATGAAGGTTTATCGTCCTTTATCATCCTCCAGAGTCTTTATAATATTACAAAGTACACAAATTGTCCACTTGCATTTATAATAAATTGTCTAGCTACATGGTTTGTAAGATGGTCAACCCAGTTTCTTACTCTGGCCCCAACAGTAACAAACCTCATGTCTATGATTATACTGTGTGTTTATTTATCTAACCTCAGTACTGATGGCATTGCAACTGTCTAGATTGTATGTAATAGAAGGTGTCATGTGGGGAAGTTATCAAGTTGCATCTCCTTGTCATGCTGAAGTGTCTTGATCTCAAGCTGAGTTGAAGGACGTCATAGCTTGCTAATGAGCTGACACACGTACATCACATCTCAAAAGGATTTATGTCTTCACCGTTTTATAATACAATATTTGAAAAAGAATGTCAGAAAAATCATCTTCAGCAAAGTACTGTACCCTTTTAAAAAAAGCAATTAAAATTGCATTATACTGATAGAAGAAATGTCTTGAAAGAAAGAGAGAGAAAAATAAAGTTTTGCATTTGTAAAAATAGTTAAATAAAAGAATGATAGAAATGTCTTGTGTGTTAGGATAATAAATGTAATACATGTAAAAACCTTTAGGCATGTGGTTTTTTATAATTTCTCCTGATATTCTGACTATTTTGCTGATATTCTTTTGCCCTGAGACTGTCTAAAGGTATGTCTTAATTAAAGGAAATTATTTTAATTTACAATAGAGCTGTTTTATTTAGAGCATTTTGGATAGATTATACCAAATGGTATCACTGACACATTAGGCCCTATTGAAAGCATTGAACGCTCAGGGCAAAGTTGTACAACAACAGAACAAGAGTGTGTTCATCTCCAAAGTAAAAAGACGACTTCACTCTTAATTAAAAACACCTTAATTAAGATTTCTTGTCTTGAAGGGGATCCATGTTACACTCAACAAATACATTAAGAGTCATTTATGTTTAGGCACTCACACCAGCTTAATCATATTCCCTAACGATGATGGTTTCTATAGAAATATTACCATAGCAACAGATCTACTCCATCCATAAAATTAGATTCAGTGAGATCTACTCTACCTTAAGAGCCACATGTACATGTACAAGACACGCATGTACTACACTCACAGAGCTGTTTGGAAATTTCATTTATGTTGTGTAAAACTGCACCACACCAAATGTCTCAAAAAAATAAAATAAAAATATTACAAACAATAAAAGGATTAGTCTACTCCAGTCGCGTACTGTACACATCAGGATACAAAACTAAATTATATTTATTTTCAGTTTTGTGTAATGCGATTCTATTATTTAATTACTTTCTTAAGGAGCAAGTTTTGGTTGAGAAGCAAGGTTTGGGTGAAACTGATCACCCAGGTATGATGGTAAAATGAAAACCAGGAATAGATCATGCAAAACAATTGTACATATTTGTAGGCTACGCAATGCCCAATGCATATTGCAACTGAATGTACATTACTACATGTAAATATACATGTTCATGTACATGGTACCGTAGCATAGGACATGTAGTTGCAATAGACCACAATGGTTATTAATAACCTACATGTATTGAAAGGTTTAATAAAAATCTGATTCACCATGGAAACATATCACACTTAGTTGTTTTTACATGTATGATGTGTTTCAATTGTAATAAGTGTGCTATTGGCAGATGATTACATTTTATTGTAGGGGCCTGCAATAAATTGTACATGTACAGGCCTACGCATATGCATTCCATTTTCCACTGCAAGCAGTACATGTACATGTACAGTGTTGTCGTACAGTATGTCAAATCGTACTGCACAGTTATGTGAATTCTGGACATGTACAGCAGTGTACATAATGTACATGTAATAATGTACATTTGCAGACATTTTGTTTTAAATTTCAGACATGGTTGCAACTGAATGTAAGCTTTAGGCCTACATTGTTGGCATGATGCACTGAAGCAAACAGCAGGAGGGTTCTACACAATGCAATAATTGCATTGGTGTTTATTGAAATTGAGTTGTATTTGGTAAGCTGCCCTGGCTAATCTCGATGACAATGTACAGAGTACATTACACTACTACTTAGCAAATGGTGTTGTGAGGTGTGGTCCTGAGTGGAAATTTAGGCATCACCGTACATGTAGGCTTACACACTACATTGTTTCAGTGCTGAGTGAAATATGACATGCTAAACCAAGTGGGTGTTCTTCATCTACGATATTTACAGCCAAATAATAGCAACACAGGGGTCCATGAGGAATCTATCTTGGCATTCACCCACTGCCCTCCCTGGGTAAGGTTACAACTGGGTGAAAGCTGAACAAAAAACCCATGTAGAACATGACTGGAAAACTTCTTGTAATTTTCCATTAACGGTTTTCTTACCCATATCTGTCCCCTTCACCCTGTGCACTACTTATGGTAGGTTACTACCTAGGGTTTGCTATCCCTCACTAACAAAATAACAGGTGGGAAAACACCCCTATCCCATGCTGCAATCAAATGAACTCTATACAGCTAGTTGATATAACATGTAAACATACAGTATGGTTGTAACATTATGTATGGCCAACATTATTGTCACACCATTTGTTACCATGACTGCAGTCATTTGAGCCATAATGACTTGAATTAAATGCCGTCATCCATCACACCCAGTCACCCTCTGCAAAAGTGCATGGCTCTGGGTAGAGAAAGGACCACTCCTTTCTCTGTGGGTAAACATAACCCTTTGTAGTGGAAGAAGAATGCAATATCAGGTCCCTAAATTCCCCCATCTCACCACTCTCCACCCTTAAAAGGCAGTGGACACTATTGGTAATTACTCAAAATAATTATTAGCATAAAACCTTATTTGGTAACAAGTAATGGGGAGCTGTTGATAGTATAAAACTTTGTGAGAAACGGCTCCCTCTGAAGTGACATAGTTTTTGAGAAAGAAGTAATTTTCCACGAATTTGATTTTGATACCTCAGACTTGAAATTTGAGGTCTCGAAACCAAGCATCTGAAAGCACACAACTTTGTGACACAAGGTTATTTTTTCTTTCATTATTATCTCGCAACATTATTTTATGCATTATATGTTGAGATACACCAAGCGAGAAGACTGGTCTTTGACAATTACTAATAGTGTCCACTGCCTTTAATAATATACAGTGTCACCTTGAAGGGGGTAAAATGGGTATGTAAAACTGAGCAGGTGGTCGCCATTTCCATCAACATTCATGTTATCCCTCATCCCCTGTCTGTCTGTCTGTCTGTCTGCTATTCACTGGGTGAAAGTTGAAGTAACTACTGTGTATTCTAACTCTAACCCTGTATAGTGGAAGATGAATGGAAAATCAGATCCTATACCAGGTGTGGTAGGATTACTGTATGTGGGTACCTTGTAGAAGAGTTGACCCCATGAGAGGGAGTAAGGTCAATCATTGACTAAAGCCTGTCATGTCTAGTTATTGCTATCAGATAAGCCTCCCCTGTTCTTTAGTTTCAGGTTGAACATGTCAATGGAAGGAAAATGGAAAAATTGATTTCAACCTTGAACGTACAAAATATTTGACTTATTAAATTCACATTTGGATTCCAATCTCAAACCTATGAAAGGTCATACATCGAACAGTATCATTATCACTCCACCTGAGAATCATCTATGTTTGAAATATGAATTTTGATGAACTAGTAATAATGTAAAAAACATGGATGATCACTGTTGCTTGAAATAGCATTTGCCACAATCAATAATAAGCCTGATTGAATAGTGCACAGCAGCTGTGACAAACATACATAATTTGTTGCCGTTAATTCTGAAATTTGAGCACTAAATTTGATATCTTTTTCTCAGTTTGCTTGCTTGGTGTGTAAAAAAAAAAATTATGATGATTAGTTTAGGTTCCCCAGTCAGTTTTTTGCCTGTTTATAAAACACAAAACCATTGTTTGCCTCCAAGTAATGTAATCCAATTTGCTGAGTCAAGACTGAGTGGAAATATGACCTAGAGGAAATGAAAAAGCTACATGTAAAGAACCACAAAGATATTAGCTTTTTGCTGACATTGTTTTCCAATGTACATGAAGCAGGTTCTTCCTTTACTTACACATTCCTGCTTGTCACTAAATGAGTTAGCAGAAGTAGTGTTAGGTACGTCAAGGTGTGAAAGGAAAGGCAAAAAAAAAAAAAAAATCAAATCATAGAAATGAAGGTCACGCTCTCGTCCTTGGACAAGACATATACATTAAATGTAGAGGGAAATTTATGAAAGGGTGCTTGGTAGATTATTATTTGTAAGAGTTATTTTTCAGTAAACAACACAACAGCTATTTGATGTTTTTATATTATCGCTGTTCTTAGGAAACTTAACAACACACCAGTTTAATCATATTGCGAATAAAGTGCCGGACATTCATTGGGAAAACACGCGTTATAGGTTTGCGTAATGAACTCTGTTTAATGTTTACAGAAATGTTAAACATTGAGAGCTGAATTAGTTTATTAAAATGACAGATTGATGAGGGAAATTTGACGCCCAAAACCCACCCACGAGCAAAGTATGCTGCATGTTGTGTACGTATGTACAGTACATGCTTATTATACATTACTATAGATACTGTGCATAGGGAATTTAAACCAAACCAGCAGTCTTGTAATAATAATACATTTACATTGTGTAGTCTCTGCATAATAAACACTAATATTCCCAAATGAAAATCTACTGCATGGAACATTATGCCTGGATCTCCATTAAGTAATCAGTGTAGTGTTCCATAGTATATGGTTGTCATACAAAGTACACATTAAGTGGTGTACAGTATTACACAAATGGATCTTCAATGTATTTTTGTGTGAATGCATTAGGTAAAGTAGGAGCTTGCGTAACAGAAGCAGTGTAAATATATAGTCACTGATAAAGACACTGTATTGTGCAATATAATGTACCAAAGATAGCACTGTCTTTTGTGGCATACAGTTAATGTATTATGTGGCAATGGACAATTTATATTCGTTTGAAACAACTGTGTGAAATCACTGTATTGGTTGTCCTTACGGGTTAGCAGCCATAACTAATGTTGTATGTTAATTTGTAAAGTGGAATGATACAAAATTATAAATGAACGAATAAATAAATGGAATTTTTTTATAAGTTCTCCCCTAGACAAGTATATTTGTTAATTGATGACATCCTGTGGAAAATCAAACTGGTCATACAGAATCAGAGCCCAACTTTCTAATTTTGACTTAACAGCATTCTCAACTATTTTAAGGTGCTTTACAAATACCGTAAATAACTTCACACCCATCGAGAACACTAATGGATACATTTATTGCACAATTGATCTGCCAATGTTGATGCTCATTGCATAAAATTTAACAATACTGTGGTCATTGGGCACATTCCTTAATCCATTTCAGCTTCTTAGTGCGTATGCTGTCTGTCTGTAAGCCCACACAGCTTCCCATTTACTCCTGGGTGAAGATAAGCATTTATGGTTACATGTATAGTGTCTTGCTTAAAATGCCAAAGGCTGAGTTTCGAACCCACACCCTGACGACTTAGGCACATAACTAACTTGGAGTCAGCTGGTACACCAGACCACTCAGCCACCACATGCTAATTATTTTAAAACAAATAATAATTTTTTTCTTGTTATTTTGTGTGTTTTGCTACAGAATAAAGGAGAGAGCTACCGTGTTGCGGTGCAAACCGAAGTTCCTGGTGATGGCAGGAAGGCGGATGGCACCTCCAGCAAAAAGAAGGCCAAGAAGAATAAGAAGAAGGATCTTAGTGAGCTGAAGAAGGAGTTGGAGTTGGTAAGAAGTGTTGGGATGGGTAGAGTAGGGGGCTTAATTTTATGTTATTTAGTGATGTAGAATCATAGATAAAACTGGTTTACATGAATATATTTTTGATACTTTGTCAGATACTCATGAATAGTTGTAAACAAAAAGATAAAAATTTGGTTCAGAAGATTTACTTTTATAGGGCTGGAAGATCATGTGATTTATCGGAACCACTTTTTGGTTCTTATAGTTAATGTGACTTTCGTTTTTTGAAAAAATTGTTTCTTTTAGGGACTGTTCTCCACCATTCCCGGAAGACTTTTGGAGTCGTATTCAGTCTATTTTGTAGCCCAAATGTCCCAACAAAGCGGTATATCCCTTAAAGCTTATCGTGCATGTATTCTAGCTCAAAGCTCTCTTTGAATATCAGAATCCTATCAGTGTTAATGTTACTCAACACTCACATAAATGTACTGAGACTGCCTGCCTTAAGTCAATTACCAACTCTCCTTGATACTGTAGAAATTTTCCTGAAAATAAACCAATACGAGTGCAGTTTCTGCAGAAGACGGTCAGAGCATATTGATCGAAATGTGGTTTTCAGTACCACATTACTTCATTTAGAGATTATCATTACATGGTGTTACCGCAAACCTTACTATATCGTACTTTCACCATGCAAAGTTTCAAATCCTACCAATCTTTTCATGTTCTGATGAGCAAATTAAAAAATCTCTGTGATCATGTTTTACTTGCGTTAGAGTAAAACTTTCCTTTGTTGCTTGCAGTTATAGAGTCATTGGATAAACTTCAACTTACGCTCAATTTCTCTGATTTTTCCTTCTTCAGGACGATCATAAAATTAGTGTGGATGAACTGTATGCCAGGCTTGGCACTCATATTGACACTGTAAGTAACTACATTCTACCTTCAGCCTGTTTTATGCAAACAGGCTTGTGATTTGTCTTGACATTGCCTTCAAGTCAGGAAATGTATATATTTGTTTAGATCACTTTTGCCTTCAAACTATGTTGAAAGACATGCAATTTCCAATAAGGAAAATACCATACATATATCTTATTTGTACAGGCCTTTACTGTAGGTTCCTTTTTTGGTGGTTGGTATACAGTTTGTATAAATCATTCTATGCTAACTGGGTCAATATTATAACCCTTGTAATGCCATGTGCTTACTGCTGAACTTTCACTGTAAGTATCAATGTTGTTGCTTGGGATCAATTGGTAAGCAGCAACATGAATGAAGGCACAGTCTTAACTGATGTTTGGTGGGGGATAACTTTCCGTATGGCGCCACCACTTTTTCACTCATTTTTACAAAAAGGGATATATCAATCAGGTAAATTAGATACTATATTATTTTATTTCGAATGCAAAAGTGGTGGCGCCATACGGAAACTTTTCCTTTGGTGGATACAAAAAGACCACTGGTTGGACATTTCTACATGTCATTGTTATTATTATTAATATTATTTATTCGGCATAAAACACAAACAAAATACAAACATAAACAAAACAGAAGTCAGGGACATATGCCTGGATTTCAAAAAGTTTACCAAAAAACTGTAGCCCGAAGGCCTTCAATTCCAATATCCCATGCCATATTAAAAACCTACAATTATTTACAATAAGTCTCTAAAGACATTTAAAACATTAAACAACAATAGACAACAGGCAAATAATTAAACCTACCCATAATTAAACCTACACATGTCAATTAACTTTATTGAAAGAAATGCTAAAGATTATGTCGTAAGTAGCCCAGGATGAAAGTTTCAATGTTTTTGTTGGGTACAAAACACAGGGTCTAACAAAAGCTCGTGCAGCGGAGATTCTTGAACGAGATGGGCCCAACTCCCTCACGCCTCCCAAGACCACCCCAGAATGGATCAAATTCTGTAAGCAGATGTTTGGTGGATTTGCTACTCTACTGTGGATCGGCTCTATCCTGTGCTTCTTTGCATTTGGAATTGAGGCTGCCAGCATAGATGAACCTAACATGGATAACGTAAGTAGTACACCAAAGCTTCTCATATTGTGCATATAGTCTAGGAATTAAATCAAGATGCTTTGCAACATTATTGTCCCTGTTATCAGTCAAACTTAAACCATTCATCAAATGTCAATCTACTTCCTGGGGGCATACAACCTCTAGGTTCTTATTGGAGTGTGAACTCGGCCCTCGCTGGTCCCAATCGCAACTTGCGCCATCGTTGCGAAAGTGGAGTGGACTTGCGCAGTTGCGTAAAGTTTCGTGAACACACATAACTCCACTTAGTTGAATCTTGGAACAATTTAATGAAAGATGGGTCTAACAGGTCCCTTCTGAGGACCACCAGAGCAAACTTCTCGGAGCAAACACATCTTCCAAGAAGAGATCACAAGAATAATCATAAAGTATCAGACAGTTTCCTGAAAATCATCCAATCTTTCATTGTTCTGATAAAATTGTTTAATATCTCCCTGATCATTGGAGCTCTTTCCTTGTAATGTTGAATGTAGTTCTGAATATCTGCCAGATTGTTGTACAAACCTCCCTGATTGCAAGATGTAAATGATGGCACCTTTGAACATTAATGTCACTTCAGTACAGCATATTAAAGAACCCAACTGGGAAAGTTGTTCAATGCTTGTAAATAAGTTCTATGCAATTTGTGGCTGCCCTTATAAATGATGTTTACTTCCCCCAATTTAACAAAGTTATTTGATTTGTTTGCAGTTGTATCTAGGTATTGTATTAGCTGCTGTTGTCATCATCACAGGCTGCTTCTCTTATTACCAAGAAGCCAAGAGTTCAAAGATCATGGAGAGCTTCAAGCACATGGTGCCACAGGTCAGAAACTCAGTCATCATAATAACAATCTAAGCAATTATATAGCGTTCTTACACATAAAAAGTACCACAATGCTTTAAAACAATAATTATAAGCAAGCAAAGCTTTACAAAACAAAGCAGTTTGAATGAAATAAATAGCCTAGTAAGCAAAATAAGTTTGGAAAAAGAATGTTTGAAATAGGATGACATATTTGCTAAGGAAGATTGTTCCAAAGGTTTGGTGCAGCTGTTAAAAAAATCTTTGGAAGATGAAGTGTATCTGGGTTGAGGTTTTGTGAGAATCTTTGTATCTCACTTGGAGCTCACTTGCAGCTCACTGAATGCCAACCTCATAGATTGAACCTGTGAAGGATTGCCTTTTACATGGATATCATATCTTAATGATAACAGAATTCAGCTTTTTCCCAAGAAGACAATTTGACCAAGCACACCACTAGTTCTGTAACCTTACCATAGGTGCATACTCCAACCACAGCTAATGATTTTACCACCTTCATTGAAAACACTTTGAGCTATGGCTTTACTCTAAACATTGTCAGCATTTATATGCCTCAAAATGCTTCTTTTGTGGCATTGTGAAGTATGGGTTGGTTAACCTAAGAAACATGCTAATAGTAGGAGGGTTAAAATGATGTGTATACGTATTCATGCAAATTGTAATTTCTTGAAAGTTTGACCCATGAATGTGTTTGTGTTTGACGTACTTTTGAAGTGTCCATACTACAGATCTTCCAAGTAGTTCAGCATAGAGGCTTATTTCTTTTTCTGACTGTGCAATGCTTTGGTATATCTTGTACACTATTCAGGAGGCTCTAGTATTCCGTGATGGTGCCTGGTCATCATTGAACGCGGTTGAAGTTGTAGTTGGTGACATAGTTGAGGTCCGTGGTGGAGACAGGATACCAGCAGATATCAGGGTCCTAGAAGCAAGAAGTTTCAAGGTAAGGGTATATTCATTTTGGTTTTTATCCATACACCGATGTGTGTTAGCACAGGCATATTACTTGGGTGGGATTTGAACCCATGATCCTTGCAATTCTAGAGCAGTGTCTTACCAACTAGAGGCAGTTCAAATCCTCCGTTTTGGTAAGGGTAGTTCCTCATATTGGTGCAACAAGGTCTTATCTAAATTAGCATTTATATGTAACAAAAGTTTTGCATAGTCAAAATGTATACCTTAGTCACCGTAAACTGGATTTGACCTACCTACGTACCCATTATCCCCACATCTGTCCTGAGCCAATATGGCATATCGGGCCTGTGTTGATATCTGGTTATTTTCATCGCAGGCTACTTCCCAGCTCTCGCTGGTACCAATTTTTACTCCTGGGTAAGCTTACTCCTGGGTGAAGAGGAGCAATTATGATAAAGAGGCAATTATGACACAAGTGTTGCGACCGACTAGTCCAGGATTGCAACCCACATTCTATATATTACAGAACCTTGGTCTACTGCTTCAGTGGGTGGTCACGACACTCCTCACCTGGTGGCTTTCTGTACAAATATAACATGGTTTAGATTGGAAGTTGACAAGCTAGTTCCTGATGCGAGGGAACTAGCTTGTTTTACTATACTCTGTTTTACTATACTTCAAACATTATTCAGTTAATGGTACAATATTATTATAAGGGCAACAACTTATTGCAAAGAAGCTTAACTTTTTTATCAATGTATGTTTTCTTTGCCTAGGTTGATAACTCTTCCCTAACTGGAGAATCCGAACCTCAGAGTCGCTCACCAGAATTTACTCATGAAAATCCTTTAGAGACCAGAAATATTGCTTTCTTCTCAACCAATGCTGTGGAAGGTAAGTCTAAACATGACCCATGCTGTATGGCTGAATGGGAGTGGTTTATGGAATAGATGGTAGGATAGAATGACATAAAGTAAGCACCTTGAACCTCAGTACTCAACCCTGCACCTTATTCAGGCCGGCACAGTTGACTTAATTGTTTCATTTGGGAAGAAAGGAACATCTTAAAGGAAAAATTGAGCAGAGTCATGTTCTAGGAAAACAAATGTTCAGAGTTGCATTAAAGCATTATGCATTCTAGGAAGAAAATAAGCATTGTGTCATGCAATGATCCAAAATTGCAAGGGTGATAGTCATTTTTTTCTTCAAGTATGAATTCATCCTCCAGAATGGAATGGTGATATAAACCTATATTGCTCGGCCATATCAAACTCTGTTCTTTCGCGCAGTTCTAACGCAGCGTATTACGCTGTTTTAAGCTGTACGCAAAACGCACACCTGCAAAAAGCAGGGGTAAATGCTTGAAGATAAAGTGTTATCACACAGGCGCTCGTGGAATACGGGAAAAAATAGCATGTCTGCATCCCATATCCAACTTGGCCTTTGTGAAAACTTATAGTTTAGTTTAGTTTTGTTAGACTTTACACTGGCATAAAAATATAAATATACAAATTGATACATAAAGAAACAAAGAAGCAAAATAGCTTAAAAAAAATACTTGGCCAGTGAGGGGCGAGGAGGAACAGGTGACCAGCACCTCTACAAAGCCGTCCTGCCACAAAGAAGGCCCCCTGAAACCCACCCCACAGTTAAAAACCACCCATCCCACTGTTAAAAAAAAAAATATTTCCATGAACTGAAATTAATATATGATAACTATTTGTTTATGACCAACAGGTACAGCACGTGGTGTGGTGATCCAATGTGGTGATAACACTGTGATGGGTCGCATTGCTAACCTGGCTTCTGGATTGGACACTGGAAAGACTCCTATTGCTCGTGAGCTGGAGCATTTCATTCATATCATCACCTCTGTGGCTGTATTCCTGGGCGTAACCTTCTTCTTTCTCTCCTTCCTGCTGGGATATGTCTTCATTGAGGCTGTTATCTTCCTCATTGGTATCATTGTGGCTAACGTCCCTGAAGGCCTCCTGGCTACCGTCACTGTAAGTCAATCAACATCATAGAGCTATATATATTGACTAGAGCACTAACTTCCTCCGCGTTTAGAAGTCTCCCTGGGCGCAGACATGTTTGATGTGGTGGGTGACTATAGAACGATCTTAGTTTAAAGAGAACACATGGCCGCAAAATGTTGACGCACGTGACACTTGCAGTTTGTATTTCATCAACAGAATGTGTCACATTTGCTGCAAAAACACACTATCAAGCAAATAGCCATACAATTGCTGTAAAAAATTTCAAGCTTTTGTAATGTTCAAGCTTTTGTAATGATTTGTACAATTACATTGATGCACTCACATGGCATCAAAACATTTGTGCGCGTGTAAACAGATAGTTAGCGCTCTAGTCAATATATATAGCTCTATGCTCAACATTCATTGTCAAGAATTTAGAACCAATTTGAAAGTTTCTGTGAAATGTTGTAATAGTGGCTTGTTTGTATAGAGCTAAATTCCATCACATGTTGATCATTAAACAGTCCTCATATCGTAGAAAATGAAGTTTATATCTTGTCTTTTTAGGTATGCCTAACCCTGACTGCCAAACGTATGGCTAGTAAGAACTGCTTGGTCAAGAACTTGGAAGCTGTGGAAACCCTTGGCAGCACCTCCACCATCTGCTCCGATAAGACTGGTACCCTGACCCAGAACAGAATGACCGTCGCTCACATGTGGTTTGACAACTCTATTGTGGAAGCAGACACTACTGAGGATCAATCAGGTATAGATTAGGCATCGGGGAGGGCTGCCAAACCCTGTTTGGTTAGGCTGAGTTATATAAGGATGTTGGGGCTGGGGGCTTGGTCTTACTGCAGTGTCAGACTAAGGACATGTCTGAATTGGCGGCTACAGCTACGGCTATGGCTAGATGTCTGTGTCATCATACATTGAGGTATAGGACATCCTTAGCAACACCCTTAGCAACAGTTGTAGCTGTAGCCGCCAATTCAGCATGGCCCTAGAGAGGCTAGCGTTAACCTCGGTCTTACTTGTGTCAGCCTACACAGATGCCCTCTTCATAGACCTGCATGCTCATCCTAGCAACCAGCATAAGCTGAAATTTTTGCTCTTTTTACAACTTACATTTCTGGAAAATGTCTAGAATTGCTCTCTATTGGATGCTTTTCCCAATTCTTTTATTTAAGTTTCCTACATTAATCATGAATTTATTTTTAACTTATGTTTTTTTCTGCACATGCATGTTTGTTTGTCATTGTTGTTAGCTACTTAATTTTCTATTGGTTGTAAAGTATGGAAGATTGCAGTCTCTTCAAAATGTGATATCAGAATTTTGTTTTAACTCAAACACAAACAAAGAACATTTAAACCTGAAAAACATATTTGAGTTTTTTGTTGTACAGTTGTGATTGTAACCATGACATATTTCAGGTAGAAAAAGCGCAAGTTCATAACTCGAGGCTCAAAGACAAAAAGATTAAATACAAAAGCAAGACTAATAAACAGATGCAAAAAGATAGAAAAATAAAGCAGTAAGATTAAGTAATAAAGACACTTTACAATAGCTCTATCTGGTGAAGGAACCTTTGCTGCATTTTTTTTAACTCAAGCTTGTTATAATGCTTCTGAGTTTACAAGCTTTAAAGGCAATAGACCGATCCATTAAGCACTGCCCATTGCAGATTGACCAATCACAACCCATTGCGCCACCAAAAGTACCACAAATTAAAGTCGGACATGCGTGCGTTTGCTTGGCACGTGCTGCATAGTGGTGTGCAGAATGGCTTTGGAGTGGTTCACATGTTCTTGCTCAGAATTGGGTAGAGCCTAAGGGATCGTTCTATTGCTAGCATGTAAGTGAATAACTTGTTTTTTTAGCTGATACACAAGCATCGGGGATAAACAGCCGGATGTGATTGTTCCTGACACATGAAACCTTGTTGTTGGCCATAACTGCACTTCGAGTGTTTGTGACTGAGCAGCCCAACCAAAGATACATTGGCAACCTTCCCTGTAGTGGAAATCAGTTCTTTCTGTCTCTGCCTTTAAGGTTGTACATGCATCTTAAGATCCATCAAAGATCTTGGAGATTATTGGTGATGAATGAACATGAACAAACTGTGGATGGTTGCTGATAAATGTTTTTATGATGGAGTACCATCAATTCAGCAAAGCAATACGATTACATGTACCTGACATGACATGATTGTTAATCCTTTGCAACATTACATATAGCAGTGGCCTCCTTAACACCTCCAAATACTAAGTTGCTTATGTGGATTGAAAAACAAAGCACCATATTTGATGACTACCAAAAGTGACCATTCAAGTTTTCCCATCAATTCACATGTTCTCCTCTGAAAAACAATGAGTCTGCAAGAGTGTCATGTAATCTGTTGTGCGAATGTACATACATGTACTGCCGGCCGTGGTGAGCTGTATTACATAGACCTTATCGCAAATACCAATGCGCAAGCGCAGACTGTTGAATGAGGTGCATTGTGGGATATATATGAATCAAATTTGTAATCAGCTAGACCACAATGCACCTAATTCCAAGCTTTACGCGCGCGCCCCAGTATTTGCGAAAAGGTCTATGTACATGACATCACATTAGTGCACTGCCGTGGTGAGCTGTATTGTGACTTCACATACATGCACTGCTGTGGTGAGCTGTATTATGACATCACATTCATGTATAGTCGTGGTAATCTGTATTATGACATCACATACATGCACTGCCGTGTGAGCTGTATTGCGACTTTGCATACACGTCATGCACTGTCGTGGTGATCTGTATTATGACATCACATACATGCACTGTCGTGGTAATCTGTATTATGACATCACATACATGCACTGCTGTGGTGAGCTGTATTACATGTATGACATCAAACTCGTTTATTGCCGTGGTGAGCTGTGTTATGACATCGTAACATACGTAATGTCAAGGTGATCTGTATTATGAAATCACTTACATGCACTGTCGTGGTGAGTTGTATAATGACATCACATGTACGCATTGCCGTGGTGAGCTGTATGACATCACATATATGTATTGCTGTGGTGACCTGTATATACAGTGTTGTCTTGTAGCCACGGCATTCTTTCTTGCTTAGCATTGAGATATAAGGTTAATATTGTTAATGTTATTGGTTTATTAAAAATCAAAACTTGCAGCCAAAAGTTTGATTTGCGTTCAAGCTACAATAAAATACATCCAAACAACCAAGAGTAAAATCCTAGAGTAAAAACACAATAAAAAAAACTATAAAAATAGATTATTGTATTCATGATAAGATTTGAAATTAGAGTGATTGTCTTCTGTGTCTATTAAACCTCTTTCAAAGAGAACATGTACTACCTTAAAATGGCAAGACAGACGGATATTAAGATATTGGACCTGGAAAATAAATGCAGCCAGGTCCAAAACTTTCAGCACTTACTAACAAAGTCTGCACTAACAGCCCGTTTTTCCCGAAGAAATTCTTTTAAAATTTTTGTCCACAGGAGAATCTTTGGACAAAACTTCTCCCGGCTGGAACGCACTCTCCCGTATTGCTTGCCTGTGCAACAGGTCAGAGTTCAAGGCTGGTCAAGATGAAGTACCAATCCTCAAAAGGTAACGAGTTCAATATTTATTAATAAAACCTTTGAAAGCTGCGCTTGTGATTTTCAGCTTCAAGAAAGGCCTATCAAATGATTTGTTATTTTCTTAAATTTGGAATAGTAAAGGACTAATACCATTCGATTTTTGAATCTAGATTTCCCTCTCAGTTTTCTTAATCCATTTCAACATAAACTGTGAAGAAAACATTTTGTTTTCCCCCTCAACACTTCCACACATTCCATGAGTTATTGCATTCATTAAATGCTGATGATATTTTGATTGGTGTTAAACTCGACTATGACATGAGTTGTATGTTTGACTGTTTACAGGGAAACCACTGGTGATGCATCAGAGTCTGCTTTGGTTAAGTGTGTGGAGCTTTCCATGGGAAGTGTGCAACAATTCCGTCAGAAAAACAAGAAGATGGCTGAGATCCCATTCAACTCTACCAACAAATATCAGGTATTTTACCCTTTTACACCTGCCACTAAAATGTCTGAAATGAAAAGAGACCCAAAAAAAAAAGAAAAAAAAAAGACCCATATTTTGATGTTATTTTTAGCCAGAAGATGGTACTCTTTACTGACAATGACTTTAATGTGTTGGTGTCATGGGTGGGGAAAAAAATCACAAAAAAAAAATTGCCCAAAACCTTTTTGCCTGTTAATTTGTCAATTAATAACAATGTGTGGAATGAAACAACAAATACCGAGTGCTCATATGCTTACAGCAATCAGATAAAATTCCACACAAAAGAGATATAAAAAGATATGGAGAAGGCTAGACGGAGGAGGAAAATGTAATTTTGCCCATAACCTAAAGGTTCAGTCTGCTGATAAAAAATATTTCTAAAAGGTATATAATAAATGTTAAATTTGCATCGGGGATAAAGAATACTAATTTTGGTTTTTACCCATACACCGATGTGTAATACTCAGTACTTTCCCCGAGTCCTTTTAAAAAACAACAACAACATAGGATTCGAACTGCCTCTAGCTACCGGGCAATCTCGGTAGTCTAGTTGGTAAGACACTGCTCTAGAATTGCAAGGGTCGTGGGTTTGAATCCCACCCAAGTAATTTGCTGTGATAATTTTTCACAGGACTCAGGGAAAGGATTAAGTATACAGTGCCAACACACATCGATGTATGGGTAAAAACCAAAATTAATATTTCTAAATGTACAAAGATTATCTGAGTATGCTTACCAAGTATATTTTGTTTACTATTAATGCAGGTATCTGTGCATGAGTGCGAAGGAGATGAACGCTACCTCCTTGTCATGAAGGGAGCTCCTGAGCGCATCTTAGATCGTTGTACTTCCATCTTATTGGATGGCAAGGAACAGCCTCTTGGTGATGACATGAAGATTGCTTTTAATAATGCATATCTTGAGCTTGGTGGGCTTGGTGAACGTGTACTTGGTAAGCTTGATGTTACAGAGGAAGGCAAATTACAGATTTAATTTTGTGATGTATACATTTTCCAATAAAAAGAGTCCTCATGTAAAAGGGGTAAGTCTCTAACCTCTGGTAAAAATTGCAGTCTAAACCCTTTCATTGCAACATTTGTCAAAATAAACAACCCCAAAAACAACAAACTGCTTCAAGATACGTTCACAATTACTTCTGTGACTCATGGAATTTCACGTTGGCTTTACTATCCTTGATGCGTTCTTTGTTTCACCCCTTCAAAATATTAGTAAAGTGGTGCACAGTGATATATTTTTTTCTCTGCAAAGTGATGGCTTAAAAACTACATGGCTAAAAACATTTGTTCCAGTGACTGACTATAGTTAGACATGAAATCAGACATGAAATACAAAAACCATTAAAGGACTGTGATTACAGGGTTTCAATTGTGTGGTACTGGTTTTTACCCTTACACCGATTGGTGTTAGCACTATATACTACGTACTTTCCCAAGTTCTGTGAAAACAAAATCACAGGTATATTACTTGTGTGGGACCTTTGCAATGGACCCATCCCATGAAACATGCTAATTACATTCACTCATGCGTACATACCCTATTGGTTGGCAAACGCCATAGAGTTGTGCACTAAGCAGACGCGCAATCACGTCTGCGTCACGCGCCCATTAGCCGTGTACAAAACAGTGCGATATTCCCTCATTTTACCAACCAAAATGTTAGTGCGCACGCGCTATGTGCAATTTACATATTTCATGGGAAGGGTCTATTGTAGAGCAGTGTGTTAATGAATTTGATGATGTTGATATTGACCAGGATTCTGCCAGTATATGCTCCCAGAGAAGGAATTCCCTCGTGGCTTTGTGTTTGATGCTGAGGAGACCAACTTCCCTCTGGAGGGACTTTGCTTTGTAGGTCTCATGTCTATGATTGATCCCCCACGTGCAGCTGTACCAGACGCTGTAGGAAAATGTAGAAGTGCAGGAATCAAGGTATGTACAAATGCACTCAAAACAACTTCGCTTAATTGTAGGTTGACATTAGATCTGTGTAGACCAGTACAGTATTACTAAATGGAGAGAAAAGTGTAAAAGATTTTTATAACAAGGAACAACCAAGAACAGACTGGACAACGGCTTAAAACCGACATGATGAACAAAAAGGCTCGCTGTATGACGTCATTCAGTTATTACAAAATGCATGTGTACCATCTAAAGTATGTCAAACATACTTGCATTAGCACAGATTTTATGCATCTCTTTGGGCTAAAAAGCAGGCAAGCTTCAACTAGTACTTATTGCAGACTGAAACACGACTTCATATAAAATGACATTATTCTACCACTGCAGGTTACTAATGGAGCATACCTGTTACCAGTATGAGTTTGGTCTTGGCTTTCAAACTGTTTCTTGTTTATCATTTTTTGCTTTGTCAGTCCAAAGGGAAAAAAAAATAACAAAGCATTTTGCTTTGGTTTTATTCTTATTCCTCTTGAAACGGTTCCCTTATTTACTTGTAACTTGCATCTGGTCTTGCAGGTTATCATGGTTACTGGTGATCATCCAATCACAGCTAAGGCTATTGCTAAGGGTGTCGGCATCATCTCCGAGGGTAACGAGACAGTTGAGGACATTGCTGAGCGTCTTAACATCGATGTGGCTCAGGTCAACAAAAGGTAAGCCTTTTCTTGATTTACAGTTGCCAATAACACCCTATTCAACGTGCACAAAAGGAATGGACTCCCCTAAAAGGCAGACATGGTAGACGCGCATTGTTTTGGGGTACGTAAACACGTGTACCATCCTTTTGTGCGTGTTTTTGCCACCCAAAATGGCTGACAGGAGATTCATGTGTATGTGCGCTTTGCGTTGTGAATAGGTCCTATACATCAACACTAAAACAGCAATCTGTACTCCACAAATACAGAACATTAAATACTTGTACCGCACATATTATTTGAATTTGTCCAGTGTTAGCCATCTCTTAATGTCTACATAAAAGCTTCACCCAAACCATGTGACATATCACCACTGGACTGAGTCTGAAGAAATCAAATTGTAGCACGACTCCCTACAAGCGTGACCGAGCACTATATTGAGCAAGACATCATTCAAATATGTCATTGTCTTCCTTTCTATTATCAAAATGTAAATAGATTTTAATTTCCAGTTGATTGTTTTCCCTGATAGAGATGCCAAGGCCATTGTTGTCCATGGCTCTGAGCTTCGTGACATCAGTAATGAGGACCTAGATGACATCCTGAACAACCACACTGAGATTGTGTTTGCCCGTACCTCCCCACAGCAGAAATTGATTATTGTAGAAGGCTGTCAGCGTGGTGGTGCTATTGTAGCTGTAACTGGTGATGGTGTGAATGATTCCCCTGCTCTCAAGAAAGCTGATATTGGTAAGACAATCTTTGAAAAGAATTACCCATTGTTACAACGTAGGGCACAATTTTAACTTAAAGCAAAACAAGTAGCTATGCTCAGAAAAACATACCAGTATGAGATACCAGTATGAGATAACCAGCTAGAATACCATTCCACATCATTTGTGACTGGGGCCGATTTCACAAAGAGCTAAGATTGATATAATCTTAGATAATAGTGAAAGAAAAAACACACGAAGTTGTGTGCTTGCAGATGCTTGATTTCGAGACCTCAAAATCTAATTATGAGGTCTCAAAATCAAATTCGTGGAAAACTACTTCTTTCTTAAAAACTATGTTACTTCAGAGGGAGCTGTTTCTCACAATATTTTATACTATCAACAGCTCTCCATTACTCGTTACCAAGTAAGGTTTTATGCTTGCAATTTATTGAAGTATTTTAAAGCAAAACAATAAAGAATAAGAAAGTCACTTGGTTGGATTCATGAATGTCTGTATGTGATGAGTTGTTTACAAACTTTGCAGTATTTCTAATTGTTGTGTTTTATTTGCTATGTAGGTGTTGCCATGGGTATTGCTGGATCTGATGTCAGTAAACAAGCCGCTGATATGATTCTGCTGGATGATAACTTTGCATCAATCGTTACTGGTGTTGAAGAAGGTTAGTTGCTTAACTCTTAATTCATTTTTGCATACCAAGAGAATCTCGTAATATGTTGACTGCATCTGGTGTGTTCTACGAGACGATTTCTCATGTCAAGTGTTTTTTGTAACTTGACCTGGACACTTTAAATGTTTGGATTGTGGTCCACATTCATAAAGTCTGTATGCTCAAAGATTATCAAAGCACAGAAAAAAATCATGCCAAGCAGAACATGGTACCAGCCAAAATGCCATCAGGTTTATATTTTACTAGAAAGGGTACCAGCTTAAACGCCATAAAGTGAATTTTGTTTTCAACCTGCTTGCTTGCGTGATGTTTGAACAATTTGGGCAAAGTAGACTGGAAGCAAGCACTGCTTTTCTGCCTCCAGTGGGACTGTATTTGTACAAATCAGAACCATACTGCAAATCAAATCAAATACTGTAAGAAAGGACTGATTGCAAAAAGTTGGTCTAGTGTAATATATTGAAGCTGCAACTGTTAATCTGTACTTACTAGCATTTGATTTGTAACAATCATGTTGTTCGTTTCTCTTCAGGTCGTTTGATTTTTGACAACTTGAAGAAGTCTATTGCGTACACATTGACCAGCAACATCCCTGAGATCTCTCCCTTCCTGTTCTTCATCTTGGCTCAGGTTCCTCTTCCACTTGGCACTGTTACCATTCTCTGCATTGATCTGGGGACTGATCTGGTATGTACAAAACATACATGTATTTATAACACACATGTTGCTGGCTCTGTGTTCTAGTTGGCTGAAATGCGATCACGTGGGGTTAACTAAGATAGGCTAGTGCATGAGATTTGGGACGCTTTGAACTAAATGCGTGTCAAGACATCGCGCGCGCATAATTTGTGGGAAACAGTTCACGATCTCGGCAATAACCTTCAGGTATGATATTCTTCTTACTATATTCTGATTTCAGATTTCAGAAATAGCCTGAAAAAATATATTAAACCATACACCATATGACCAAGTAAAGCCCTTGTGCTAAAAAATTATTGTCCTTCTTTCCAAGGACCGAATATCCTGCTTGATACTTGATTTATGTTTACACGCTACAGCGCCCTCTCTTGATGTGAACAGTAAACAGCAACTAAAACACTGAATTTGGGAAGCTAAAAGTGTTCCTAATTGCATATGATGTAATTACTCTTGCGTTAATTGTTGAATGAAAATCGTTAAATTATAAAACCATGACAAGTGTCTATGCTTAGTAAGTGATTTACAAGCGATGTATTCAGCTGGACTCTGACCTTTAACCTTTGACCCTAAACACAGGTACCCGCTATTTCCCTCGCCTATGAAGAAGCTGAAAGTGACATCATGAAGCGACAGCCACGTGACCCAATCAACGATAAACTTGTCAATGATCGGTATGTACAAACCACATTCACTTCATCTCCCATGCTTTTAATTTTAAGAAATAATTCCAATAAAGAAAATCAAGTTGTTAAAAATCTGATTAAATTACTTGTTCTTAAAACCTTTATAAATTTAGATTTAAGATTTAACTCTTTTTAAATTAATCATGTTAAAAACATGAGAATTTTCTTTGTGGTGGATTTTATGGAATCCTTAACAAATAATTAGGCATGAATTCAAATAAAACATTAAGAACACAAAGATATTACAACACAACTTATTAACTATATTGGTGCCCCTATTACTTGGTATGATCGTAGATCCTCAAAAATAAACTCTAAAGCCTGTTGGCCTTACGGATCCTGTAAAATGAACATGATACAGAAATATACACCAATAGATGGTAGGACCTTGAACCTAAAGATCTGAGGTAGAATTTGAATCAAGTAATTTTTTGGAAAGTTTTTAACATAAACCATGTAAGTTGAAAGATGGAGATTCCATTGACAATATTTATACTATGGCCTTTTGAAACCACGGCTTTCGATTCGGCTTTATGCTCCATCCTCTCCTCTGAAACCCTGGGCGCGTATACACAAAGCACGCGCCACTGTCAAAACAACCACGGGGCCAAGCTAGCCTGAGCCGAATCCAAAGCCAAATCCAGTCGTTTCGGAAAGGGCCTATGAGCGTTGTGACTAGCTCGTTTCTCTGACTCTGTGCAAAGATTGATCAGTATGTCCTATGGTCAGACTGGTGATCAATATTTATACTAGGAACGTTTTGACTAGCTCGTTTCTCTGCTTATGTCCACAGATTGATCAGTATGTCCTATGGTCAGATCGGTATGATCCAGGCCTCAGCTGGCTTCTTTACCTACTTTGTCATTATGGCTGAGAATGGCTTCCTGCCACATACTCTATTCAACCTCCGTCGAGCCTGGGATAACAGGGGTGTCAATAACGTTGAGGACTCCTATGGACAGGAATGGGTGAGTGGAATTAATACTATTGCCTCTATCTTTAATACTTTGATCTTCGTTCAGAATATTGACAAATAATTCTAATGGGTTGAGCTCTAGGTTAGAAACTTGTTCATCCTGCATTGGACAGAGCACTATGTCCAGGTTGTACCTAAACCAATTCTAGTGGTGGGCTCTAAATCCAATTTAGTCCACCAAGGCTGAGTGGTTCAACACAAATATCCATGTCTAGACAAGTTAGATATGGGGCCATCATTGCTGAAGTGCAATCAATGGAAAATGTGTGCTGGGCAGCACAGTGTGTTTTGCTCAGAGTGCTGGGCGAAATTTGTTAGTTGGGCAGGCCCACCCAGCACCGCCCACTGTGGCTACAACAGTGACTATATCATCCCTGCATCATTCCATAATGCTGTTTCTTGCACAAGAAAGCTACACTAAGCAAACATGCACACCTATCTCACACACACACAATGACAATAATATAAGTTATCAAACAAGCGCGAGTGGAATACGGAAAAATATAGCGCTTCTGCGTCCCATATCCAACGATATGATAACGTATTTATCTTCGAGCAAACTTGGCGCGTGACATAGAACACACAAGACGCATGGTAGTGATATTAGCAGTGCAACATAGGTTTTTATCACCACTCCATTCTGCCAATCTGATTGGACGATTAGCGTGTACTTGAAGATAATAGTTGGTATGACTAGTATCACAACCAGGGGCCAATTTCATAGAGCTGCTTAAAGCACAAAAATAGCTCGCTTGTTTTACACATGTTACTGGCCAAAATTTCATGCCATATACATTGCTTATGACTGGTATTTAGCTGTTGCTTACTTAGCATAACAATTAAGTGGAGTCTTGGCCGGTAATCTGATTTTACTAAGCAAGGATTTTTTCGCTTAAGCAAAATTTTGTGCTTAAGCAACTCTATGAAATTGGGCCCTGAGGTTGGCTTCAGCAATGTGTAATACCCCAGTCACAGTTAGCTTGCGATGGGTTTGCAAGTAGTTTGCATTGGATTTCATGCTGGGGGCCTCATAAGACTCATTGCGGCTGCTGGACTGCATCAAGTTACTTTTAACTCGGACTTTAAACCTGGAGTTTCCCATCACATACTGATTAAGGATAAGATGGTCTGTGCCTGGCCAAACAGTTTATCACACATAGCCTACGTGTGCCTACATTCTCTATGTGTGCTTACACATCGTGCATCGGACGAGTGCCTGCCGGACACCCTTAATTAAGCAATCTTTGATTTGTCCTTACAGAGTTACCGGCAGCGCAAGGTGCTTGAATACACATGCCACACTGCCTTCTTTGTGAGTATCGTCATTGTGCAGTGGGCAGATATCATCATCTGTAAGACTAGACGTAACTCCCTCATCCACCAGGGAATGAAGTAAGTCTGCTTTCTCTTAGTCTACTCCCATCTTCACATATGGTTCCCTGTCTTCAAAGTACTGATAAACATTACACAAACAGGACCAGTTTATTTCCTCGAAAAACAAATGGGTCCAATGACATGGTTCTGTTTGTGGCAGAGTTCAGCACTCGAGGCTCACGTGATTATGTACTTTACGGTGCCTTAAGCGCAGAATTCTGCAGTAAGCAAAGCCATGAAACTGAGCCCTGATGGCGTATTGCCTATCATACAATGATGTACTGTTAAATGTTTTTTTTTACCCAATGAAATATTAACTTCAGCATATAATCATTTGAAATGTTTGTATAAGAATGCCAAAATGAAATGTATTTCTACTGTTTTACATTTTGTTTTTCACTAGCTGAAATATTGAAATGTTGTTTTAACATAGTAAATTTGTTTGCCAACAGTAACTGGGTGCTCAACTTTGGTCTGGTATTCGAGACGGCTCTTGCTGCATTCCTTTCCTACACACCAGGTCTGGAGAACGGCCTCCGCATGTACCCACTCAGGTGAGAGGTTCAAATCAAATTTCTGATGGGGATGAGAAATTTCAGACTTATATCTGAACTCTGACTTATGGTCTGCCTGGTCAAACAAAATGTTGTATTTTTCTTAAGATAACAATTTGTCTACCTCTCTAGCTCTGAGGATGCTGTTTACTTGTTTTCTATTACTCAAGAGTATTAATTTTGGTTGAACCCTTACACCGATGTGTAATAGCACTGTATACTCACTACTTTCCTGAGGTTTTATATAAAAAGTCCACAGGCATATTATTTGAGTGGGATTCAAACTCATGACCTTTGCAATTTTAGAGCAACTAGACCACCAAGATTGCCCGGTAGCTAGAGGCAGTTTGAAGCCTTTATATTTTAGCACGTCTCCTGCAACGATTGAAGAGATGTTTAATTTGCATCTGGGATCAATTCTGATGTTGAATGCACTGGACACTATTGGTAATCACTCAAAATAATTGTTAGCATAAAAACTTACTTGGTAACAAGCAATGGAGAGCTGTTGATGGCATTAAACATTGTGAGAAACGGCTCCCTCTGAAGTAATGTAGTTGTGAGAAAAAAGTAATTTCTCACTAAAATGTTTGAATTTGATTTTGAGACCTCAGAATTAGATTTTGAGGCCTCGAAATCAAGCATCTGAAAGCACACAACTTTGTGTGACAAGGGTGTCTTTTCTTCCATTATGCTCTCACAACTTCGATGACCAATTGAGCTCAAATATTCACAGATTTGTTACTTTATGCATATATTGAGAAAACACTAAGTGAGAAGACTGGTCTTTGACAATTTACCAATAGTGTCCAGTGTCTTTGAATAACTCCAGAGGTTATCACATGACCTCTGAAGATCTGGACCCAAGTTTCAGACTCTCACCCCAGGTCTCACTGTTGACATCATGTTTTGATTTGTGCAATTCCTCACTTTTTTCTCCTTATTTTTGTTTTGGTTCTAGGATTGGATGGTGGTTTGTCGCCTTCCCTTTCAGTATTCTTATCTTTGTGTATGATGAGTGTCGTCGGTTCATCCTCCGTCGTAACCCAGGAGGCTGGGTCGAGAAGGAAACATACTATTAATGTATCACCAAAAGACGCCTAGTTGGGCGTAAGTGAGTTGGGACTGGGGTAAGAGGTTGTTGACACCCAGTTTCAAATCAATCAATTTACTTAAAAGGTCCCTTTGCCTGTTGAACCTACATTTGCGTGTTCCCCTAAAGGTTAAGTGATGGACTAGTGAAATAAAGATGGTTACTTGAGGCTCTTTATAGCATGATCAAAGGAACATGATCTTATGAAGTCGGGAAACATGTCAATGTAGATATCAAACAATGTCATCTAAAGTCCATGTATTTGGAAGGGGTTACCGTTAAGTTTGCTCAACCTAGTCGAGGCTAGGCTGTCTTAAGAGAGGTCGGTATGAACATTACTGCAAAGGAGGGACTTACTTAGGAATTCTCTAATAAATGAATTTGTAGGAAAATTTAAAAAAGGAGTGTGGCTGCTGTGTAAAGCAGTTGATAATTTTTAGAAGTATTGATACATTTTTGGGGCTGTCAAAAGCCTAGTTTTTAATTTAGGACTGAATGCAAAGTGTGTATAAATTATCTGTGGAGAAACGTATTGGAACACAAAAGTAAAACACCATTTAAATGTATTCTCATAAAATCCCAAGACCAATGATTAGGGATCACTTGTAGTGTTGATCCAACAGTCAGATTAGATTATGCTTGGTGAGGCAGGAAAGGGCGGGGCCAGAAAGGGTGAAAGGGGACGCGAGGACAACATTTGATATAAGCTGTAGTTAAAAAATATATATAAAAAAAAAAAAACACAAAAACAAAAGATTTTATAATATCCTATATCTACACATCAAGTTATATTCATGTTCATGTGTTTAACCAGGCACTTTAGTAATATGGGGGTATCTAGTTAATTTGCTATTAAAGATAAGCCAACATTTTTTGATATAACATTCCTAGTTAAGATATGTGCAAATCAAATCAAATAAAAAAAAAAGGGTGGGGGGAACACATCCCAAGATACATCCATGATTATTGTACATTGAAACAATGCCATGTATAATTATACACTTACAATAAAGTCTTATCAAAAGCATTTGAATTCTCCAGAGGTCTATGCAAGTAACAGTATTACTTCACAGTGTCAACATTGCCAACCAATTTGACATATTTACTTGTTGGACTAACTTTAGCTCTGTCTTAAAATTTCAAAAAGAAAAAATGTTTTCATTAAGATGGGATCTGCCACAATCTAAGAGGGAAAAGGGACATGACAATAAGCGCTTCTCTGATGTCGCAAATATAGATTTGGATCAGTGTAGAGCTTGGACCAACAATGACATCTTGTTTTAATGTACAATAATCAATTCAAACAAACTATTAATGTATGCAAATCTTGAAATATTCTGTTGATGTAACCAAGTTGTTTGCATATCTTGTTATTGTCTGCTGCATGTAGAGCAAGCTAAGTAGGTGTGTTATACAAGAAGTAGTAGTTGTACAAAACTTCAATTCACGCTCCTACAAAACTGCCAAGTCTTTTATTGCATCTGCCTGTTGCCCTATTTCATAAAGCTGCTAAAACACAGACTTGCAAACCGAAGAACATTTTGCGCAAGTCACCGTTCATAACGTGGTTGTCACTGCCTCTGATTAAAGAAAAATGAAGTTGTTATTCTGAGTTCATGAAACTGATTGGCAGAAAACACCTTTTCTCGCTTTTTTTGGTTTGATGCTCTTATTTTAATCTTCATGCTGAGTGTAGTTGCAAAAATATTATAAAACCCAATCCAAGTCTAGAGAAGAATGAAGTATTTTTGTCTCCAACAAATTATGACTTGGTGCATTGGTGCATTTTCGTTTGCTTCCTGCACTGGTAACCCTGATGGCCAACCCTATGCGTTCCACTTCACTTCGCTGGTAGTTTGCATAGATTAATAGATATGTAAATGCTTTGAATCTTGACTGCTTGTCAACTCTTTCAGGATTTATGTTTTCTTGTGTTGTACTTCGTTTTTAAACATTTTGTCATCAGAAAATGTTTTGTTTTATTTCCTTGTTTTTTCCTCCTTTCTTTTCAGTTCCTTTTTTTATTTTAATTCTAACCATTTGAGTGATTGTTGATATTGTATTGCAATATGCTTGTTCGTTATTGTAAGTTTTGATAAAAAATAATAATTACATAAGGTTATCAGATGTTATATATTCATATAGACATTACATAAATTAATGTACATTGCAGTTAGTCAGTAGGGAGAGTTTTTGGTTAGCTTTTACAGTTGTTAACATAGCAAACCATAGAGAGTATTGTGCGACATTTGTCAGTGTATATTAAGACAGACAGTTCGAGGACTTGTTTTTATCATAACAAAATCGATGTATTTAGGCAGCCAATCACCGGCAGTCTTACACACACTATTTACCAAAGCATTACGGCTATAAACCAACAAATGTAAAGTATTTTCTCTAGCGGCATATTAGGGATTGTCAACTAATGTACATAACATGTATTTGAACTGAACTGGATGAGGTTGGGCACCAGACTCGCTACATAAATCCATATATTTTCTAACAACAGGATTATCTGAACATATGAACACTGCATTAGGGCAGCCATTTTGTTTTCCTTCATTCAACTACATACTGCTAGACTGAGGCTGGAAGTGTGGAGTATTCTAGTCACTTTAATTATGGATATGGAACCTATAGCCATGGCAAAACGTAAAACTCACAAAACATTGATGGATGACAGGTATGCTCAGTATTACTATTAACTTTCCTTGCTTTCTTTGTAATTAATTGTGTTTTCTTTTTGTGAGTTTAAGACAGTTTGGATTTTAAACGGTAGGAATGTTTTCTTTTGGATACTTGACGTTAATAATCATAGCAACATTTGGAGACTTAACATGGACTACAACTGTTTAGTAACAAGAGAGAGAGAGAGAGAAAGTGTGATATTTTGCACTGTTGGTTGTTATTCTGGTCATCAACCTTTAATATCAAGTATGAAGATAAAGACAGGGAAGTACATTTACTCCGATTAAAACTTTGATTCAATTGGTTTGGTCATGGCAGCTACATTACCTTGCATTATTTATGTAAATTAGTGTAAATGCTATTCCACAATTTTGCAGGTCGCGACTGTCCTTGCTCTAGAATATCTATTAACCGTTAGGACCATGTACCATGTTGCATTCGGACATACTACTCTTTCTGTAGGTAATTGCACGTAAAGATTCACCAAGTCATAGCAAGGGACTTGGTTACCAGCCATACAAGATGTGCGTTTGTAACTCTAAAAAGTAGAAGATTGGTGTTTGACGGTGTTTATACAAAGTGGACTCTGCATCACGTACATTAGAATATAACTTTACATGTATTGCCTTGCATTTCTTTTCCTTCTCTCCCATTGGTTGCTATTAAGTGATTTGTTCTGTAGTGTCCAATTATAGTCGACCTTACATCATGACAACCTCAGGTGAACTTAATAAGTATCTAAATATAAAAAGAAGTAATCCACACATTTTGCATTTTTTGGAAACTTTGTTCATGGGAAACAACTGCAAACTGCTGTTGAGAAATGCACATAAAACAAAAAAGGTTGAAAATCTAAATCTGTTTAAAGTTAGTTGCATGTAATATTTTCTTAATCTATGCAGTTGACGTATAAATTAGTAGGACACTATCTTAAGCAATACAGGGGGGTATTGTTTGAAGCAGTGCTGAAGTTAACCATGTTTCCCATATGTAAAGAATGGTGTTTACTAAGTATAGTATCAAACTTCCGTTTATTTAAAACAAATTAGTAAATGATTGTATGTTTAAATTTAAGCTTGACTTATTTTAGTTTTTATATTGAGTTTAAAATTATGTGTCTGATTTCACTTTTAGGGTCTACTGATTGTGTGGTCCCTTACATTCTCTATGAATTATTTGGTTGAGGGATTGATTTACAGACCAAAATAGAGAATCTGAAGTTGTGCAAAACATTGGGCAAACTTTGACCGGTTACCAAAGTTACACAATGGTTACCAGTTAAGTAGAAGTTGACTTGCGCAATCTTTGGGTCATTGCAAATCTGTCCTTTTCTAAGGAATGGTAATGGACCACAATGTTACTATACCAATAAGTGTATTATTGTATTTTGGCTAATCACCGAGTATATTTTGTGTTTTTTGGTAATAGTTTGATAAAGTGATTTTGTTTTCAGTCTCAAACAATTTGGAGTAGTTCCTCTTGTAGCTCTGGTATTTTTAACTTGTAGTTTGACTGTTAAAGATCTTTTAATTAGCAGCACATTTTGATGGTTGCTTGTTAGTTTGGGGGAAGGGGGGTGGCAAACCTGCTGGACACATTGTCGATTAAGTGTGTGAGTATGAATGATTTTACTATCTTTGCGCATGTTTGCATCCCCTATGGTTCAAACAGCACCATTTGGTTATTCCTTTAGTCCCATAGAGGGGTTGCGTCAAATGTATTCAGCATGTGCACAAAATTACTGGAAACCCCTTCTGTGTTGTGGTATATCCCATTTGATATTCACCTACAGGTTGTTAATATTGTATTACATAACGAACCCACAATGTGCAGATAATCTGTTCCATGGTTTTGTGGTAGGTCTTAATTTTAATTGACCCCTCTAAGGCAGTGTAGCCTCCCTGTATTGTGAATATGAATCTTTAATACATGGGAGGTTCCATTGTCTTTGAAGGGATTCAGTATATGGAAGCTGCAGCTTCATACAATAATAAAATTGTCCTTTGTGAGTTTAACAAATAAAATACCAGTTTCCACCTTAATGTTTCATGTCTTGTGTTTGTGTTTCATTCAATGTGCTCTTTAAAGTTGGTTTACATCGAATTGCAATTAATTATGACCCAACCATCTAGCCTTCGGAGCTATTTGCACTCACCCCGCCCACAGTATTCTTGCTTTTGTAAGGCTCCACCACCACTATTTCCCAACCATGTCGACAGACAGAGCGTCCACCCGACAGAGGGGCAAGCTGTCCCCGAGAGCGCAGGGTTAGACATCATCTCAGAGAGACTGCAGCCAAAAGGGTCACTATAAATATGTCAAACTTGAAACTATTTTGAACAGCTTTCAATTTACTCGAACAAAAAGGACGCGGGTGATTAAAATTGACTGCTTTGGCACAGCTGTTTTGAACAGCTTTCAATTTATTCGAACAAAAGGTTGCGGGTGTTTCAAATTGACTGCTTTGGCTAAATCGGATTGTTCCAGCAGTAAAATGGTGTTTGAAGCTTTGTATAAATACCAATAGTAAACTATTTACGACTAAATGGAAAAATTGCGGGTACAACCATAAATAATTATACATGTATTATACGTGGTTGTACCATAGAGCTATATACATGTAGCTCTATGGGTTGTACCCGCAAGTTTTGCTATTGAGTATTTGTAGCTACTTATTATTGCAACAGCTAATTTTATTTTCTCTTCTTATTACTATGAGGCAGTAATAAAGATTTTTGTCCGTTGTGCATTTGGTCTATAGCTGTTCACAGAGTATATAGGACGGACTGTTTAATTCCCTTCATCGACGATTCACATAAGCAAAATTGAAAGCTATTAATCCTGAACGCAAACCTCAAAATTCTGTCTCAGGTCAATCGTCATTGTTGTGAAATGAAGCTACCATGTATAATGGTTTATATTTAGCTAGATGGAGTTCAGCTAGACTAGAGGTCATAATATGACCTTCAACCTACATTGTATTCAGATGAAACGCTGTTCGATTCGTAGAGGCCGGGCAAGCAGGTCAGCTTCATGGATTCGCTAGCGCAGAAGTTTTAAGGGAACACATCGACAATGGGTCAGAAAAAAAAATCCTTAACACAAAACAGCGCATCATGTGTTGATAAAAGAGTGTATCTGAGTCGTGTATTGAATTATTTTTGATAGCCTGAGCTCTGACTAGAAATTCCGCACCAATGATTTTGCAATGCCATCAGTTTTCCGAACTACGGACTAGCTCTGAAAAATACTTGATTGTTGAAGCATAGCAAAAATTCAAGGCTATTTATACCAATCCCATTGTTCCCTTAAATTGATCGAACGGCGTTTATAACACGTCATTTGTCAAGGGCGGGCCGGCAGACTTCGATCGATCGATGTTGGAGGAAATTTCACTAGATGATTTGCATTTGTTTATAATAAAAAGTAGTGGACATACGTAAAGGTTGAAAGTCAATTCATATAATCACTGCAAAGATTGAGTCAATCGCGTTTGTCCATTTGTTCTAACTTTAGAACAATAGTACACCAATCACACTGGTCATGCTAGATAAATAAACAAACATCCACGTGGCCTTTCATATGACGTCGTTCACAACAATGCTACGTCATTGGGATTATACTGCGGTTGCGCAGATTGATTAAATATGCAAAATAAATGACCTTTGTGCTTTGTGTATATCCAGCTGAAAACAAACTGGGGTGGCTCTGTGTGTGTTGTGTGAAATGAGATGGGAAGTCATTGTTTGCGCTCTTGCAGTTTTGTGATGTGATTTATATTGCAAGGCTGGGTGCTAGCTGTCGTCCGGCTCTTTAAAACCCAAACAGTGACTGATTGTGGAAGCTTCAAAACAGGAACTGAACATTGAGGACGGAAGGGAGGGACCTGGATCTAATAAAAGTACGGGACTAACAAAATATGGAATTGTAAGTGAACAAATTGCTATTTATTTGTACTCCTATTACTTAGTGTAATGTTTAATGTTCTGATGTAGGCCTATCAAAATAATTTGTAGATCTGCAGATAGAGTCTACTTGAACTGTAGACTTTGTATGTGATCTGGTGAGGTTGTGTCTATTATTAGGTAGTGACATCCAAACTAACAGTTATCTTGTAATATGACTTACATGTAAAGTACTAAGAATAATCTTATGACAATCAATATGAGTAAATCATTTCTAAAAAAAAACACAAAACAAAAGGCAAAAGACAAAAAGGCATAGTGCCTCGTGTAAATTCTTCATATCAATGCATCGGTGCAAGAAAGAGTGAAGCTTTCTTTAACATGTATGCCGGGCTACCTTTGGTAATAGTATGATAATGATGGGCCTATCTAATCAACCAAAATGTTTCGTATCCATACCTCATTATTTGCAGTATATTTCATTTTGAAGTACTAGTACTCGTAGTTGCGATAACGTAACCGCCGTCGGGAGGACGGTTACGTTATCCTCCCGCTGTCGAGAGGAGGGTTATGTTATCCTCCCGCCGTCGGGAGGAGGGTTATGTTACCGGGAGGAGGGTTACGTTATCGCAACTATAGTACTCTGAGATAGATCCACTTTAACTTGGGTTTTGGAATTCATAATTGGGAGCGGAGTTGGAGTATTGTGCTGGCATGGTACCTGTCTCAAAGTGCTTATAATACTAGTACTCATCCAACATGCGTTATGCTGACTCTACATCAGTACAAATTGTGGTAACCTTTCAGACCTGTATGCAGTATGCACTTGGGAAAACAGAATTGTAGCAAAGGAATAATTTTAACCTGTTTAAACACATTTCACTGGGAGAGGCATGTCACAAACCTGGAACTCTACGGTGGACTGCCGAGAGTTAGCACCAAGATTGGGACAAGAAGGCTGAGATTTGCAGGTCACTGTCTCAGACATGCTGAGCTGGCAGTGAGCAAGCTTGTGCTTTGGGCCCCTACTCAAGGTCACTGTCCCCGAGGCAGACCACAAACCACCTACATGTATTTGGACACCTTGTGTTGGGACTCTGGACTGCGTCGGGAAGAGCTGCGTACAGCAAGGAAGACCAACGTGTTTGGAGGGCCATCATCCGATGCTCCGCATCAACTGAATGAATGATGAAACACATTTCACGTTAAAAAAACTAGCGCTCAATTTGTTTTGGTTTCATGTTTCACTGTTTTTTCCTCCTCCATCCAGACAGTGTGACTCGTTCACTTTATCCAACATTATGACTGACTTAGAGATCATGAGGAGAGAGCTCCCTCTAGAGGCTGCTGAAGGAAAGTCCCTCCCAGATGCGATTAGAGAGAAGTATTTTAGCGATGAGCCTCTTTCTGGGATGATCCTGGGAGGAGTTTCGGTTGTTTCCAATTTACCCTCAATGAAAGGTTTGTATTTGAAGACATTGAAACAAACAAACTATTCTCATCCAAGGAGTCTGCCTTTGTGAACAGGCAAGGCAGTCTCATTGATTATAGCTTTGGTGTGTTACTTTGGTGGCTTTCAAGGAACACGTTGTTTGGATCGGGGGAGTTGGTCTATAAAAAGCGTTTGAAAACCGTCTGTTATATGGTTGGAAAGACGTTTTGAAAGAAGAATATAATGATCCACACAAAAATGCCTCAAAATTGCACGGTTTTCCTTTGCAATGTGAACTAACATGGCTTGCCATTTTTGGAAAATCCAACGGTGTTAGTTCGCGAAGTAGGAGGAAAACTGTGCAATTTTGAGGAATATTTGTGTGGATCATTATATTCTACTTTTAAAACATCTTTCTAACCATTATGCATTTCATAAGAAATGGTTTTAAACACTTTTCAAAGACCAACTTGCCCGATCCAAGGCAATGTGTCCCTTTAAAGCCATTGTACCCTTTCGGTAAACAGTGTTGTCCAAGGCCCACACTTTGTGTACCACAACTTCTATATCAAATAACAAACCTGTGCAAATTTAGGCTCAATCGGTCATCGGAGTCGGGAGAAAACAACAGAAAACCCCACCCTTGTTTCCGCGCGTTTCGCCGTGTCATGACATGTGTTTAAAATAAATCTGTAATTCTCGTTAACGAGAATTTATATTGTTTTGCTGTTTTCTCAAAAAGTAAAGCATTTCATGGAATAATATTTCAAGAGAAGTCTTTCACCATTGCCTTCTGTAAACACTGTAAGTTATTTGTAAATCTTTGAACTTTTTTTTTTTTCTGAACCGAAAGGGTCCAATGGCTTTAAAGGGCATCCCGGACATAGAATTTTATAACTTTGGTTCCAAGTTCCAAATATTGGTGTAAATATTTTTGAAATGCTCCATGGAATAAGTTTGTTTCAAATATCATTATTTTTCTCAGCTTGGCGTTTTTTATCCCTTTGTGGGAGTTTGCCGAGTTCCCTTGATAGGAAGATCATTCAAACCAACCATCAAACCAAGTGTGACCTTGTACATTCTATGGCTAGTCTGGCAGGCAAGATACTGCACTGATCATATGGGAAAGTTTACATTGTGTCATAATTTCCACACAAACCCAAGAGTTATGGAAGTAAAAGCTGGACAAGTTTTGAGATGTGGCCCCTTTCATCATATCAAAAGTTGATAAGACTTAGACAGTGCAATCTCCATAAAATACAAGATTTAATGTTTCCTTCCATTAGGCTGTGTACAAATCGTGCCTGCAGGAAGTCCAAGCTTGATGGCTCTTTTGTAAACATGTGATGTCACAGGTCACATCGTCTATTAATATAAAATCTAAGGCCTGCACAAGTTTATTGAAATAGATTGAACTGCTCCTTTAAACTGCTCATAAAGCTTTATTCAAACTGTGATATGTTTTGATTGATTCACAACTACTTCTTTTTATTGTCTAACTTTCCTTAACCACAGACTCAAGCTCGGGCAAAGTGCGACTCCCACAATGCCTTTCACTCAATTACAGTTGCATTGTGGGAGCAGGGGCCATTGGTGAAGTAGAGACTCTGTGTAAAGATGTCAAGGAGTTAGATCTCGCTGAGAACAATCTAAGTGAATGGAATGAGGTAAAGTCTCACTGGGTTATAAATAATATCGAAGTCTTATAAAGCGCACGTATCTACCAAACAAGGTACTCAAGGCGCTGAGTATGCAAAAACTTTCAGAAAGATAGGTTTTTGCCGTGATGAATTCTGAGACCCAATTATGTAGCACCTTATAAGGGTTTACAAGGTGCTACGGTGCATACAGCAGCCACAGCCAGGAACACCAGGGTGAACCCCTTCTCTTTTCGACAAATTGTTCTAAGGCCTCTTTTTAACTTAAAATATCATAGAAATGGGATTGGTCTACTGCTAATCTTTCGAGCCAGTTTGTTTGAGTTGGTGTGGCTGTAGACTTTTATCATGCCTCCACCATTTTGGTCATGTTCCATGTATCCCAGTACGGCAATGGATGCTAATATTCATTGTACAAAAAAGGAACCAGACTATTTCTCCTTTTTCCAGCTTTGGTTTGGTAAGGCCGTGTCCGAATTGGCGACTTCGGCTACAGCTACGGCTAGATCAGCGCATCTGTCAGTGTTGAAGAATAGCAGACGCGCGCGCCCTAGCCGTAGCTGTAGCCGAAGTCGCCCATTCGGACACGGCCTTACATTCATTTGAATGGGAAAAAAATCAAAATGGCCGCACCATGATAAAGGTCTATAGAGTAGCTTCACACTCACTAACAAGTTAAATTGATTCACTGATCAGTCTTTAAAGGTGTTGATCGCTTACAATGAAAAATTACATTTCAAAATGTAAACAAGCTGTTGTAAACGTGCCCATCTATGTGGGCATTGATGAGAGGCAGGTACTAGATTTTCAACTTATTGTTGTATTTTTTCAGGTGCTGTCAATCACTACTCAGATCCCACAACTGAAATTTCTCAACCTCAGTTCCAATCCTCTAAGCAGAGATCTTCCCCCTGAGCTGACTCCCATTACTTCATTGGTGACCATCACAAGTCTTGTCCTGAACAACACTAAGATACCTTGGCAAACACTTCATACTGTACTCGACAGCACACCAACGTGAGTAGTTGTAAAAGGAACAGACAATTGTGACCACAAGATAGAGTAAAGTAAAGCAATTTGTTTTGGGTAACCCTGTTTCAGCCAAGGAGTAGGTGGCAACGGCCTCTGGAAAAAAAATTAATTGTAGCCCACACCTTGAAGTGACCTTCAGGCCTTGTGTTTCTGGCGACTTGCATAGAAAAAAATATTTAAAAAAATCCTGAAAGAACATCTGGCAGAAAGTTTGCCCATTTCCATCCTTTGCAAATAATTTATTGCCATGGAATAATGAGGTGCATGCTGGCCTAGATAATGACAAGGAATGAGGTGCATGCTGGTCTACATAATGACAAGGAAAGTTAGAAGTGCTTTGAGACAACCTTTGGATTTATGAAACGCTTTATAAAAAAAGATTATTATTATTATTAATGAGGTTCATGCTGGTTAGTATAGTTCGATAGACCTTTTCGCATGTGCAAACGCCAACTGTTGAATGAGGTGCATGTTTGATTGCTAGCTAGACCAGCATGCACCTCATTCCATGCCTAAGGCGCACGTACCAAGTATTTATGGTCTATGCTCTGCTATATACATTTTGTTTATACACCATGGGAGTGCCCTCGTGTCTTGCAAGTTTACCAGTTTTATATTGTAAACATTTTCAACCTCCTTAGTTTGTGTACCTTGTAATCAAAGCCCCAATTTGAAATGTATTTTCTTATTGTGTTTTACAAACAGGTTGGAACAGCTTCACTTAAGCCTTAATGACCATGGCAGGGTCTCTCTACCTAACAGAAGCTACACTTCAGTCAAACTCTTACAGTTCAACCGCAATCAAATCACAAAATGGCAAGAGGTTTCCAAACTTGGGAAAATGTTTCCAAACTTGGAATCCTTGTTTCTATCAGAGAACAACCTGACTGGGCTGTCGGACTGCATCGGGGAGCACTTCTCCTGTCTGCAAAGTCTTTGTGTTAGTGAGACAGGGATCGGTACATGGGAGGAGATTGATGCTCTCAACTCATTCCCTTCTCTGACCGAGATTCGACTGACTCAGATTCCACTGTTGGAGAGTTTCAATGACACAGAGAGACGTCAGTTGACGTTGGCTCGCCTAGTTAGAGTCACACGATTGAATGGGAGTCGGATTAAAGATCCAGAGCGTGAAGCTGCAGAAAGGGCTCTCATTAGATTCTACATGAATCAACAAGTCAAACCTCAAAGGTACACATTACTATTGTAAGATAACAATTTTAAGCCAAAGTTCGCCTTTTTGTCCTATGGAAGAGTAAATTAATTCACACAAGTTTGTGAAACATCATCATTAAGAATGGTTATGTTTTTTATACTGAAGCAGTTTCTAGTTTGTCTTGGATCTTATGGATGAATATACTGAAACACTTAGAAGGCATCTCCTTCAGTTGTTCCAAGCTAAAGCAAAGGGATGGAGTATTGATAATGACTTCCCCACCACAATCTGAAGAATGCATATCAAGCTATCTCAGAATTGTGCATAAAATCCAGTCACAGCGTCACCATCAACAAACCCAACAGTACTCCTTGAATGTTAGGCACAGAGACTCTCGACAGATGGAAAGAACACTTTGAGGTCACTCTCATCAGCCCATCCACCTTCCCCCCATCCTGCAGAGCTATGGACATCTCAGCTCCTTCTCCTTCAGACCTAGATATCTTTATTGGCGCATAACTCTTTAAGACCTGTACAATGATTGATAGGTGGAGCTAAATACAGATGCAGCATGTCTTAGCCATTCATTGCAACCCGTGAAGCCTGGTTAATGCTTCCTGCAAATGCAAATGTGAATCAAATTTTTGTGACGCAACAATCTGTACGGGCTCCCTTTCCCTGTGATGCAGTGAAATTCTATTCGCACAAAGCATTTGCAGGTAGTGAACTGGGCTTGATGCTCCGTAATTTGTGATGAATTTTGTGAAACTTGGCTTTGATCTTCATGAGTTGTTATTTCACAATCAGAAACATTCTGTTTTTTTGTCCTGTGTTAACAAAATCTTATTCTTCTCTACAGGTACCATGATCTGGTGGCTGTCTATGGAACACTTTCAGCCCTAGCTGAGGTCGACCTTCGACCCAAGACAAAAGTCACTTGCAATGTCCGCTTTGAGGACAAAGTCCAGAAATTTGAGATCAATCTGAAGCAGACTTGCAGCCAGTTCAAACAAAGCTTGCAGGATTTTGTTGGGCTTCCTTCGTCAAAATTTAATGTATTCCTTAGTGACCCAGAAATTTGCTATGGCCCTGACAGGATGCAGTTTCCATCTAAGATGCTATACACTTATAAAATCAGAGACGACCATGAGTTTATTGTGATTAGTAAGCCCTAAAAATGGTCTGCTTGTACAAAATTCTAAAATTATGATACATATTTTATATTTAATATATTCAATCTCACAGAAAGCAATGGTGTCAAGATAGATAATTTTAATTAACTAAAAGTGTTTAAGGTTGCAAAACAAGTATGGTTTATTTAGAGCTGCCCCATAATTAGGTAGTACAGTCACCTTGATCAAGTCTGATTACTCAATTACTTATTCAATGCCTGAGTGACAGGTCACTTGTTTAAAGGCACTGGACACCTTTGGTAAAGACCAAGTCTTCTCACTTGGTGTATCTCAACATATGCATAGAATACGTAAGAAGTTGCAAGAAAATAATGAAGAAAAAAAACACCCTTGTCACATGAAGTTGTGTGCTTTCAGATGCTTGTTTTCGAAACCTCATATTCTAAATCTGAGGTCTCGAAATCAGAAATCAAATTCATGGAAAATTACTTCTTTCTCAAAAAATATGTTTCGTCAGAGGGAGCCGTTCTCTCAATGTTTTATATTATATAACACCAATCACATCCTTGCCATTTGATTGGAGGATTGTCCGTCACGTGTTAGCCAATAAAAGTACTATTGCACGCTACGTCACTCAGCGTGCATTTTTCGTTCCATCTGAAAAGTAATATTGCACGCTGAGCAAAAAAAAATCACTGCGTGCGCGTGTCTTTGGTAACGCAGCAGTGTACTGCAAGGCACATACTAGCATTTGGCAACTGTGTGTCTCAAAATAGCTATTCAGAACGCACATTGTCAAACAGGCCGACCCAAAAGAAACGGGTGTAATTTCACAATTAGTAGGTGTAGACCTACGCTTTGTTTATTTTGAAAGTTGTATCCTCCAATCAAAATAACCAAGATCTACTTGGATGTAATATAAAACAAATAATGAATGTTTTAATTTGTGCAATAGTGCAATATGTTCATTCGTTGAAAGATGGAATGTTCCATTCAACTCGGCTCCACCTCGTTGAATAGAACATTCCATCTTTCAACTCGAGAACATATTCTCACCATTGCACTCATAAACATTTATTATTTGTATACTATCAACCTCTCTCCATTACTCGTTACCAAGTAAGGTTTTATCCATTTAGCCACTGGACCGCCCAGCCACCTAAAGCGATACACTGTATTATGCGGTAGGAGGAAACCTCGCTATAGCTTTTGTTTGTAGAAAATAAGAAACATCAAAATAAAACTATAGGTAGTCAATAGTATGCCTACGCATTGGTGAATCCATCTAGTTGTTTTTAGATCATTATTAATTTGTCTCTTCACAGTTTACTTGACGAAGCTAATGATGATGAAATAATTTAGCACTTACCCAACAAAACGCTTATTAGTAAACACAAAGGAAACTGTATTTATCATTCATGGTGATATTGTCGAAAACTTATGCCTTCGCAAATAATCAGCATTGAGCCAGATAAAAGCCTTGAAAAGCTATTGTATCCATTTTATCATTATACAAAAATAATCGCCATAAATGTTAACGTAGGGGTTTTTATTGTTCCCCAAATATTACCGAAAGGGTCAAAAATTGTGCGTTTAACTATAAATAATAAGCCTTGGCTATCTTTAAAAAATTTGAACTACGATTTCAGTAAAGTTACTGCAAGAATCTTGAAAAGAAAAACAAAATTATTTCGGCAAACTCGGGCGGTGCAGGGACTAGAGGGTTAAGCTAATAATTATTTTGAGTAATTACCAATAGTGTCCACTGCCTTTAAACTGTATAAGATAGTGAAATAATGAGTAGATTTAAAACATCAACATTTTCATTGACACATAACCAAAATAAGAATTAGAAATGAAAAACCAACAACTAAAATATCCAATGTTTTGTTTGCTGCTGTACTACATTTTGTTAATTTATTTTATTATTTACAGTGTGTGTATTTTTTTGTTGTAACTTGAAAAAAATGTTTTAATAAATGTTAAATTTGGGGGATAAAGGATATTCATTTTGGTTTTTTACTTGGAAAAATGTGTCAAAATGATGTGTTTAAATTTTTGTTAAAGACAATGGACACCTTTGGTAATTGCCAAAGACCAGTCTTCTCCCTTTCGTAGTTCTATGTACTACATTGTATTAATTTATTTTATAAATTACAGTAAACATATGGGAGATTATTACTGTAACTGAGAAAAATGTATCAAAATAATGTGTTTTAATTGTTGTCAAGAAATTATTGCTGAAAGACAGTGCTAAAGTGAATTGCAAAATACAAGCCCTCATTGTTAATTCCATGTCTTGGCAGCCTAGCGTCCATGACCAAAACATAATAGCTTCGTTTTTGCACCCAAATTATGCATGTTGGATGAGGGTGGACATTTGACTTTGCAGTTTGATCGGTGTAAATTTGGCAATTTCTACATTATGTGTAAAATCAGAAAAAAGTAGAAAGACAGTGTTATGCATTTATTTGTTATGTTTTAAATGTTTCAAAAACTTATTTTGAAGCAGCTTTCTCAATAACATTGTATAGGTAAACTATAGATGTTAAATTTGCATCGGGAAAAACGAATTATTAATTTTAATAGTAGTGTCAAGGTGCAATGTTGTCTCCACGCTACATGAACTATTTTGTGAATCAGTTGGTAACCTTTGACCTGATTAAAACATTATTTTACAGAATACTTAATATTTATTGAACCCACATGACACATGTGATCAATATTCCAAGCCTCACTTATCAGCAAATATAAGGAATACTTTGTACCTAAAGTGTACAGAGAATTAACAAGACAAAATGACAAAAAAGAGTTGAAGACAAATCTGTTCCCATTATACCTTCCAACAATTAAACATAATTATGGTCTTAAAGTCTTTGTTTTGTGAAAAAAAAATGTCTTCCAAAAGTTTACCACAAATGGAAAGGTTTTACTGTAGGCCTACCAAGCCATTTGGTTTACAAAAATACCCTTTGGTATGTGCTTTCTATGCCAAGAATGAAAACAAATCCTCAGTTCATTGCTTATGGTAAATTTGTATGAAAAACGTTTATATAGGAAAATTGCAGAATTACAAAATTAATGGTTTATAAAGAGGTTAAGGTTTCATGAATGATGTATGTAGTAAATTCTTTCAAATTCATTTAATCACGTCGGGATTGTGTGTATATTTCCCTTGCTATTTAGTTAGTGTATTTGATTAGGCCCACATTTGATGCAGTATATTTTGCATTTAAAAAAAATGAAATTCTCAGGATTTTCAACTGATGTGCTGAGATTGTTTGAGTTTATAATCCCGACTTGTGGTGAAAAACAAAGATAAAATAAGGTTTAGAGTAAAAACGATGAAATATAGTTTAATGTACTTGCCTAAGTAATATGTCGCAATAGTATATATCCTAATATTTAATGTATAATAGATTTTAATTTAATGTTGTATTTTGACACATAAACTCATTTATTATACTTCGTAAACAATTATGTTCGACCCATTATCACACATTCTCTTATTTCAAAATAAACCCAATCGGAAATGTTTAACAAATAACATGTTGTGTTAAAATGAGGGTATATCTTTTGTTTTAATTCCAGAGACTATAAAAACTTACTTGGAAAGAATTACTATGTGTTGGAGGGATTCAAAAGCTTATAGTTTTACTGCCTATTATTGTTGTATATTTCTACACGAAAATGGTTAAAACAATCAAATGGTTCACAATTCAAGGATTACTTTATCCGAAATATAGTACAATATTGATGGGGTATCAGGTTTTAAATTGTATTGACTTTTATATTTCAAGTTTAAGGGTTTCAGTAGGTAAACATCCAAGACGGTAGAACTTAAAGGAACACGTTGCCTTGGATCGGTCGAGTTGGTCTTTGAAAAGCGTTTGTAACCGTTTTTTATAAAATGCATATGGGTAGAAAGATGTTGTAAAAGTAGAACACAATGATCCACACAAACATGCCTCGAAATTGCGTGGTTTTCCTTTTACCTCGTCGACTAACACGTCGGCCATTTATGGGGGTCAAAATTTTGACTCCCATAAATGGCCGACCATGTTAGTTCGTACAGTATAGAGGGAAAACCACGCAATTTCGAGGCAAACTTGTGTGGATCATTGTATTCTACTTTTAAAACATCTTTCCAACCATATGCATTTTATAAAAAACGGTTACAAACGCTTTTGTTTTGACCAACTCGTCCGATCCAAGGCAACGTGTTCCTTTAAAACACAATTAATAACTGTACAAATTATTGTTGTAAGATCTTTTCGTCTGCTAATGAATAAATTACCAAGACAGTTTAAAAGAAATTACTTTGATTACTTATTGAACTGACTTCGAAGAGCGTTCATTCAAGATTTGTGTAAAATCCTTTGAAAGTGTTTCAGGTTTTAAAAGGTTAGCCCACTGGATGGACAAACAAAAATGAAGAATCTCAATTTTAAACCCGTAATATTCTAGTAATTTTTTTTTAGTATTGATTCAAGATTATGAAGTTGAGGAAGGGTATTTTGAAATTGCATCCACTATTTTTTCGAATGGGGACATATTAATTTCAATTATTCAGGAAAAACTTTTTTTTTTTTTTTAATGTTTGTGTGAAAAGTGACATTCTCCTAAAAATCCAGTTTGCAGTTATAAACATAGGCACTACCACAAAAATGAAATTCATTACACACTAGATATTTACATTTTGATTAAGATCAACGGGGGTGGGAATGTCATTAAAGATGCTATGTCAGATTTTTGACCGATTTGACCCCAAAATTTTGATAAAATTCAGTACGTATTTTGATGGGAGTCGAGAAAGTTACAAGCTTTCATTTGAGCCATTGCTCGAAAAAGTTCGCCAACTATTAGTAGCAGTGAAATAAAGTGCTCAAAATTAGTCTTTGTCGGGATCCCGACAATATATCACGTGAACAATTCTTATGTGTTTTGTAAGAAACGTTTTAAATTTTTGTCATGGTTCCTGACCATTAAAAGTAAAAGTTTAACTTTTTTCGTTAGAGCGGGTGATACTCTTTGAAATACCATTCACTCAAAAAATCAATTTTTAATGTTTGGGTCAAAAAATCTGATATAGCATCTTTAACTTTTATTAAAGCGCTTTATGAACACTGATATAAGACCAGTTGCAACAAAAACTGCCAGTTGATCTTGTGGTTTCGATCAATGAATCTGAGTTCAACTAGGATTAAACATATTAATTGTAAGAAAAACATAATTAAATTTTGAACCGAAACATAAAATTGTCATTTTGTGGCACGCCGTTTACGGCATGAACCTTGAGATTGGGGCCAAATTGGATCGATAAGTTGAAAAATTAATATCTAACTTATCATCACAATAAAAATAAATGATATAGAATTAATTTGTATCAGTTATAGGGAGATCAATTTTGTTCCATATACAGTATACAGCTTGGTAGGAAGTGGGCGTGCAACCCACACCCCTCCCGCCCCCCCTCCATGATTTTGTGCACGGTTTGAAGAAAGTTACAATTCGGATCCCGCTCATTTCTTTTATTGGTTGGAAGAACCATGCAAGAACTTTCCAATGAGTTATTTTATGCTTGGTCAAAGTTGTGTGATACATTGTGTGGGAAGTGTGCATTAGAGGGTAAAAGCACATTTAAAAATGATACTGAGTCTTTATTGACCTTGATTATTTTTTTCATTACATGAGCTCATTCATGGAGGAAGAACTACATCCGAGGTTCTACCTCCATCCGATGCATGACTCATTCTCACAAGTGGGCAACAACAATTAATTGAATGGCACATGTAACAGCCGTACAGTTTAAAAACTTCCACGTATTACTTTAGTCTGGCTCCACTTTTCCAGCTGCATTCATGGTTCACTTAGCCTTTAGAGAGGTTAGGTGTATTTGTTGAAAACACTGCACCGATGGCGGAGGAAGAAGTGACAGGCGATATTGTGGTACCAATATCTGACGAAAAAACAGGGTAATCAAATAATTTAAGACTTAAAATTACAAAATGATATGAGTGGCTTAATCAGTGGGAATTTCTATAAAAGGAGGAAGTTTAGTTTGTTTTAAAATGTTTTTTTACTTCAAATATGTCTCGCATGAAATTTGTCACTGACCATTGTTGATGGACGACGAAGACTTTCAAAAAGTTGAACCCGTCATGGAGGTAGAGCCCATGGACTCGGGAGTATAGCCCCATTGGTACGTGGCAATGGCCGCAGAAAAGGGGCTATCTACTATCTATCTATCTATCTATATGGTGTAGTACATTCCTCTTGTATTGTATGTAGTAGGGTATAGTATTAGTTGTACTGGGAAAAGTTTCTGTATGGCGCCACCACTTTTTCATTCGATATGAAATAATATAGTATCTAATTTACCTCAATGAGATATCCCTTTTTCTAAAAATGAGTGAAAATGTGGTGGCGCCATACTGAAAGTTATCCGTGAAAAATACATGTAGTAGTCTATTTCCACACAGATGTATCCGGCAGGATATTTTGTTGACTGAACCAATGGAGATGGAGATGAAAGGGAGAGTGCAAATTGAAGTATCGTGTTTCCTGATCGCGACCTTTGAACCATTATCAATCATGGAAAAGTTTCCCGCATGGCGCCACCACTTTTTCATTGGATATGAAATAATATAGTTTCTAATTTACCTCAATGAGATTTCCCTTTTTGTAAAAAATTAAAAAAGTGAAAAAGTGGTGGCGCCATGCCATACGGAAAGTTATCCATTATCACCACTACCCAACTCATTCCTAGAACTATGAGGTTCGTTCTGATCGTCTCCTGTATGTGGATGGAGATGATAGCGACGGAACGAACCTCATCCTCATTCATAGTTCCAGGAGTAACTCACCACCAGATAGTGTCAGTTTATAACGAACCATATTAATGACAGGCTTGACATATTATCACTCGCCATCCTCCCAGCCAATGTCGACTAGGGTTACGATTAATCATCATTCATAATCAAAGCTACAAATCTACTCCTAGGCTAGAACCGCTATCATCGCCACATAGAGACGATCGATAGCAGAATGAACCTCATAGTTCTAGAAGTACTCCCTAGTGAGTATGTCTTCTACTGCGTCCCCTGGTACATGAAATAGTCTTGTCTCGTTGAAATTTGCTGGATGATAATGTTTTTTTATTATGAAATACCACTATGTGACAATGGTTACACACCTATATTCTGACACCCCTATGTTCCGACACCCCTATGTTCCAACAACTCGGCCTATATTCCGACACCCCTATGTTCCGACAACTCGGCCTATATTCCGACACCCCTTTGTTCCGACACCCCTATGTTCCGACAACTGAACCTATATTCCGACACCCCTATGTTATGACACCCCTATATTCCGACACCCCTATGTTCCGACAAGTTGTTCCCGCACATTATTACTCAGTTGATCAATAACAAAAACACAACTTGTATTACGCGAGGTTTCCCAGTAATTTTCGACTGGGATTAGGTTTGAACATTCATAAAATGAATTTGTACTATTTTAAAAAGTGATGGAATCACGCATGCATTTAATTTTTTTTGTGGTGGTTATACACATGAGTATGGCTCCCCGAGGTAGCTGGCAATAAAATATTCAGTACTTTGCTATTGTTAGGTGTGTGTCCGTGTTGATAACATTTCATGAGCCTTCAATTAATAAAAATTCCAACCCTCTCCTGCGTTTATTGCGCCGATGTGTAATAGGTTTCCTTTACCCCCCCCCCACCACAATTAAAAATTAATAATAATAATCATAATAATTTGTTAACAATTAATAACAATAAATAATTCAGTCCTACCACCCCCTCCATTACTCAGTCCTCTTCTAAAGAAACCGAATATTTGTAATAGCAGAATCTTGTTATACAAATTAAACTCCTTTGTTCATGAACTAAATTGCGAACATGTGTAGTTTCTTCAAGTCACACCGTTTTTCTTTTTAAAAAAATGGCTAACACAAAATATTGGTACAGGTTGTCGGAACATAGGGGTGTTGGAACATAGGGGTGTTTGGGTCGTTGGAATAGAAGGGTGTCGGAACATAGGGGTGTCGGAATATAGGGGTGTCAGAACATAGGGGTGTCGGAATATAGGTTGAGTTGTCGGAACATAGGGGTGTCGGAACATAGGGGTGTCGGATAGGCCTGGGCGAATTATTCGAATATCCGGTTAATGGCGAATAGGTTTTCCTATCCGTAACCGCGAATGCCTTTTTTTTCTTAACCGGATATCCGCATAGGGCGCGAATAGCTATTTATAAACCGGATAGTTCTGTAATTACAACCGAGTAACCGGATATTCTTTAATATCCGAATATCCGCGGATGTCGGGCGACAACTGATATGAATGATTTGTCTGAATCCTTATGAAACTTCTATTAAGACAGCATAAAACAGCATAAATTAAGTATTAAACTATGCTCACCTCCGTGAAGAGTTTAAACAATGACATTTCTGACGTAATTTGTTCAAAGATTACAAAAGTTTTCCTTCACGTAGAGTGAATCACGATCAAAAGAAAAAGCAAATCGCCATCTTTAAATTAGATCCGGTCATTTTTATGAATGAACCGAGTGACACTGTCTAGAACTAATATCAATCCGCCCATAAGATCTCATTCACAAACAAACAGCAAAAAAACTATTCGAATATCCGGTTAATTTCGGATAGTTGGCCAGCGGTATCCGAATAACAAAATTTCACTATTCGCCCAGCACTAGTGTCGGAACATAGGGGTGTCGGAACATAGAGCAGTCACCGTGACAATGATTTGCATTTTTTCAAAGTAAAATAATTTGCCATACACATTTGTATCTGTGGATGTTTCATCAAAACCATCTGGTTGACAACCAGCAAGAGTGTGGAGAGAAACTATTTAATTGTGACATTTGTAGAAATATTTTTCACACAAAAAACAACCTTACAATCTGATCATTAGTTTCTAACTAACAGTTGATTCTCATTCCTTCCCCTAAGAATGTCAATCACTCTGTCCAATGCTGGAGCACGAGAATGGATCCAAAAGAAGCGAGCTTCAGTGCGGCCATGGACGGAATTCCTGAAGACCAAGCAGTTCAGTAAACCAAAGGGAATGAAAGAGGTCACAACGCGTGTCATTTCCAATGTTGAGACGTATCAGAGCAACTATCTCTTTGTATTTGTTGGTCTACTCGTTTATTGCCTGTAAGTATCTTTCTTTAAGGGAAGTCCATCATTGTTTTTGGGAAGTACAAATTAACCCCCCCCCTATAGTTTTCACACCTAATATCCAACCTGTGAAATGCATCCAATTAGTTGGTCTAGGTTTTGTTAGAGGTTTTGTGCATATTAGATTAGCCTAACCCCATTAACTCCATGGAGACAATTAACTTCTGTTTTTATGGGTATGTTCAGACTTGGGATTAAACTAGTCCTTAATCCGAGCACCGCGGGTGTCCAAAAGATAAACATGACTTAGTCCAAAATTGGCTTGCGTTCACACAGTGAGTTTATTCTGGTCAAGCGGACTAAACTAGCCCAAGATGTTGATTATTGGGTCATGCATCGGCGAACCTTACCATTGCTGGTTCCGGTTTGTTACATTGTCCATGCGTTTTCCACAGGGTTTCGATCCGCTATCGTCTCTACAAACCTCATGGTCATAATGTATTCCATCTTTAAAGACGGCAAAATCACTTCATATCCTTGCTTGGCCCCAGCACAAACGCAATGTGCCCGCTGAAGTTTCCGTTCCGCAGTGCCCTCGATGAACGAAACATTTTACACGTTGTTGTTGAAAGCTTCAAATTAATTTCGAGTGTGAACTTTTGTAAATATATCACAACTTAGTCATTGAGAAGTCGTAGCCTACACACATTCTCATGTTACGTTAAAAATTGTTTTTCAATTCAACATTAGTCTGGTACTCGTATAACTGTTGTTGAGGGCAGGAACCAGATACAACCTAGTTTTCGGACCCAAACTTTGGTCTTAATTGTCGATCCCGTGTGTGTAGCTTAGCTGTGATTAGATGCCACTGTCTTCAAAGCAAAACCCGTTCGTTATCATAAAGTAGCGTTGCGCACAGAAGAAGTGAATTTAAAAACTAAATAGTGCTACTAAAAATGAGAACTTGTTTTCTTGCGAGGTCCATTTCAAACATTTTCGGCGAAGGGGAACACCGGAGCCCCAACACTTTAAATGGTAACATAAAGGGAAGGCAGCGGAGAGACGCAAGGAGATATTATAGTATAGCTCCATGGATTCATGCAGACACCACCCAACACTCGCTGCCGATCCATCCATACACGTGGAATGACGTCACCTTTGTTGCCGCGGTCATTTGGGCTAAAATAGACCGGAAGTAGCAGGTCAGTTGCGTTCCAACGATGGTTTACTGGGCCTCGCAGCGGGCGGTTGGTCGTAAAACCTGGGCTAAGTTAGGCTAGTCCACCAATTTTTTTGGTTTAGTTTAGCCCAGCTCAGTGGGTCAAATTAACCCTCGCGGACCAGAATATTGTGTTCCCACGCAGGGTTAGTTTAGCACTTTTGGATTAAGGACTAGTTTAACCCCACGTCTGAACGTACCCTAATCATCACAAAACGCGTGGACATTGCTAAAATACTGTTTACTTATTTTTAATCAAATTTTGTTATTAAAACATTTCAACAGAAAAAAGTAGGTTTGGAGTTTAGAAAAAGGTGATACTTTGTTAACAAACTCCATTGAAAAAATTCATATCAGGACATGACCTTTACTTTGACCTGTTGCTGTGAATGGGGAAAGGTCAAATCTTGTGGCTGTTTGCGCCCACTATGGGCCTTTTGGTTTAAGCGGCATGTGGCCGCTATGGTCTCCAACGAGTTAATAGCAAGGTTATTTGATGGAGGTAGAATGGTTATATTGAGTATGGCAATTGAAAAAGCAGTATTTGTTTTATGTTCATATTCTATTTTGTCAACTTTGAGATTTTATTTCAGACAGATTTATTCATGTAGGATGAGGCTGGTACTGCAACTTTACCAAACATGGTTTTGATAATTCATAATCTTGTATTTGTTTCCACTATGTTCAAGAGACCACAACTCCAAATTATTTTTAAACCATTCCATTTAGCTACACGGTATTTAATTTGTTTTCCGATCAACATATTTTATGGTGATGTACATGTACGTGTAAGTTATTCAACTGAAAAACACAAGACTGTTGGACTTGTCCGATCATAAGTTTACTGGCCGACACTGAAAGCAATTTTTATGCAAGTCGCCAGACACACAAGGCCTGTAGGCTGCTTCAAGGTGTAGGCTACAATTATTTTTTTGCAGAGGTTGTTGCCACCTACTCCTAGTGCTGAAACAGGGTTACCCCTTTTACAGTCCATACGGATGTAGGCTTGGGTATTATCAATCTGAAGCCTAGCCGGTGGAGCAGAAAGCACTACCTCCCCAATTTTATGTAGCAAGTGTCATGACCGGGATCGGAACCCACACCCTGCTGATCAAACACTAGAGCTTGAATCCAGTGCTCTTAACCGCCCGGCCACGACACGCCTCGGAACTGTGGTCTAGTGTAATTTTCGAGCCCTGCAAAGGATAGAAAGATGTAGCTCTTGCTTAACCAAACTCTAGAGGTGCTGTAGAGCATCTGTAAACGTTTTAACTCTTAACACCCTGGCTGTATCGCCAGCCTTAGAGAATATCGTCTCAATTTATAAATCAATTTTTTAGGATTTAAACTTTGTGTTCAAACACCCTTGACGACAACAAGTTGACCATTTGATTTTGATTTTGTAGAATAACATCGCCGCTGTTGATCTTTGCCTTGGTGGTTCTCTTTGGTGCCTGCTACTGGATAAGAGTGAAGAATGAGAGCAAGAAGCTTGCTGTTATGGGTAACTACACTAAAGGAAATTGAACCCCTTTGGCTAGAGACTCACCTGGGTCCAATTTCATGGTTCTGCTTACCGTAAGCACGGAATCACGGCTTACGGAGAAGGGAAATCTGTGCTTACGGCAAGCGTATTTCACGGGGTAGCGATGAATTTTGGCTTCTGCGTGTGCCTACTCCGCATTCCTAGGCATTCTACGCTTACAAGGCTAGCGCAGAAATTTGGCGCTTGCATGTAAGCGGGGAATCGTGATCGTAAGCGCAGAATTCGGCGGTAAGCAGAGCCTTAAAATTTTGCCCAGATTCTCTGAAATACTCCTGAGGTGGATTTCACAAAGCGTTAAGACTAGTCCTTACTTAGGACTATACCTAGGGGGTATTCAAAACTTAAGGCCAGTCCTGGAGATAAGACTAGTCTTATGGGTACATCTAAGTTGTGAAATCCACCCCAGGGGCTCATTTCACAAAGCAATAAAATTCATCGCAAGACAAGTTGTCAGTGTTACCATAGTGATTGGTACTGTGACATTACACTTTACTTGATTTGCAGTTAAAACCAATCTAGCTCTTTGTGAAATCCAACCCAGGGCCCATAGAGCTGTTTAAAGGAACACGTTGCCTTGGATCGGACGAGTTGGTCTATAAAAAGCGTTTGAAACCGTTTGTTATGAAATGCACATGGTTAGAAAGATGTTTTAAAAGTAGAATATAATGATCCACACAAGTATCACTCGAAACTGCACGGTTTTCCTTTTACGTCGCGAACTATCATGGTCGGCCATTTATGGGAGTCAAAATTTTGACTCCCATAAATGGCCGACCGTGTTAGTCGACGAGGTAAAAAGAAAACCACGCAATTTCGAGGCATATTTGTGTAGATTATTGTATTCTACTTTTACAACATCTTTCTACCCATATACATTTTACAACAAACGGTTACAGAACGATTTTCAAAGACCAACTCGACCGATCCAAGGCAACGTGTTCCTTTAAGCAGAAAATAGGCTTATTGAAAACAATTTTCTACTTTAGCAGGATACCAGTCAAAAATTTAACTCCTGCAATGGTAGCTTGGTTGGTATTATTGTGGTAAGCATAATTTTGTTCTGCTTGCTAATTTTTGTGAATAAGCAGCTCTATAAAACTGGGTCCTGGTTGTTGTTGAACCATGTTAGGATTAGTGTGCCTGTTTGACCAGTTCAGGTAATTTTGAGCATGTTGAGCATCCAAAGTAATACAAATACCATTGTCCCAATGAAACCCTGACTGGACAATTTTAAAGAAAGACAACATAGGCCCTCTTTATACATGTACGGGATTTGGTTCTCATGTATGAGAAAATAAGAAATGGAGACAGTTAAAAAATGTGTTTCTAAGTAGATTACAATGATCAACACAAATATGCCTCGAAATTCCACAGTTCTCCCGATACATCCTGATCCAACACAGCACGCCATTTTGTGGAGTCCAAATTTTGACCAGAAAATGGCCCACCGAGTTAGTTCGCAGAGTAAAAGGAAAACCGTGCAACTTTATGGCATATTTGTGGGGTCTTTTAAAACAACTTTCTAACCATATGCATTTCATAACAAACGGTTCCAACACTTTTTCATAGACCAACCTCGCCGGATCCAAGGCAACGTGTCCCTTTAGGGAATCAGTATGTGGTGAAGAGGTTTTCAACTAGTGGTTTAATCCCAACGAGGCATGGTTCTTGATAATTTTACCGAGATGAAATCGAGGTAAATTATCAAGAACCAGGCCTCGGCGGGTTTAAACCACTAGTTGAAAACCGATTCAACACACTTTGATTCCCATTCATAAACACCTTTTCGGTCAAAAAACATCAACCCTTTTGGTCAAAAAGTAAAATAAAAGCAAAAATTATAATTGTTCAATGATTTCTTTCAACACAACACCCCTCCAGCTATGAAATGGTAAGGCCCTCCGCCGCCCTCGTGTAAACAACTCCTTATAAGGGAATGCTGTGCGCGTCGCGCGTATCGCTTAATGTGGCACAACTGTTTCAGCCGTTGCTCTCGACCAATAGGAATGAAGAAACTGTCTTATAGGAACAGGTGCAAGCCCGCGTGTCACGCCCAAGATTAACACTTTTTACCGGTCATAAACAAAGGTTTATACACACACACGTGACGTGCTCTCCACCAATATGAATAGCGAAGCTGTCTGTGGTATTAATGAATAAGCAGTTACGAGTATTATAATGGGTTAGCCAATAATTCAATAGTATTCTGATTGGAGTATACACTGTTGTAATTGTACCATTTTTTCTTGTTTAAACACAGGCTATGAGTTTACATTGTTCCAACAATATGGAGTTTTAGCTCTGCTGTCACTTCCGCTGTTTTTTATTTCTGGGGCCACATCAGCTGTATTCTGGGTAATAGGTAGGTGTACATGTATTATTATTATTATTGGTTTATTAAAAATCAAACTTTGCTGCCAAGAGGCTGAATTGCGCATAAGTTACAATATAAAACTACATTGAAACATCAAGGAGTAAAAACCAAGAGCAAATATACATAATAGATTTAAAAATAGAGAAAATTTAAATATAGCGCTTAAAAACTATAACATAACAATTAAAATTTAAAAGGCGCAATTCAATCAACATCATATGGTTTGGATGGGTAAATTAATTACCATCCTCAAGTTTTCAATAAACACCATTAAAAGGCTAAAAAATTACATTAAATTGATTTGCAATGTTATTACATCAAGTTTATTTCTATTTGAGCAATCAAGTCTTAATTAATTTTGGCCTTTTAGTATTTCTGGGACTTTGACTTGAGTCTGAGACACGGAGGGCGTAATGTTTCACTCGTCTACTGGATTGGTATGGTACTGATGGGAACTTTTTATGAGTGTACTTTAAGATTTAAACTTTTCATCAAATCTTTAATCTCATGCTCCACCAGTGAAACCGAAGGGGCATAATATTGTTATGTTTGCTTTATATGTCTGTTAGTGTGTGAGTCAACATACACTTTCGAACCCGGAACCTAAAACAAAAGAGGACAATAGGGTCCACGGTTCGGGAAAGGTCCACAATTGGAAAATGTATACAAAACCAATGGGAGCTGTTGCAAAAAAGATAGTATAAACTTTGATGGACTATCTTTAATGATTGGATTTGATAGTCAAAGTTCTGCTAACTGGGTTGAGCAATTGCAATATGGTATTGGTGTTGTTTTCTCATGTGGTAGATGTAGAGCTTGATCTTCCAAATCATTGCGAATGGTTTCAACTTTGTCAACAGAGTAATTTGAGAAGCGATTGCAGAGTCATCTAGAATCTGGAGAGGTAGATTGGAGAGCAATTTCACTTCCACCAAGAAGCTTATTCACAGTTCTGAAGATTATCTTCTGGTTGGAAGAGCTCAGAATATCTTGATAGTAGCTGCATTTGGCCTTAGTGATTAGGTTGTTAACAGTAGAGCGACAGTTTATGTATAATGTAGCATTGTCGGTCTTTTTCTAGACCTCTTCCACGCCAGATCAATTCCAGATGTCTTCTTTGAGATTGATCCAGTTTTGGACGTCATCTTCACGGACAATAACCAGGTCAAGGGTGTGCTCTTTATATGTGTCGTGCCAATGACAATTTGGGTGAAATTGGTCACTGTCAAGAGCTCTTGTAGGCGTTGCACATTTGAAGAGTTGACATTTTCAACATGGATATTGAAGTCGCCAGTGATAATAAGTCTTCCTGAGAAGAATGCCAAGCCGGTGATAAAGTCCTCAAATTCATCAAAGAATTGTGTGATAGATGAAGAGGGAAGGCGATATATCACGACAATCCGAAGATGGTCAGCAGTAGTTGTACATACATCAGTGTGCTCGAATGAATCAAATGAGAGAGCTGGGATAGAGGGCTTTATGTTCAATGATGACTTGAACACAACCCAAGTTTCACGACCCCTCCTGTGTTCTTGACAGGTCCCAAGAAATTAATACCCGACATAACAGGATACACGTGCTTTGAAGCTGACCATCAAACAGTTAGCTAAATCAACGTTTTCTCTCGGTCGGCCCCTGCTGTGGGCGATGAGGCACTAGTATGTTTCAAAAGTTAGTGTCAGTTCGTGAAGTTGTCTGATGCATCGATGTAGGAGGTTCAGTGCTGGTTGAATTGATGGGAGAAGAGATGTAGCAGAGTTCCTTTTTCTGACAATCCACACCAGCCTCACCAGGGCAAAGGTCACTTCACCTGATGGTGTCACTGATTTCTTTCACACCTTGGCCCCCTTCCTCTTCATCATTGTCCTTGACCATGCCCTGAGAAAGGCAATTGGCGGTAGAGAAGAAGAGCTGGGTTTCACCTTAGTTCCCCGCAAGAGCCGACGTGTGCCTCCTGTGACAGTCACTGACCTGGATTTTGCGGATGATATCGCACTGGTTTCAAACACGATTGAACAGGCCCAGAACCTGTTACTGTCGGTTGAGGAGGACTGCCTGAAAGTTGGCCTACAGCTGAACACAAAAAAAGACTAAGGTGATTGCTTACAACACCTGCATGCCGGCTGGCCAAAGGTTACAGAAAAGATCCTTGAACGCCGCCTCAAGCTTGCTGGGCACTGTGTCTGCCACTCAGAGCTTGCCGCTTGCCCAATCATCCTCTGGGAGCCCACACAAGGCGTGGGAGAAGATGTCTCTCCTTTGAAGACACCCTGAAACGTGACACCAGCTTGGTCAGCGCTGAGGAACTACGCTCCTGCATGCTGGATCGGAACATCTGGACTAAAATCACTGGGCAGGCTCGAGCTCCTACATGATGATGACACCAGCCTCACGTTTTTGGTAGAGTTTGGTTGATGTAATGAAGAACTTCCTGTGGTGGTAGGATCTTATGCAATAACCGGTACTGTACGTCACCCTCTTTCTTGGAGATGGGTGATTTGTAAACATTTTTCCACGGTATTGTTGTGTTCATTTGCAGAATGTCTCTGTGCCAAGGGGTTCAGGGGTTGTCCGGCAGAGTATTGAGTTCCTTGTTGAAGACTGTGTAAAGGTGTTTGGAAGGAAAGTTGGATTCACTCTTGATGTCGTTAATTTGGATATCTGTTGTTGGACAGTTTGAATGGAGGTAGGACTCAATTCCTTGGTCTGGAGTTCTTGTAGCACCCTGTATGTTGAAGAGTTTGGGGAATAGATCTCTCAAGGTTTGTCTTATGTGAGACAATTCTGTTTCAAGTGTTCTTGAAGAGAGCGGGCGTAGTCCCATCCGATCTTGTGTTTGTATGTCTTGAGCTGAGGTCCACTTTCCGTCTTTGTCAAGTAGTTGTCTGATTAGTGTGACACCACATGACAGGAGCCGCCCAGAAAGAAGTTCTTTGTTACCATGGCTACATAAAATCAAACTGTTAATAGGCAGATTTACTACATAATTAACAGAGGCAGGTGGTACGCTCGTGGTGGCTTTCGATGTGATCCAAGATTTCAGAATTTCTGCTTGGAAAACAAGGAGGCTGGTAACATATACTGATTGATTGATTGAGTGATTGATTGAGTGATTGATTGATTGATTGATTGACTGATTGATTGATTGACTGCTTTCTCCCAACAGGTGCATCGTTCTTCTTCATAATGTTACATGCTGTGATGTTTGATCCACTACCAGAAGGAGACCCAGATGAAATCATAATGGAAGAAGTGTAAGAGAAAAGACAATCTAAGGGCCTTCTCCGCAATCACAAAATGTTAGTCAAGTTTTCAAACATGTCACCATTGCTGAGCTGTTCAAAGCTAAATCAAAACAATTCACTCATTTTCTTAACTTTTGGCAGAATTTGATACAAAATTGTGGGAAACCTCATTCCTTATAAAGTTACTGTTGCAGTAAATGATGGGCTTGAGATGTCCTCTTTCCTGGTCAATATTGATGGAGAAGTAAAGTGATAATGTTTCATCTTAAAAGTCAATATCTCAACGCTCTAATTTTGGTGCATTCAATTCAAAGTTCTGATAAACTTATGGCTCAATTTTGGGATAGGGTTCAGAGCCATCAAAAACAGACCCAGGGTAAATCTTGGGTTAGCCTTTAGTCAAGGCACCCCCAGATGAGCCTTTAGTCAAGGCACCCCCAGATGTCACGCGCGAAAAAAGACCAGCGCGGCCGGCAAAGCAACGAAGCTCCTTTACCAACCTGTTTCTAATCGGTTAAACATGATCAAGAAATGTTTATACTTGTATGCATTTTCTGTGCGTTGCCCTCGGCACATGACTTTTTAGCACGCCCATGAAGAACCAGTTATTTTTGTTTGCAGCTAACAGTGTGTATGTATGCGCGCGTCCGATCTAGGTATTAATCTATATCTATGGCAATTGTGTCGTTTTTATTGGCCAACAGCTCATCAAGCTAAAGCATTATGCAGTACATTTCTCCTACCAAAATCGGTAGCAAAAAGAAAAGGAAAACATAAGGGCATAAAACGACTTGGTAAAGGCACTTCGGGGCATCACCGCTCGCGCTGGTCTTTGCACGTGTATGACATTTGGGGTCATGCGTGACATCGGGGGGGGGGGGGGGGGGGTGGTGGTGGTGGTGGTTCAGGATGTGCCTTGACTGAAGGCTAATCCTGGGTAGGAATTTGACGCCTTTCATTGTCCAAGAAAATAAAATTTAATTTGGATTGTACAACTAATCAGTTCCTTTGCATGTTGATCATTTCAATCAAACAGATCCTTCGGCCAATAGAAGCTTCCCTTGCATGATGTCACCAACCATGTTTGCTTTACCACCGCATCCTCTCCCAGCAGTTGATAGAACACTCATTGTGATTGGCTTAACATTGGTGTGTGGTTTTTGAATCTACGGGTATAATGGTAGACTTTGGGGACACTAGGTGGCAGCAGACATCTCCAGTAAATCCATTATTTACAGAAGAGTGCGATTGACTAGAACTACAAAACATAAAACCCGATTGTCATTCTGCTACCTAGCAACCCCAAACTCTAAATAGATCATCAAAGATGTTAGTTTTCTGGGTTTTTTTTTAAAGGCCATACACAAATAAAGTAATGGTGAAGGTGCTTTCCAGTGTGATTTTTTCCTAATGGTTAAACATGTTCCGTTTTGAACAACAAGAAGTATTGGGAACTCCGAAGTGACTTGCTGTTTCAGACTGAAAGATTGGTATGTTTCCAGTGTTTCTTTCTTACATGGCCTTGTTTATGTATTGTCTCTCTAAAAGCATTATGTATTGTGTACAGGCCTGTATGCTTCGTTGTTGAAAGGGCAAGGGCACCAAGGCATTTTCTCCTTGGTAAAGAGCACCCTATGAGGAAATTGTAAAGTTCTACTTAAAACAGCATTTCAAGAGCACCAAGGCAATGACCAGGGGACATGGAGGCAATCCCCTTCGTTGCCTCCGTGAATGTTCAGGCCTGTGTGTGCTTTTGAAGCAGTTATAATGGAAAACAAGGTTGAGGTATTTTTCCCTACCGCGCCCATTTTACATAGTCGTGCATATGAAAAATAAGGAGCAGTGGTTAATAAAAAGCAGCAAGTTTGACCTGCTCCCCTCCCCGGAAGGTTATGAGAACTTTTTAGACAAGTATGCTTAGCAGCAGTGTGAAACTGACCACTGTTTCATAAAGGGATGGATTATAAAACCAAATGTGATGATTGAACTCAAATATAAGTGGCTCTCGAACTGACTGCATTTTCGACAATCTTGTTGGGCACTCCTTGACAAAGAAAAAACAAAACAAACCCAATGGTTCCAGCAGTAAGAGTGCTCATAATAGACTAGTGGACAAGTCGTTGTCTGTCGCGGTGATAGCGTTCGATTCCATTCCGAACCTCCCCGTGATTCCCGCGGTATTCTCGCAAGACTGATGGCCCCGCGAGACTACTTCTCAAATGACTACGGTCCCATTAAATGGCGAGTAGAAATTGGCAACCAGCATTTCTCACGAGAGCCATGATCTCGCAAGAGCACCGCCAGAACTCTACTATCTCATCACAGCAAACATAACGACTTGTCCACAAGTCTAGTCTCATATGGTACATACACCATGCTAAATCTACTGCCTGCTGACCTTAAGTTTGAACTTCAACACTAGTAACTTTGTTTCTATATTTGTGTTTTTCTCAAAGCTTCAAGTTTGATATTTGGTACATTTTTGGCAGCGGACTTGAAAGCTAAAATATATTTCTATTGTGCCCTTGGGTTGGTTTAATTAAATTTATATTTTGTTGAAAGTGGCAAGCGAACTGTAGGTAATATTAGTTTTAAGAACTCTATATTTTTTCTTGTATTTATAAATGTTGTTGAGGAAATTAAAAAAAGAACATCAACAACTTGTTATTTTTGTAATAAATATGGGATCCATTTAATCCCATGATGTAATTAGTGTTTAGCTTAACGATTATTAGAACATTGTTTACTCGGTATTGTCAAAGAGTTGTGTGCGTGAAATTGAACAGACACCTTAGTGGATAATGAACCCAAATGTTTTCTCTAAAATGGTTTATTTATTGAATTATTGTTGCAGTAAATAAAGGTTTGTTGACTGAGCGAAGTTTGTTCAATCCATAGTTATCTATAAACACAGCTTGCTACCAGCCTGTGATCAAATTTGATGTTGGTGTATAGGCGGCCTATTGTGTTTTGTCAGCGGATTTTCTGGACGTTTGTATAGACTTTCATGTTTTTTATTACTTTTCTAGTTTTTTTATTAGTCTGCGGTAAAGGGATTGGGCAAGTCTACGAATGTTGATCCAGGGGTAGATTCCACAACGAGTTAAGACTGTCTTAAAGGAACATTACAGAATTAGTTTTTCTAACAAAACAGCTGCTGGCAGTGTAAGCACTTTATGTAATCCACCGTAACCTATACATAAACTGACAAACCTGTAGAAGTTTGAGATCGATCGGGCGTCTGGGGCACGAGAAAATAGTAAAAAACCGATCATACATTTTGCATGACATGGATGCAAAAAAAAAAAATGAATAATAAAGTAACTGAGCGATAAACTCCAAACGCAAAGTTTAAATTATTTATTTCTCATCAAATATGACATTTCAGGCAGAAATATTTCAAGGGGTGTTTTCTACTATCATCACCATTAGACCGTGTAGGTTTGATGTAAATCTGTGATCTTCACGATTTTGTTTTCTTACCAATTCTGTAACTGTAACGTTCCTTTAACTTAGGACTAGCCTTACGTATTTAATATTTTCTACCCTAACTCTGTGAAATCGATCCCAGGTGCTGGTTAGCCTTTAGTCAAGGCGCACGCGGCACCCCCAGATGTCACACGAAATGTCAGGCATGAAAAAAAGACTAGCTGCTCTTTTTGTTTTCGTGCGTGTGACATCCGAGTGCCGCCGCATGCGCCTTGAATAAAGGCTAGGTGCTCGCTTTAAACAAATATTGCTCCTGAATTCGTGTTGTAATAAATCATGGGGGTGCACCCCACCAAATAATCTCCCATAGCACACAGTGCAAAATGCTACATATTCAAAAATACACGAAAAATACTTAAAGGTCTCACACCTTTTAACTTGAAAGGGAAAATTATCGATTGACTCTGGAACTTTTATTCTCAGATCAATTTTATGTGGGGAGTCTCTGGGCCCGTCGAGTTATTCTCCCTCCACGTAAAAACACCCCTTCACTGGTCTAATTTTCAAAACGTCCGAGCATCAATTTTGAAAAATTACCCTACACCTCTCAGCAAATAGGACCATTTATTTCAGGGCCTATGTCATCCAAAATACCTCAAGTTGGAAGTCAACAACCCCCAGCTCACAATTGGGCAAATTTTTACACTGAAACACTTTCTGGGGGCTCTCAAATCTGTCTAATATAGAATATTTTCAGGGCATACAAAATATTAATGAGCTTGACGCTCTGTTTTCTCCTATTTGGTGGGGTGCACCATGGGCTCACTCACAGAGTGTTATTTAGTCAGTTAGTATAACTTAATAATATAATTATATATATGTCTTTGATTATCACATAATGTTTTCTCTCAGTGGCTCCCCATTTATATTTTGTATTGCTTTGACCCCACCTTCCCATCCTTGTTCGACTTGTTGAATTCTCATCCGCGGAAACCACTTGATTACAAAAGACGTCAGTGTATCATTTTGAGCTGCGACTCATGCAAAACGAGTGTAACTTGTTAGCATTTCGAATTAAGGTTTCTTTTAACCCTCTAGTCCCTGCACCGCCCGAGTTTGCCGAAATAATTTTGTTTTTCTTTTCAAGATTCTTGCAGTAACTTTACTGAAATCGTAGTTCAAATTTTTTAAAGATAGCCAAGGCTTATTATTTATAGTGAAACGCACAATTTTTGACCCTTTCGGTAATATTTGTACAAGTCCTCATTGGGGAACAATAAAAACCCCTACGTTAATATTTATGGCGATTATTTTTGTATAATGATAAAATGGATACAATAGCTTTTCAAGGCTTTTATCTGGCTCAATGCTGATTTGCGAAGGCATAAGTTTTCGACAATATCACCATGAATGATAAATACAGTTTCCTTTGTGTTTATTAATAAGCGTTTTGTTGGGTAAGTGCTAAATTATTTCATCATCATTAGCTTCGTCAAGTCAACTGTGAAGAGAAAAATGAATAATGATCTAAAAACAACTAGATGGATTCACCAATGCGTAGGCATACTATTGACTACCTATAGTTTTATTTTGATGTTTCTTATTTTCTACAAACAAAAGCTATAGCGAGGTTTCCTCCTACCGCATAATACAGTGTATCGCTTTAGGTGGCTGGGCGGTCCAGTGGCTAAATGGTTAAATTTGCTCCCTTTTCCATCCTTGTGCTACCACATTTATATGTTAATATAGAACTGAAAATATACTTTATTTAGAGCATAACTGGATTTATTAAAAACAAAATGGTCTACGTTTGGATTTGATTTCTGTGATTTCTTTGACTTCGTTTTTCTTTTCTGGGAGTTGTAGGACCCCGGCGATTTATGTCAGTATTGTTTGAGGGAATCTGTTGTAGAAATCGAACAGTTCATTGTTTAAAGGCAATGGACACTATTGGTAATAATTTTTATTAATCAAAAATAATTGTGAGCATAGAAATGTTCTTGGTACCAGGTAACGAAGAGCTGTTGATAGTATAAAAAAGGCTCCCTCTGAAGTAATGGTAGTTTTCCAGAAAGAAGTAATTTTCCACGAATTTGATTTCGAGACCTCTTTTGAGGTCTCGAAATCAAAGCACACGACTTCGTTTGACAAGGGTGTTTTTTTCTTCATTATTATATCGCAACTTCGACAACCAATGAGCTCAAATTTTCACTGGTTTGTTATTTTGTGCGCATGTTGAGATACATCAAGTGAGAAGAGGGGTCGATTTTACACAGAGGTAGGACTCGTCTTATCTCGAGTTAGGACGAGTAAATCTTAGGATTAATCTTAAAGGAACACGTTGCCTTGGATCGATCGAGTTGGTCTTTGAAAAGCGTTTGTAACCGTTTTTTATAAAATGCATATGGGTAGAAAGATGTTGTAAAAGTAGAATACAATGATCCACACAAACATGCCTCGAAATTGCGTGGTTTTCCTTTTACCTTGTCGACTAACACGTCGGCCATTTATGGGGGTCAAAATTTTGACTCCCATAAATGGCCGACCATGTTAGTTCGCACAGTAGAAGGAAAACCACGCAATTTCGAGGCAAACTTGTGTGGATCATTGTATTCTACTTTTAAAACATCTTTCCAACCATATGCATTTAAAAAAAAATGGTTACAAACGCTTTTGTTTTTACCAACTCGTCCGATCCAAGGCAATGTGTTCCTTTAAGGTCTGCATGCTACAGTCAGTGCAAGGCTGGGACTCGTCCTAAGTACTAAGATTAGTCCTAAGATTAGTCTTAAGTTAGGAAGAGTTTTTTGAAATAGTGTCCAGCCGTCGATTTCACAAAACTCTTCCTAAGTTAGGATTAATCTTAGGACTTAGGACGAGTCCCAACCCTGCACTGTAGCATGCAGACCTTCAGATTAATCCTAAGGACGAAAGGGCGAGTTACTCGTCCCATGGAGGAAGGAAGAAAAGGAGCTCGAACGACCCGCAAAACCGCAGAGTAACAAAAGAATACCCTGACAATGCCCCTGTCTGACCAGTGGAAAAAGATAGGACACCTCCAGCTGGACGGCCGATTAACGAGCAGGATTAGATCTCTTTGTACAGAATGTGCTGTACCGCCGCTCTGCACCGTTGCCTTCGTGTAAAGTTTAATCATTGGAGACCAGAATTGTGAATATTATACACGTTTTCATTTACCGTTTGTGGTGTTTCACTGAAACATCATGGCATATTTTTTCATTTTTTGTGACATTCCAGTCACTAGCGGTGGTTCAAAATTGAGGTATTATGACACGAGGGTGGTTGGTATTCAATTGTGTTTTTCGATTTGGTGAGCACAAGTGTACACAAATTTTATCAGGTCTCAAAAAAGTTGTTTTTCTGTATTATATACATACGACATACGACACCATGGTTGAGTGAAGAACCAAGTGCGCACGCGCAAACTCACATACGCCAGGTCGCCCATTGTTTGTATAAGGTATGTGGGTGATTACGAGGTGTTGTTTAACGACCGCGGTACCGCAGGTTCGACTTTTGAAGTCCCTTCGTTCGAGCTCCTTCTCTTCCTTCCTCCATGCTCGTCCTAACTCGAGATAAGACGAGTCCTCACTCTTTGTGAAATCGACAGCAGTGTCTTTAAGGGTTTTTTCCCGTCAAAATCACGGCAGACAAAAAAAACAAAAACATTTACAAACTTTTAAAGTGCGAACGCCGTCTTAATAATTATTGTTTCTGAATCGATATATCGAAAGGGGAACGATATTCATGGCATAGGCCTGCATGTAAAATGTTGTTTGTACCTGTCCTGTCGTACCAAAGTGACCGACAAAAAAAAAAAAAAAAAAAATGGCCGACTAAGAATAAATAATTTCAGACACACAAAAAGGAAGGTATTTTATTTCCTTGAACTATAGTTACTGTTCCCTACAAAACAGTTTCTCGAGGAAACGAATCAGTGTTTCGGGGAACGAAGTCATTTTGAGTGGTGAAATGATACTTGGTGGGAATAACATTCCATTGCTTATAATATTATTTTGAGGGAACGAAATGATGTTTCCAATAATTGTTCACATTTTTGTTGTTGTGTACCTGTCCCCTTAAAGGGGTGGGGGTGCAGCATGTGAGAAAGATCGGTCTCCCCATGAATGATTGGATATGGGCTCAATAAGGATGATAGAATTTAGTCTAGCCAATCTGTGGTTTGACCTATAGACGAAATTGCAGTCTTTTCAAACCCTCCTAAAAAACATAGGCCTATCAAAAAAAGTAGAAAAAAATTATCAGGGGAAATATGCGTAATTAGCATTAACATTTTTTTGACTTTTTGCGCCTTTAATCACTTTTGTTTGTATGCATACGCCCTAAAAGTACGGACAATAATATAATTTTCACATTAAACTTTGATTTAACAAATGTAGTTAAAATTTATTGGCACCTTTGATGCTTTGAATATTTTTTGATACTTTATTTGTGAGGGTTATCTGGTTTCAAGAGACATTTGTATGAAAACTTGATGTGACAATGATATCAATTCTACAACTATCAGGGCGTGTGCACACGTACACTAGTGGAAATAGAGCGCGAAAACGGCAACAATTAGTTTATGCAAATTATGCATATTTTCCGTACAATTCCCCTTTTCTACTTTTTTGATACTTTGTTTTGGAGGGTTTCAAGAGACATTTTGCTTTTTGAGGTGAAAATTATCATTATCTAATCGAAGTCACCCTAAATTATGCAATGACGTCATCATTTCGCCATCTTGGAGGTAAAACGGTGATGAACCAATCGGAACGCGCAGCTACTTACGCGCAACGCGAAGGATGGGCCAATAAGAAACCCGCTTCTTTTGACCTCTAGCTGAGGGCACTCTATTTAGATGACGTCATGTACATAATGTCTTTTCAAGATTCTTGAAGAAAAACAAGAGTCGACAGTAGTCAAACATGTAAATGACATCTACAGAAAACAAACCTCGACACTTGATTTGTTAGGTTTTGCGTTTTATTTGGTCATGCCGTTTCAAAATATTTTACGGTTGTACATTTTTGTTTACTATGTATAGGTTTTCTCGGTCAAATTCGGCAAATGAGCAATTAATTTCTTTTGCATGCGTTCGAATTTAAGCTGTTTTGCCTCTCCAGTTGTTACTGCGTTTCAAATTCAGAATTCGGCCATTCAATTTCGTTTTGGGTCGAGTCAAATTCCTTTAGCACTCTGTTCAATTTAGCGTAGCGTCATTCTTTTTCGTGACACACACGCCTCAAGAAGCGTCTACGAATTTGGATGCTGCTTTGATGAGTTGTTAAATCGAATGATTATTTTGTTAATTCGAATGACGCAACATTACATTTGACTAATCCCAAAACGAAATCGAATGACCCTTTTGAGTAGCATTCGGTTTTGCGCGAAATAGAATAGCTTGGTGGTTAAATTGGCTGCTCATTTTCCGAAATTTACCGAGAAAACCTATATTATAAGAGGTTTTCCCGCCCATTTAACAAAAATCCATCGGCCATTTAAAGGTATGGTATAAAGACAAAGGCACTGGTTTGGGTTTCTTTTTTGGCATACACCCAAGCCAAACAGTGCACTGTTATAGTTTCCACAATACCTCAAAAAGCCTAATTCATTTCTAACACACAATGACATTCAATTTCGTTTGAAAATTAATGCACCGTTGAATCAGCATTCAACAGTCAAAAGGAGTATTTCAATTTCATCAGTTCAGCATTCACTGGTCAACTTAGATCACTCAATTAAATTAGGCTGCAAGACTTATTCAATTTCGATAAAGCCAGCAACAAGAACTGGTCATCAACCATTCAATTTCATCAAAGGTCATACTCAATAGATAGTAGAAATTCACCTTACAAATTGTCAAAGTGCAGTCTTGATTGCGTCGCTGATGTAAATGAAATGCAATGACCTTTTGCTGATATTGGCCGGGAAAACGTAATTTTAGGCCTGTTGTATTGTTTGTTAAAGACACTGGACACTATTGGTTATTGTCAAAAAGCCTAATTCATTCTAACACACAATGACATTCAATTTCGTTTGAGAATTAATGCACCGTTGAATGAGCATTCAACAGTCAAAAGGAGTAATTCAATTTCATCAGTTCAGCATTCACTGGTCAACTTAGATCACTCAATTACATTAGGCTGCAAGACTTATTCAATTTCGATAAAGCCAGCAACAAGAACTGGTCATCAACCATTCAATTTCATCAAGTGTCATACTAAATAGATAGTAGAAATTCACCTTACAAATTGTCAAAGTGCAGTCTTGATTGCGTCGCTGATGTAAATGAAATGCAATGACCTTTTGCTGATATTGGCCGGGAAAACGTAATTTTAGGCCTGTTTATTGTTTGTTAAAGACACTGGACACTATTGGTTATTGTCAAAAAGCCTAATTCATTCTAACACACAATGACATTCAATTTCGTTTGAGAATTAATGCACCGTTGAATGAGCATTCAACAGTCAAAAGGAGTAATTCAATTTCATCAGTTCAGCATTCACTGGTCAACTTAGATCACTCAATTACATTAGGCTGCAAGACTTATTCAATTTCGATAAAGCCAGCAACAAGAACTGGTCATCAACCATTCAATTTCATCAAGTGTCATACTAAATAGATAGTAGAAATTCACCTTACAAATTGTCAAAGTGCAGTCTTGATTGCGTCGCTGATGTAAATGAAATGCAATGACCTTTTGCTGATATTGGCCGGGAAAACGTAATTTTAGGCCTGTTTATTGTTTGTTAAAGACACTGGACACTATTGGTTATTGTCAAAAAGCCTAATTCATTCTAACACACAATGACATTCAATTTCGTTTGAGAATTAATGCACCGTTGAATCAGCATTCAACAGTCAAAAGGAGTAATTCAATTTCATCAGTTCAGCATTCACTGGTCAACTTAGATCACTCAATTACATTAGGCTGCAAGACTTATTCAATTTCGATAAAGCCAGCAACAAGAACTGGTCATCAACCATTCAATTTCATCAAGTGTCATACTAAATAGATAGTCGAAATTCACCTTACAAATTGTCAAAGTGCAATCTTGTTTGCGTCGCTGATGTAAATGAAATGCAATGACCTTTTGCTGATATTGGCCGGGAAAACGTAATTTTAGGCCTGTTTATTGTTTGTTAAAGACACTGGACACTATTGGTTATTGTCAAAAAACCAGTCTCCTCACTTTGTACCTCAACGTATGCATAATACAGGGTGCATTCGTTTAGCTTCCCCGGGTCGACCCCGGTGTGTGACGTTGCGTTCGTTTAGCTTCCCCGGGTCGACCCCGGTGTGTGACGTTGCGTTCGTTTAGCTTCCCCGGGTCGACCCCGGTGTGTGACGTTAACCCGCCACACACCGGGGTCGACCCAGGGAAGCTAAACGAACGCACCCATAATAAACCTGTAAAAGTTTGAGCTCAATTGGTGGTCGAAGTTGCGAGATAATAATAAAAGAAAAAAACACCCTTGTCACACAAAGATGTGTGCTTTCAGATGCTTGATTTCGAGACCTCAAAATCTAATTCTGAGGTCTCGAAATAGAATTTGTGCTTTCAGATGCTTGATTTCGAGACCTTGGTTGAAAAATCCTAATGTGTGGTATTTGAAAGGTAACTTCATAACTACCTTTGGAGTTTCACGCTGCACTTAGTTTCAGTGTCAGACAACAGATATTATGATGTTTAGCTCACCACATTTCTTAACATTTCCAGCAATATTCTTAAAACAATGTGCCAATGATTATGTTGTTAATATTTGTTAATCTTTATAATTTCAGAGCATGGAAGGCCGCCCTCAACAGAGTGAGTAAAGTTTTGTTTGTAAATTTGACGTAAAAATGCTTTTACATTTGTTTATGTAATCATTTAGACAATGCTCAAATTTTATTATTTGAGTGAGAAATTGCCCCTTTCCCCCAAAACTACGTTGCTTCAGAGGAGCCGTTTCTCACAATGTTTTGTACTATCAGCAGCTCTCCATTGCTCTTTACCAAGTAAGTTTTGTTATGTAATTAAACAGTAAAAAACAAAAACAAAAAGTAATTACAGATAGTGTCCAGTCCCTTTAATGCAAAATCGTTGATGACCTGACATTTCCACTCTTTATTAAAGTCTTCAAGATATTAAAACACAGAAACAGGATTACTGGTGAAACAGAAGCAGTCAAGGGGAAAAACGTGCAGAACGGCAAGGTTGAACAATGAAAAGGTATAACAAAGGGTATACGCGAACTTGTAGGTAGGGGAAATAGGCGGGTTTGACCCCAAGATGTGTGGGGAACACAAAGGGAGAAATAACTAGAACAAAGTAACAATGGGGTGCACAAACCAGGCCGAAAAGAGGAGGGAATAGATTAATATATTATGCGATATATTGCTAACATAAGAGTGGAATTAATCAATTTGTTAAATGTTAGCCTACACAAATTAAATGGATTCGTCAAATCTAGAGCATGTTTTTCTTCTGCGCAATTTGGAGGAGAAATTGGTGGAACAAAAATGTTTGCTTTGTTGAAATCCTGTTGCGATAGCAATTTTTTGACTACATTGAACATTTTAAGCTGTAAAATTGAAAAATAAAAATAAAAAATGTAAAATTGCAATTAAAAAAGAACACATTCAACCTAATTTGAATTAACGCTAACAAATGCACAAATTAATTCCTTCCAGTAAAGAACTGACATCAATCAAAAATATCATCAGCTAAAAAAGGCATTAATATACAAATAATACGCAACGTCATACGTCGTAAAGGCAGGGTATACCTTTGTAGTTGTCAAAGACCAGTATCCTTACTGTGTGTATCCCAACATGTTTAAAATAACAAACCTGTGAATTTTTGTTGCTCATTGGTCATCGAAGTTGTGAGAGATTAATGAAAGAAGAGAACACACCTTGACGCATAAGATAATGAGAGCTTTCAGATACCAGAGAAAGGTTTCGTGCCAGAAACCTTTCTCAGATTCAAATTTGAACAATTACCTCTCTCTCTAAAATTACATTACAACAAAGGGTCTGTTTCTAATGTTTGTATAATAGCAACAGCTTTTGTGTGCTCTTTTTTCACTAAGTAAATTGTTATGGTCATTAACTTGTGGAGCAATTATCAAAAGTGTACCCTGCCTGTAAGCTGCTATTGTATTAACTTGAGATGCATTTTCTTCCGTTAAGGGGACACGTTGCCTTGGGTTGGGTGCTCTGGTCTATAAAAAAGTGTTTGTTATGAAATTAATATTGTTGATGTTTTCTAAGTAAAATATAATGATCCACCCCAAAACCCGCCTCGAAATGTTGTGGTTTTCCGTTTGTTTCGTGAACTATGACACCGTTAGACTTTGTTAGAATAAAAATCTGTGACTCCACAAAATGTCACCCGTTTAAAACCACACAATTCGAGGCATATTTGTGTGGATCACTTAATTCTAACTTTTAAAATATATTTCCAACTAAATTCAATTAATTTCATAACAAGCGCTTGTTATAGCCCGAAATTGACAAATCCAATGCAACGTGTCCCTTTAACATCATTAGATGTCATTGCACGAGAAGTACATTACAGGGTTTCAATTGATACCTTTTTGTAGATCAAGTCTTTTGTCCGTGACATGATCCCCACTCACTGTGTGAAGATTATTATTTACCTCAAGAAGTTTCAGCTTCATTAGTCGTCGAGTTTTTTTTATATAAAAAAAGGTGAAAATCACAAAGCAATGTTTTCAGGACATACGCGTAAATCCGTTGTACATGATTAAAATACATTTTCGACTGCCAGGTCTAAGTTTTGTATAGGAATCCTATAGTGGTTTAGCCTTTAGTCAAGGTCTTCGTGGCATAAACATCGGAGCGACTGGAACGGAGACCACAAGCGGGAGTCGAGTGGCGATCGAGTGGCGTAACATTCGTGCTCTTCCGTTCCAGTCGCTTGGGATCGCCGTGGCTCTCCAATCAACGAAGGCCTTGACAACAGACTAACAGTAGTTTTGTTTAATTTTTTTGGGGGTTGTAAATTCCCTGCTAACCCTGCATCACGAAATGTGAAAGTAATTTATTTGTTCTGGCAGAAATACCACTCGCCGTACGCGTTCTCCCATGTAGATATACCGATGTGTAATTGAGTTGGTACTCTGCCATAATAGGCACCAGCGTTCAATTCCACGAGACTCTCCTGTTGACCTCCTTTGCCGACAGTTACGACGCCCTCAGCGTAGTGAATCCAGAAAGGGCGATATTCAGTGCTGCTAGTTACCGCTGAAGGGTCTGTGTATTCAGCCATCCACCCGCCGTGACCCCCGCAGAGGTGTGGCATACAGCGTCTGACGAATATCCTACTTCTGGTTGGATAGTAGCCAAAAACTGAACAAAAGAAGAAGAACAACAAAATAAAAACAGGAGAATCATAATATTATAAAAGCTTTTCGCTATTTGTTACGCAGTCACTGACGCGAACTATCGAAACCTAAAGACAGAATCTCCTGCAACAACGTCATTTGAAACGTCGTTTGAAAGTGCGCCGTTTTGTGCAGCCGTTTTCTAGTGTTGCAAATTTCAATAACAACCCAAACGCGATGTCAAAGTATAGCCATTTTGACGCACGCCATCAACGGCAGAAGTGTAGCTAGTTTTTTTTAGCCCTGATGTTGGGGCCTTAGTTTGGATCGATAGTTACAGAAATTGCAGATGTGGAAAACATATCAAAGAAACAATAAAATTATAACGAAACACACTGTGAACAAGTTTAAATGGCATTCCCATTAATATTTTTAAGGAAACAGAAAAATTGACGAAGACATGATGCAAGTACAAGATTAAACATACATAATACTCTGCTTTATTTAGTAAGCCCGGGCAACTAGTGTGACTAGTGTCGAAGTTGCAACTTTTGAATGCTTAGTCGAGTCGCGACTACCGTTTTTCAACTACTCGGTTAATCGTGCCGCCTAAACTACTACAAAATAGTCGTGACTACCTGTTTGGTAGCTTACGACTGTTTTGTGTTTTGCTCACAACTATTCACGACAACATAAATTTGAAGAAAAAAAGTCGAAATTTAAAAAACATCGACAACTTTGAGTGGCCCCTTACTTACGAAACACAATCAAACATTAGTGACACAATCCCTCGATCCTTTTAGGGTGCTATTTTGCCCCTGTCTTAAGCATTGGACTTAATTTGGGTAAACTAACCGAGCCAATGGGTAACTTACCCATTTTAAGTCCAATGCGAACAGCCCAGGAAGTTTTCCTCCCAGGCTTACCCGACCCGAATGGGTAGTTAAACAGAGCCAAAGGGGCCCAGGAAGATTGACCAGGTCAGTTTAACCGAGCCAGAAAGTCCAATGCGGACGCGACGACTCGGTTAAATCTTCCATCCGTCCGTGACCCGAAGAAGCTGACATGTTTTGTCATGGAAGAATAAGATTTTCGTGATTATCGAACTATTCAATGTTACGCAGGGGGCCAGCTCGGTTAGTTTGCCCTCGGTCTCGGTAAGTTTACCCGAGTCAAATTAATCCAAGTGCGGACGGTGGGAAAGTTAACCCGTCGGAATGTTACCAAGCGTCATGGTTAAGTTACCCAAAAATATTAATCCAGTGCGAACAAGGCTAAAGTCGTGACTATTTGAGGCCTGACTAGTCGAGTTGTAAATTTCACTGGTCGCCCAGGCTTAGTGTGTCAGTCAAACGATAATGCAATGTTCGGGACTTACGTATCTCAATAATGACTGTCTGATCCGTCCTGTTCTCCGACAGTCCTACCATGGCGAGATCTTCAGTTTTCACACTGAAGTTCACCATAAAAGGCGATATCTGGGGCTCCAGAATAAACATGTAGCTGTATGGTGTGGGATGAGGCACAGTAGAGAAATGACAAGCTGCAAGAAAAAAAGGAACACGGAACTGGTTCAAAGAGGGTAGATGTGGCAGGAGATTATGTTCTCATGGAGATTCTGTTCTCATGGAGATTCTGTTCTCTATGGGTGCACCACACTAAATAAACTCCCATAGTAACCAATGCTAAATGATAAATATTCAAAAATACACAAATTTTTTTGAAAACGTTGCTAATTAAAGACAATTAAAAACCACTCCGAAAACGTTTTTTTTTTTTTCAAAACCGACTCGCTGCCAATTGCCATGAGGCATTCCTCCCACTCCCAAGCCAAAAAGTACCAACTTTAACGCCTATCTTTATCAATTCTCCTTCAAAGTTGAAGCACAGAAAGCCACAGGCTCGGATAGATTGTTGTATAGGTTTTCTCTATCAAATTCGGCAAATGAGCAGCCAATTTCATTTTCATGCGTTCGATTTATAGCTGTTTTACCTCTCCAGTTGTTACTGCGTTTTAAATTCAGAAATCGGCCATTCAATTTCGTTTTGAGGCTTTCAAGTTCCTAGCACACCCTGTTCAATAGCATGTTATCGTCATTCTTTTTCATGACACACAATCAAATTTAGCAAAGCTGGTTCGACTAGAGATTTTGCTGATTAAATCATTTTCAATTTCGTAAAGAGGCAATCAATTTTGCTAAATGAGGATTCAAACTGTTTCGTACCTTCAATTTTAATTCAAGCGAAATAAAAATTATCTTTATTTTATGTTTCCAGCAGACTTTACCTGGGGCCCCATAAGGTATGTTTCTTCTTCTTTATTTTTTTTCGGGGGACCTTTAATGGTTAACTGACCAAGACCTGATATTGTATTGTGTGTAAATATTCGTCAACCATCAATCTTTTGGCGTGCCAGTCATCTTGTCATAATATGTTCAAGTGCCAACAAATCAACCGCATGCCTTTAATAGCATTCGTAAGGAAACGTAACAAGTGTGGAAGTGTCGTGGCCGAGCGGTTAAGACCACCGAATTCAAACTCTGGTGTTTCTGATCAGCAGAGTGTGGGTTCGAATCCCCAGTCGTGACACTTGTGTCCATAAAGGAACACGTTTCCTTGGATCGGTCGAGTTGGTGTTTGAAAGGCGTTTTTAATCGTTATAAAATGCATATGATTAGAAAGATATTTTAAAAGTAGAATATAATGATCCACACAAGTATCATTTGATATTGCGTGGTTTTTCTTTTACTAACACAGTCGGCCATTTATGGGAGTCAAATTTTTGACTCCCATAAATGGCCGACCGTGTTAGTTCGCAAAGTAAAAGGAAAACCACGCAATTTCGAGGTAGATATTCTACTTTTAAAACATCTTTCTAACCATTTGCATTTTATAACAAACGGTTAGAAACGCTTTTTAAAGACCAACTCGCCCGATCCAAGGCAACGTGTCTCTTTAAGCACCTTATAAGGGTTTACAAGGTGCTGCGGCGCATACAGCAGCCACAGTCAGGAACACCGGGGCGAACCCCCTTCTCTTTTCGATAAGTGCATTGGGTTCTTTTACATGCGTTACACAACACATGGGACCAACGGTAAAGTGTCTTGCTGAGTGGGGTCTCAGAATTCATCCCTGCAATAACATATCTTTCTGAACGTTTGTATATACTCAGCGCCTTGAGTATCTTGTTTGGTAGATACGTGCGCTATATAATACTTCGAAATTATACATTATTATAAAGTTAACCAAGCGTTTTTAGATTGCACAAATTCCAGAATTGACTGCCCCAAAATGAAATTGAATGACTAAACACACGCCTCAAAAAACTCATGCGAATTTGCATGCAGCTTCGACTAAACTGTAAATTGAATGATTATTTTGTTAAATCAAATGATAGGAAGCAATTTAAGCTAAGTAGATCCATTGTCATTTAACCTTTACACAAGCTGACTTTGAAGGTGAAAATTTCCACAATGTTTGCTGACATTTTGGTTACGAGTGCGAACAATAAGTGCCTATTGTTAACAACACCCGGTAATTTTATGGTGATTAATTTTGTATATGATTAACAAAATTATTTGTAAAGGCTTTGAGACCATTGTAAATTTTCCTTCATTATAGTTGGCTCGTGTAATAATATTGACAATGTACCTACTAAACTTGAATGTCATTTGCTTTCATCATCATGATAATGTAAAAAACTAATGAATAAGCAATTATTTTTTGGGGTTGAACAAAGAATTGACTAGAGTGGGATTCGAACCAACGACCTCCGGATTAACGTGCCGGCGCTCCACCAACTGAGCTATCTAGCCCTATGTTGGCGGTGTCCCTATTTTGCCAATATCTTTGTTCGGGGGTGTCAGTCAGAAGCCATACAACCGTTAACTGCCAATATAAACCACAAGGGAAACTGACTGGGTAAATTTTAAAACGATTTTGGGGGTTGAACAAAGAATTGACTAGAGTGGCATTCGAACCAACGACCTCCGGATTAACGTGCCGGCGCTCTTTGTTCAACCCCAAAAACTTTTCAAAATTTACCCAGTCAGTTTCCCTCGTGGTTTATATTGGATAAGCAATTAATCAGCATGAGCATTTGATGCCAGGAAAAGAATCTAACTATTGTGTTGCATGTTGGTTGGTTTATTTCTAAATAAAGTTTATTTCAAACTTGAAGCTATTTATGTAATATCTGCTTACTTAGTGGTATCTGTCCCTGCTTTTCACCTCCCCCTGTGGATCCGGTTCGATCAGTCCCTAAATGCGTGGCTTTCCCTCAATAATGTCCCCTTCTCTTTTTCTTAAACGTAACTGACACGTTTGGTAATTGTCAAAGACCAGTTTTCTCACTTTTGGTGGATCCCAACATATGCATCAAATTTATAAACAAACCTGTGCAAATTTGAGCGCAATTGGTCATCGAAGTTGCAAAGCGATTAAAAATAAAATAAAAAACACCCTTGTGTGCTTTCAATTGCATTAAAAAAGGCTTAAGTTGAAGGAGAAATTATCCTTTCTCAAAAACTATGTTACTTCAGAGGGAGCCGTTTCTCACAATGTTATACTATCAACAGCATTACCAAGTAAGTTTTTATGCCAAAGGTTATTTGGAATAATTTGAACTGTCTATTTAATTTGTAGTATGTGATAATTTTGTTAAGACAATAGTTTTCAATAACTTAGTGTTAGGGCCATCAGTTTTTCATTTTTATTTTTAATAATGTTTTATTTTTATTTTAAATAATAGGGGTGTTGGCAGCCACCCCGTGGCGCCATGAGTATTAATTTACCTTTTTTAAACTGTTGTCACTAAAAACTGTTTTTATGCACCAATAAGTGCCTCTTGGAAACCGGTTATTGTATGGCGATTAATTTTGATGAAGATGAACAAAACATTGTAAAGGTTTTGAGATCATTATTTTTTTTCCTAGTTGCATAATCAGCATGAGCATTTGGAGTCACGTAAAAAGCCTTAATTGTTTTGTTGGTTGTTGGTTTATTTCCAAGAATGGTTAAATCTGAATAATTCGCTTATTCCTTTGTTGTTCGTGTATTCCTGAGTTGTTTGTTTAACTCTTAAGTTTTCGTTTATTTATGAGTTTTCGTTAACTTCTCTATAAGATAAGATTTCTTTTTCTCTGAGTTTTTGTATTTTTCTGGGTTTTCGTTTATTTGTTAGTTTTTTTTTATTTCCGAATTGTTTGTGTTCTTCTTAGTTGTTTGTGAACTTCTGAGTCCAGTACATTTAAGAAAAATAGAAGGGGACATAATTGCTGCTTAAAAGTGTCATGCGATTTCATTTTATGATTAGTCAAATGTAACGTTGCGTCATTCGGTTTAACAAAATAACCATTAAATTTAATAATTCATCAAATCAGCATCAAATTCGCACGGGCGTGTGCTTTAGCCATTGAAATTAATTTTTGGGCAGTCATTACTGGAATTTGTGCAATCTAAAAAACGTTTGGTTGAAAGGTTGAGGGAGAAACATAAACAATACAAAAATTAATTAAATAAACGTAAATAAACACCCCGATTCAAACACAATACAAAATTAGGTTTTGATCAGTTGACCAATAAAGATCCCCAAATAAAAGGTCAGATAACCAATAAAGACCAGCCCCCTCCTCCCCCCCAAAAAAAAGAAAAAGAAGAAGAAGAAAGCAAATAACACCGTATATATGGCCCATGTAAGTCCACTGGAAACATAAGCAAAGAAAATCTGGTTCGCTGGAATTAAAAGTGAATGTACGAAACAGTTGCCTAGTACAGTTTATCTGTTTGTTCATTTTTCTTTAGTCGTCATTCTTTTTCATGACACACAATCATCATTCAATTTAGCAAAGCTGGTTCGACTGTAGATTTTGCTCATTTAGTTCTTTTTAATTTCGTAATGACTAAGTACGACTATAAAGAAACATGAATAAACAGATAAACTACTCGGGAAACTGTTTCGTACCTTCACTTTAATTCAAGCGAACCGTATTTTCTTTGCTTATGTTTCCAGTAGACTTTACATAGGGCCCTATGATGTTACTTTCTTCTTTGATTGCATTAAATTGTTTTTATTTCTCTCTATAACCGAAAGACGCAACATTACATTTGACTAATCATAAAACGAAATCGACTGCATGACCCTTTACAGCAGCATTCGATGTCACGCGAAATGGAATAGCTTGTGGTTAAATTGGCTGCTCGTTTGCCGAAAGTGACAAAGAAAACCTATTTTATTTGTTATGAAATATTTGTTTTAATAGAGGTTAAATTTGCATCGGGATAAAGAATATTAATTTTTGGTTTTATACCCATATACACCGATGTATGAAGCACTGTATACTCAGTACTTTCCCGAGTCCTGTGAAAAAAATCACAGGCATTTAACTCGGGTGGGATTCGAACCCACGACCTTTGCAATTCTAGAGCAGTGTCTTACCAACTAGACTACCGAGGTTGCCCGGTGGCTATAGAGGCAGTTCGAATCCTATGTTTTAGCAGCGGGTACTGCAAACGATTTACTAGATGTTAAATTTACATCGGGGATAAATATTTGTTTGTTTAGCTACATGTAAAAAAACGCACAATTGCTACACAAAGTGACCAAAAGGTTTTTGGCTCTTCTTGAAAAGCAATTCCAGGTTTTTGTCTTTCATCAACTTTCAGCAACATGATTAAGACACTAGACGATGTTGAGACGTTTTATTAAATTGTTAGATACCAATCAACTAAATCGAAACCACCAAAAAGGCAAAATTACTTTGCTACCGATTTTTCATGTTTTTGGCTCTTCGTGAAAATGCTGACGACTTATACACCTTTAGTTTTTAGAACCGCTCAAATGTTTTAAAGCCATTGGACACTTTCGGTACAGATAACAAATTATAAGTTCACAGATTTACAATTAACTTACAGGGTTGACAGAAGAAAACGCTTAAAGACTTCTCTTGAAATATTATTCCATGAAATGCTTTACTTTTTGAGAAAACATTTAAACAATATCAATTCTCGATATCGAGAATTACGGATTTATTTTAAACACATGTCATGACACGGCGAAACGTGCGGAAACAAGGGCGGGTTTTCCCGTTATTTTCTCCCGACTCCGATGACCGATTGAGCCTAAATTTTTACAGGTTTGTTATTTTATATAGAAGTTGTGATACACGAAGTGTGGGCCTTAAACAATACTGGTTACTGAAAGTGTCCAATGGCTTTAATCATTAAAAACAATCGAACGGTTCAAAAAAACCAAATATACAGTTATCCCAAAGAAAATTACTTAAACGTATACTTTTTGAGATGGTGGTCTCAAGATTAGCTAATTAAATGTTCATGTCATTATAATTAATTAGTTAAATGATGTTAAGTTATGTGTTTTTCGGTAACTTCAAGACCCAAGCTTTGATATACATATAGGATCAGACTCTTGTATTTTTTAGCTAATACCAGCTAATGGGGCAATTTGCCTAGGAATACAGGATGACTATTTCAAATGAATGATTTCTACAGAAAGTCGACAGCCATCGCTACAAGGTTAACCTTACCTTCACAAGATTGGCGAACACGTTGATATCCAGCCTTACAGACACAGTCAAAGCTACCTGGAGTATTGACGCATATCTCGTTTTCAATCGCTTCACAAGTATGAGTACCTGTTTCACACTCATCAATGTCTGCAATAAAAGAATAAACTATAAATGATATAGGTTTTCTTGGTCAATTTTCGGCAAATAAATGAGCAACCAATTTCATTTTCATGCGTTCGAATACAAGATGTTTTGCCTCTTCAGTTGTTACTGCGTTTCAAATTCAGAATTCGGTCATTCAATTTCGTTTTTAGTCGAGTCAAATTCCTTTAGCACTCTGTTCAATTTAGCGCATCGTCATTCTTTTACGTGACACACATGCCTCAAGAAGCATCTGCGAATTTGAATGCTGCTTTGATGAAGTGTTAAATTAAATGATTTTTTTTTGTTAAATCGAATGACGCAACATTACATTTTACTAATCGTTAACGAATCAAATGACCCTTTTCAGTGGCATTCGATTTTGCGCGAAATAGAACAGCTTGGGGATTAAAATTCGCTGCTCATTTGCCGAAAAAACCTAAAGTAAACTTGCGGGAACAACATGTACTAATTATCTTTTGTGGGAGTTCGGTGTCGCTGTTTCGAACAGTAGACTCTAGGCTACTCGTCTACAGGAGAAACCTGGCAATGCCTGAAATAAAACCAACAATTAAAACTCACTTGTTGATGTTATTTGGTTTCATAACCAGCGGCCTTTATGTTAAGAAATGTATTACATAAAGGGTTTTTCCGGCCAATTTCATCAAAAAATCCATTCATTTTAACTCCTGGCTCATTCAATTTAGTTTGAAAACGAATACTCTGTTGAGTCAGCATTCAACAGTCAAAAAGAGTAATTCAATTTCACTAGTTTAGCATTCACTGATCAAATCAGATCATTCAATCATTTGGCCGCAAGAGTCATTCAATTTCGCAAAAGTCAGCAGCAATACCTGGCCAATCATTCAATTTCATTTATGAGCAAACATTTTTCGAAAGTTTGCATTCAAATGCATTCAAGTTATGTGTGCTTTCTGATTCGTATAGCTGCCTTTCAGAGGCAGGTGTTTTAAATGAAATTTATTTGTCACTATCTCCAATTAAATGCCCAAGCATTTTTTGCTAAAAAGATGGCTGCCCGAGGTTGGTCCGAAGCAATGAATAACGTAAATATATAGGGCGAGACTGGTTGAAACATTCAAGAATAACATTGAGTTATTTTTAAATTGTATAACGACCCCTTATTGTAAGTTTGTAATTACCTTTAAAACATTTGTTTATAATTTGAAATGGTCCTGATTTTAACAGAAAAACAAAGACAACATAACCAGGGAAAAAACATATCGAGGCTAAAGCAAAATAATTGGTTTTGCATTTCAAAGTTATCGGGTGCAGACTTAAACTTAAGGAAGGGTAACAACGCAAAAGGAACAACTATTTCAATTAAGCAAAAACACATGATGTAAATAACGGTGTAAAATACATGGAAACTCCTGTCACAAAGGAGCATTTATGTGCCAGTGAAGGAGGTACAAATCCCATTTTACTCATAAAGCCAAAACTCATCTTTAATTCGAATGCAAAGAAGTTGAAATTCGTTGCACATAAATGAAAAGGAAAACGCAAACTAGCAGAAAACTCATGTCCGCTTCGGTGAGTCTTAATTTGACAGTATCAATTGCAAATTGGCAGTAAAACTTCAACTTAATAATGGTAAAAGTGTAGTCTTGAATGCCTTAGATGAAATTGAATGCCTCAAGAGCTAAAAAGAAACCCTAGTTTGAGGGGATCAGGAGAAAATACATGAATTTGAATGCATGTTAATGAAATTGAATGATTTGTTTTTGCTGAAATTGGCCGGGATAACAATACTAACAACAAACTCGTTCTAACGCATTGCAAAGTACCCGTTTTAATGCGGTTTACCTTGGTCCCTTTAATCTTTCTCAGCCGGCGAGTTACCGTGCCGCTCCAAAGGCTTTTTCATACACAATATCAGTATCACCATCTAATGTGACCCGGAATCCGTGTTATTGTTACCAGAAATTGGGTTAAAATTCGGGATTTGACACGGATTCTGGGTCTGACCCAGAAATGGGTCTGGCCCCCTGGGACCCAAATCCGGTCGATTCTGATCCGAGATTTTTTTCTTTTTAGAGTAGGTACCAATTATTTATACCCCTGGGTGAAGGAAAGCTTCTTTTCACACTACAGAGCCATTTTCCGGGAAATAAACTCACGGAAAATCCCTGGAGTTTTTAACCCCAACGCCAACCCCACAGCAACCGTTCTCACTTTCCCAATTTGGTAACTCCCGGGAGTGCTATTTCCCGGGAATATGCACGCTAATCATGTCAGCCCATGCTGGCGTCTCAACACAGTGAACTCAAAAGTTTGGGTAAGTTAAACCCGCTTTTGTTCTCACGAGCTGCTTTTCCCCCGGGAAAAACGTTTTACCTCAGGATTACCTCCCTTAACCCCAACCCCTGAGCAGGGTTAATTATTTCTTGGGAAATTTCCGCGAGTTTTTTTGTAGTGTGAAAAGATCGACCAAAAGTTCCAGTGAATTTCCCGGGAAATTATCGGGTGCAGGCTTAACTTTAAGGAAGGGTTTAGCAACGCAAAAAAACCCAACTATTTCAATTCAGAAAAAAACATAACTTGATGTAAATAGAGTGTAAAGTACATGGAAACACCTCTTGATGCCTTGGTTTTAATATTGTCATTAGCCAAGCAAAATGTGTTATGTTAAGTTCACCTATCTAAACACAAAGCTTATTTGGGTGAATCTAGAGACGCTCCTAATTTATTTGGTTTGGCGCGACTTTAATTTGTTGAGAAAATAAATAAGTTTCAACTCACCCTGCTTGGGGACAGCTTTTCGGCAAGTTGATCTGAAATTGGAGAAAGCTTTCCTCCGGAGTGACATGTAGTCATCATCAGCCTCGGCTATGGTCAACGCTCCACACGAGTCCCCTACGACCGAAAGAAACAGTTGCAGGATTCCTGCCAAAACAAATGGCACAATTGGGTTGCTAGCGAAGTAGGACATCATTGTAACTCAGAACCAACTGCCATCAAGGCATCATCAGCCGAGAATGAGGTTTGTTTGCTGCAACCCCGCCAAAGAGTGGTTTTTCCAGCTACCGCCCTTTGCGTACTGGTATCTATGGTAACTCTTACGGAAACATGACGTTATAAAAAACTGCCCTGATGTTAGAAATAGGCCTATTCATTTTTTTAATTCAACAATTTTTTGTTTGTTTTTGGGCGTGTTTATTGTTTTCTTTAGTAGGTCTAAGTTATAACTGATTGTGTTGCTATGAGAGTTAGAGTTAAAGACACTGGACACTATTGGTAATTGTCAAAGACCAGTATTCTCACTTGGTGTATCCCAACATATGCATAAAATAACAAACATGTAAAAAAATTTGGCTCAATTGGTCATCGAATTTGCAAGAGAATAATGAAAAAAGAAAGAAAACAAAACATCCTTGTTGCATTATGTATTATATGCTTTCAGATGCATAATAAAAGGCTTCAGCTGAGGTCTTTTGTTATTTGAGTGAGAAAGTACCCCTTTCTCAAAACCTATGTTACTTCAGAGGGAGTCTTTTTCTCACAATGTTTTTTTTACTATCAACAGCTCTCCAATGCTCGTTACCCAGAACCCTACAATCATTTGAGTAATGACCAATAGTGATAGTGTCAAGGGCCTTTAAGACAGTCTTAACGAGTATCTATATGGTGTTGTCGTACGTAAAATGTTTAGTACGAGTATGACATTTTGGGGAATCGGAGCGTCAGCACCGCTTGTTACAAAGTGACGCAGGGGGAGTTGAAGATGTTTTAAAATTATCCCTAATTTTCCGCACCTTGCCACCAGTTTATCCAGCCTATTAGCTTCAATTCCACTGATATAATTGTCTTACCTTTCACACCTTGACGTTTTAGTCAGCGTATGCCGACGTATGAAAATTTTGGCGAATACGCTGGCGTACGTCGAATACGTTATGGGTAAGTTTTGTGTAAGTTAAGGGCACGCTGAAACACGCCAATATACGTCGTTGTCATGCACAAAAATTCTCGACGTATGCCAGCGTGTGGCTCATAAGTTCCGCGTAAGTTGTAGGTAAGTTATACGAACGTTCACATAGGCTACGTTCCTTGTAAGTCAATTATAAGTCGACATACGTAGTGAACGCCGGCAACACGCTAAGCATTCGTTATGGAAACGTGCTATGTAAGTTACTAATACGATATGCATACGTCCAACTCGTTATGAATACGCTTTGTGTACGCCCACAATTGAAAAATCCATCGATAGTTCAGCGTGTGCCAACGTTTTAGAGAAATTTGCATACGTCGACATATACGCTGACTAAAACGTCAAGGCGTGACAGGGCCTTTAGAGGAAGGGTTACTGCAAATTATATACATACACTGAACAGATGTGTATCATTTATTCTGTCCAACTTCTCTAACTTTCCTTCCATTCCTTCGAGCATAGATAACAGGTAGATACATGGAGACTGTATGAGAGAGAGAAGACAGGAGCGATGAAAGAATCGGAGAAACGGTTGCCGCTGTGAGAGAAATCGCGATTTTCTTTTTTCACCAAAATATTTCAGGAATTGGCAAAATATTAATTTTTGAAAACCTGTCCCCTATGAAAACCACTTCTTGTACTTAATTTTCTACCCTAGCACAATCAATGGATCTTCATGTGTTACATTTCACAAACATGCGTCAAATCCTCTCCTGTACCCTTTTCTATTGAAGGATTTTCGGCAATGGACACATTAGACTGGGCCCTTGTCTAGGTCCCCGCCTCCAGATCCAGTGATTCCATTGGATATATTGATCATATTTTGATAAACGTGCAGTGACATGAGCTAGCTGCACAAACAGTACACTGCTGTCACGTCCGCAAAAGAATTTGACTGCGTATTTCTTAGTGAAATGACTGAGGTCAAAGGTGAATCTACACGCCGTTTTTGGATGCCGGTCTCTGGCGTTATTCCCGACCCTCGAAGTATGACGTCAGGTGTTCAGGCTAGGAACACAACCATGGGGCTGTCATCTTAAACAGTCAACAGAGGGCGGTATGACCCTTTTGCCGGTGCAAACCACAGAAATACAATACCTATTCAGGTAATGTCTTTGGTAATAACATAGTTGGCTAATAAAATGGCTAAATGAGTTGAAGGTTCGTCTTCTTTCGAGTCCATCATCTACTCTTTAAAATGTTTGGCCAGAATTGCTGTCCAGGTCTTCAAAAGGCAGTACTGCTCCTTAAGGGCTGGGCATCACAGAAGGTGTGGCATAGATTGGGGGGGGATGTGGCACAATCGCATTTGGTGTCATCATCGTCGGTACCCCCCATTTGTTCATGTTTGTCTTGCATCGTCACACTTTCGTATGTATTCTATTTAGAGACGTCCATGTTCTCCAGTCCTGCCTGCGCATCCCGCCTATGTAACAGGGGGCACAATGTGCTTTAGTTTTGCAATGCAGTGCTCAAAATCTATTAGGGCAACAACCAAAAACATCTATGGCCTTTTTTTAAAGGCTTTCATAATTTTCTCGGTTATAGTTTTCTTCAAAATGAATCATTATTTCAAAGAAAGCATGGTTCTAGTATAAACTTCATATAATGTTTAGAAGGACCCTGAGCTTTCAGAGTAAAATAAAACAACTATTTCTAACCCTACCAATCCTGTGTAGGCTTACATTGTTTAATGTCATTTGTTTGGAAGGTAAAGAGGTTCGTATTTAATGATGGAGTAATTAATGTGGCCCTCTTTCTTAAGTTTATTAAAATCAGACAATGCAACCTTAAAGGAACATTGCAGAAATGTTTTTTTTTTTGTGTGCTAACAAAACAGTTGCTGCGGTGTAAGCACTGTTTTCCACCATAGACAAAAACTGACAAACCTGTAGAAGTTTGAGATCGATCGACCATCTTGATCATGAGAAAATAGTGAAAAACCGATTACACGTTTAGCATAACAATGATTCAAAATAATGAATAAAACGCTCACTGAGTGCTAAAGAAACACGTTGCCTTTGATCGGTCGAGTTGGTTTTTGAAAAGCGTTTGAAACCGTTTTTTTATAAAATGCATATGGATAGAAAGATGTTGTAAAAGTAGAACACAATGATCCACACAAACATGCCTCAAAATTGCACGGTTTTTTCTTTTACCTTGTCGACTAACACGGTCGGCCATTTATGGGAGTAAAATTTCTGACTCCCATAAATGGCCGACCATGTTAGTTCGCACAGTAAAAGGAAAACCACGCAATTTTGAAGCAAACTTGTGTGGATCAATGTATTCTACTTTTAAAACATCTTTCCAACCATATGCATTTTATAACAAACTGTTACAAACGCTTTTTATAGTCCAACTCGTCCGATCCAAGGCAACGTGTTCCTTTAAAATCCAAATAGGAAATTTGTTTTACTTTTTTTTCACATCAAATATGACATTTCAGACAGAAATATTTCAAAGGATGTTTTCTACTATCATCATCATTAAACCGTGTAAGTTTATGTATTAAAAGTCTGTGATCTTAGACGAGTTTTTCTTTAACCAATTCTGTAATGTTCCTTTAATAAATTAATATAATAATTGTTTGATGTGCTCTTTCATCGGCTGTGTAGAAAACGCGCTTACAGGAAGTCCAGGCTCTGTGGCTCTTTTGTGAACATTATGACGTCACAGGTTTCAAAGATCAATACGTTAGGTGGGTTGTACAAGCAATACCGTACCACCCCCACCAACCCCTGGAAATCGTAGTCGTAATAAACTTTTTGAAACCAGGATGCTGCCGGATACAGGCGGGTTCGAGCAATAAACCACATACGAGGTTAAGACAAGAAACATTTTTTGTTGAACCCGTCTGGTGTTTTAATAGTTAAAAACCACTATAGTGTTGAAAACTTGACACAATAATTAGCTACATTGCCTTTTTGTGCACAATCTTTTACCAAATTTTTATTTTAGCATCATAGAACAGAAGTTTGTTGTTTTAATGAAGAGAGTTTTCTACAACTATCTTTGGGCGCCGTCTTGGATTTTGCTGGGATTTGTGACGTCTTGGTTGAGGACTTTATAAGCCATCGCTCAAAGCTTGCTGGAGTGTGGAAAAACTATACACAAATTTTAATATCCTTTTATCCTATGATATGCGTTAAGTAGGCTACCGAGGTATACGAACTGTACTCAACTGCCTATAGTAGATATCTAATAAAAAAATAATAGACCCAGGTTATTTTAAATTGTCTTAATACTTGAAGCTAAAACTTGTATTACATTGGTTTTCAATTTGTTGATTAGTATGCTCGCTTGTAATAGCTTTTACCAGAAGGCCTGCTTTGCCGGGGAAGTTGTGTGTTTAGATTCAATAAAATCATTTGAGACGGGACATGAAAGTTGACTATTCTACTGTGGCAACCGAAATAACACGTGCAATAAAAATCTCCAAAGAAATTACAAACACCGATGTTGTTTTTAGGAGACTTTGGAGTGATAGGTGGCAGTAGACTTACCAGAGTTTAATCTCCAGTGTTTGCAAGATTTGGCTCAAGTGTGCGTGCTTTTCGTGTGTGCTCAAGGCTTCAGACGAGAGAACGGAGCCTGAAGCCGAAACCAAAGTAATAGCCGCCATGGTTTCGAAAAGGGCCCTAGTTCTGAGCATGCGAATATTACCGGGATCAATGGATTTACCTGGTTAGTCTGCTGCCACCTAGCGTCTAAAAAGTCCCCCATTTGATTAGTTTTTTTTTCTGTTGGATGGTATTGTGCAGAGCTATGTATTGAGAGAAATTCGACAGGGGTCCAATTTCATAAAGCTGTTTAAGCAGAACAATGCTTGACAAATGTATTTGCTTAGTAAAATTTTAGTGGGGGCCAGTAACAACAGTGTTGGCTGGTAACCAGTAATACTTTTCTGTGCTTAGCAAGTTTTTTGCGCTTACAGGCTTTATGAAATTCGGCACTGGTGGAACGGTCACGTGATTACTGGACGCCCTTTTCTATCCAGCACAAACCAAATGTGCAGTCTGGTCCGGTACCCTTTGTGCGTATACATTCGGTTTGTTTGGACCCAAACTGTCTTGTGTTCGCAAATTGTCACAACTATCTCCACACTACTCTGGTTAATTTTTTACCTTAGCAGCAAATTCTCAAAAGAGCATAATTTACCCTGCAAGTACATAATATACACGTGTTACCGCAAACCAAATAATATACATAGATACCTCACCATGCAATGCCCAAAATCCCATGAAACTTTACACTTTACAACTAAGTATTATCCTCTGCTTCTAATTTCTCAAAAGAACTTTGTCCAAGCAGCTTCCATCCTCATTTAGAAGTGTCGGATGGCCAGTGTAGCAAGCACTGCGATCAGAAAGGCAACAAGAAACGCCTGGTGTCCAATGGTAGTGGCTGAATTACAGTTGTCACCGTTGCAGTAACAAATCTAGCAAGAAAAAAAAATAGTGTGCTATGATAATAAAATCGAAGTTCTATGTAGCGCACGTTTCTCCCAAACAAGCTACTAAAGACGCTGTGAGTATATACAAACTTTCAGAAAGATAGGTTATTGCAGTGATGAGTTTTGAGACCCAATTATGAAGCACCTTATACCGGTTTACAAGGTGCTACGGCGCATTCAGCAGCCACAGCCAGGAACATCGGGGTGAACCCCTTCTCTTTTCGATAAGTGCATTGGGTTCTTTTACATGCGTTACACAACACATGGGATAGCGAAGGAAGGGGAAACCTTGCAAAGCTGCCAAGATGAAAAATGTGTGAATATATTATTTTTCTTCTGCACCCCCCTTTTTTTTTGGGGGGGGGGGCGTCCGAGTACAAATTGGCCATGGTAGATTTACAATGTAAGCAAATAAGTTAACGTTTGTTGTTCACATCTGGACCAGAAAATACTGCTTGACAAACTTCTTGGCTAAGCATAGATTGGGTATGACACCAGTCACAACAATGTTAACTTAGTTTAAACTATTTCTGTGACGTCACTCTTTTGAAGAAAGTGTAGATTATTTTTTGGCTGGTAACCTGGTACTGCTTAGCAATACTATTATGTGGTTAGCACAATTTTGTGCTTACAGGCTTTATTAAATTTGGCCCTGAAGTGCGCAATAGTCAATTTTGGGACGTGATAACAATCTAACAATGAGAGACTTTGGAACACTAGGTGGCAGCAGACTTACTAGGTACATTTCCATTGTTTACGTATTTCTGAGCACGCGCACATTACTAAGAACAATGGATTTTACCTGGTTAGTCTGCTGCCACCAAGCGTCCAAAACGTCTCACATTGGCAGTGCTTAATTCGATATACTAGTCATATAACGAGGGATAAACTAACTGATATTAATCCCAAAGCCTCCCAGTAGTCTAAAGATTGTACCTGACCATTCGTCATTGCATACAAGTCAATGTGGAAATTCCCTTTAGACAGTGGACTAGTCTATGTTGTAGAAAATCCAGCGGGTAAACGACCTTGCCCTGGCCTCTACAAATGATGTTTCTCAAGTGTATTCTCTTAATAAGAAGTCAGTGGAACTTGAGACTTTAATTAAATTCATACGCAGCGTAATGCGCTTAATTAGACAGTTACTAATTGGGTTCAACCTCATAAAGCTACTAAGCAGAAAATACAGCTTAGCAAACATTAGTGATGCACCGTTGCAACAATGTAAATGTTATGGAATTTTAGCTGTGAACCAGTTTCTTTTAAGCAAGATTGTTCAGTGCTTATCAAGGTTTTATGAATTTTGAAATTGTAAATGTTATGGAATTTTGACTGAGTACTTTGTTTTTATTAAGCATGACTTTTTATGTGATTATAGCAAGGTTTTATGAGATAGGACACAGGAAGTGAAACGCACTATGGGTTTTAAACACGTACCTGGCCAGTGAATTTCGTGATATCGCCAACATCACTGGAGGCTCCGATCAGGTTGATATCGTTCGTGGATTCATCCAATGCTTGTGTGTTGACACAAATTCCCTGGTTTGTACTCTCAAAGCTTCCTGGACGGACCACGCAACGGCGTATGATAGAATCCACAACGCTGATTCCAACTGGACGAGTCGATTCGTATGGATAGGGGTGGAAATGATAGCAGATTAGGTGAATAATGGGATCAATCAAGACAGAATTCATGGAAATGTACCTTGTTAAAAACGGAATCGCCTGTATACACTCATAAAGGCAGTGGACACTATTGGTAATTACTCAAAATAATTATTAGCGTAAAACTTTACTTGGTGAGGTCTCGAAATCAACCATCTGAAAGCATACAACTTCGTGTGACGAGGGTGTTTGGCAACTACCAATAGTGCCTTTGAGAGGGGGGGGGGGGGGGGAGAATAAACATGGGCTTGAGGAGGAGAATAAAGAGGGCGCTATAAGAAGAAGTTTGTGCACATTTCCTTGCCTTCCAACTCTAGGAACATAAGCCCGATTTATAAGAGTTGCTTTACGGCCGGTTTTGTGCTTACTGAGCGATTTCCATTTCATAGCGCTGCTAAACGTAATATAAGCACACGAAAAGGCATCCTTCCAGTGCTGACTGCACGAAAACGAATGACGACACATATGACATGTAACGCAAATCCATGGTGAAAGACCAAGTTAGCCGCCTACATTTTTTGGTAACATGGAAATACGTTTTCCTTAGCAAATTGTTCTGCTCAGTAAGCACGAAAACGTGCTTACTGTTAAGCAGTGCTATGAAATTGGGGCAAAGTTTTCAGTACACCCCCTGACTGCGTGTGTTTTCCCTGGAATAGTTATCTGGGGTTTTCTGGCAATAAAATTATTAGAAAACTGGTTACTTATTCACGTGTTAAATACTTACTAGAAAGAACATCGAATGTGTAATATCCATCGATCTAAGCACATTTCAGTAAAGTAAACCGAATTTGGGACCTAGTTACTTATTCACGTAGTTACTTACCAGAAGGAACATAGAAAGTCCAATATCCATCGTCCTTAGCACATGTCAGAGGCGGGTAAACAGGAATTGGGACCTATAGTTACTTATTCACGTAGTTACTTACCAGAAGGAACATCGAACGTGTAATACCCATCGACCTTAGCACAGACGTAATCCCTGCCGTCATTTGGACAGTCTTCCCCGGCATAGGTCACTGTTCTGAGGAGGGTGTAATCCTTACAGTACTCGTTATTGTAGATGTTCGGGACACCAGACGGGAAGTCGGCATGGACACATGCAAAACACTTGGTAGCGTTTGTTGCGAAGGAACCTGACCAATGTGCAGAAAGGTATAGATGGATTGCGCATGACGTCATTGGCATGGCCGCCATCTTTGATGATTTGTGCACGCGTGAAAGGCTATCAGATTAGCTGCACGTTACGCGAACAAATACGTGAACGTAAAAGCAGAAAACTGTGTTGTTAAAAATTTCACGTTTTAAGCATACGTAAACCATTTTTCATGTCAGGTATACGTACGTGCAGACGTCATACGTGAGCATGCAATAAGCCCAAAGTGGTGACATCACCTAGAAACGGCACCATTTCCTGACGTTCACGTTCACGTGTTAACTCGCTTAAGGTGCAGCTGAATCTTCCAACTGATAGCCTTGCACGCGTGAACGTTTCATCAAAGATGGTGGTCAATGACGCCATGTGCAATCCATCATTGATATCTATATTCAATTATATACAAATGCGAATGTGAAGCGAATTTTGGTAACGCAATAATCGGTACGGGCTCTCCTTCATATGGGAGACTTTTGAACGCTAGCTGGCAGCAGACTTACCAGGTAAGTTTCCATTGTCCAAGTAGATATAGGCATACGCACATTACCGAGTCAGTGGATCTACTTGGTAAGTCTGCCGCAACGGTAGCCTGTCCAGAAGGAACGAAGCCTGTCCAGAAGGAACCGTGTTTTAAGCATGATCGGTGGAACTGACAGAATATCGAAAACAGTGTTCATGTTTTGTATCATCAATCACATACATTAAATACCAAACCTGAGACAATTTCGGTTTAATCTGTTGTGTGAGTCAGTAGAATCTAGTGAAAACCATCCAAAACTTTTAATAAGTAAACATTTGTCCTTAATTTTGGCTGTAACATCCGAAATCAGCTGTTGCGTCGAATATGGCCACAATGTACATGAAAATAGTTCACACAGAAAGAAAAATGTTGAGTGCATTATGTAGAACTCTCAATATGTATTTATGGCTGCTTAGTAAACAAATTGTTAAAAACTTTTTAATTACAAACTAACATTGTTTTGTGCTATTTTTGCTGGTATGCAATATACCTTTCATTTCATCAATCAACATTGTTATTGCTTTAAACTAAAACCAACTAATTTATAATGTTAAAGGGGCTCTGTACAAGCCTAGGCTTTCCCCTGGTGCCCTCCTCTTATCACCCTTTGCTAACTTTTTTCTTGTATGTTTTATGATTATTTATTGTGATATTTGGAACTTAAAAAATCAATCAATTAATCAAACTAACTGTTTAAAGGGTAAGTAACTTCCAACCGTCCACCGACATTTTAGCTAGGTTAAAAAAAAGCACCGTGCTCCTTTCAACCCATTCAGTAATTTTGTTTTATCTTTGAAAATGTAACTTACCGCGAAGCAGTGCTAAAAACAGACACAACGGCAACGCCACACGAACGACACCTGTTTGATACAAATAATACAAAACGAAACTTAAAGGCACTGTGTACACTATAGATAGCACTAAAACCAATTGTTAGCATAAAAACTTACTTGGTAACGAGCAATGGAGAGCTGTTGGTAGTAAAACAAAAACAAAAAACATTTGTCAGAAACGGCAAGAAACGAGGTAATTTTTCACTCGAGTATGAAATACTTTAGAGAGTCAGTTCAGGTAAATAGTTGACATAGTTGCTCACGGTCAAAAAATGAATTTTTTTTATACTTTGTTGGTGGAAGGGCCTTGGGGTGCAAGTAAACAAAATTGCATTTTCAATTCTATATATAGCCCGTTGCCATGGTTACGGCTCATTTTGTTTTTTGGCCATTTTAGGCCGATTTTGGGGTCTGAAAAACTGGTTTTTAGCTCATATTTACAACTCCACCCCACCAAAACGCAATATTATTTCAAAAAACCTTTTATATCACTACAAAGTATCATCCTTGGCCTTCCTTGAGAAAAAAAATTATTGCTTTAAATATCACCCTTGTGCTATTTTTGCATCATGCATTACAGTATGTTTTTAGAACTTGCAAAATCGACATTTTTACCCTATTTTTTGACCCCAAAATGTCAACTTGCCAGGGGTCTCAGAAAATTTTCCTTTCGTCTGTGATTAGGGCCAACATTGGTCTTTCCATATCTGGTGTCAAAAACTTGGGCAATTGTATCCTGTTGGGCCAGTACTGCCTCAAAACTAGACTTTTTTCCCCAAAACATGAAAAATGCCTTTTTAAGGGTCTTTTCACATAATATCGACATACGTGTCCATGGTAAAAGAAAAGGAATATTTTTCTTATACTTTGTGGATGGTAGGGACTTGGGGTGCAAATAAACAACATTAACATTTCAAATCATAATATAACACGTTGCCATGGTAACTGTTCATTTGTGTTTAGGCCACTTTGGGCCGATTTGGGGGTATGAAAAACTGTTTTTTTAAGCTAATATTTACAACTCCACCCCACCAAAAAACAAAAATATTTCATAAAACCTTTTACATCACTACAAAGTATCATCCTTGGCTTTACTTGAGACAAAAAAAATATTGCTATAAATTTCACCCTTGTTCTATTTTAAGAACGTGCATTAGAGTATGTTTTTAGAGCTTGCAAAATCAACATTTTTACCATATTTTTTGCCCTCAAAATTCCATTTTTCAGGGGTCTCAGAATATTTTCCTTTCGGTTTTGATCAGGGCCATAATTTGTCATTTTATTTCTGGTAAGAAAAACTCGGGCAATTGTATCCTGATGTAACAGAACTGTCTCAAAAATAGACCCTTTTCCCCGAAAACATAGAGAAATGCATTTTGAAATATTTGCTTCATTTTGAATTTATAACATGAAGAAGTAAGCAATAATTCCATCAATCTGGCAGCTTTTTATAAGCACTTTGTAGGTTTAGTGCATTACCAAACATTGATCAGGACTTGTTGATGACCTAAATCTTATAATTTGCCCCACCCCGGCTCTGGCCCAATCATATTTCTTGACATTGCATAAAATAAAATAACAGTTTTGTGAACAGCGCCTCTTTTTTGAAAATCACATTTTTTAATTCCCCTTGCACATCAAGAAAGTTTGTACTGTCTTTAATGTTTTATTGGTTCTCAGAATATTTCCCTTTTTGTTTTGATTGGGCTATTATTATGGTTTGCATGACTACTGGGGAGAAACACTTTGGTTTATTGTATCCTGTTGTGACACTTCTGCCTCAAAAATGGTAATTTTTCCAAAAACAATAAAAATGCATTTTGAAGTTATCCCTTAGTTTGAATTGATAAAAAACAAAAAAACGAGCATGCTTGTTAAAAATATATGGCACTGTTTCCATGCTCTTTAAGCCACTGAGATCTTATTTTGTCATAACTACTTTACCTAGTTGTACAGGTATGGTACACATTGCAAGAAGAGAAGTAGTGCGATGAGCAATCTTTACTGTTCTTGTCTTTACATGGCCTTATAATAGTCTTCTTGGTCCCCTGCCCGCTACCAAACTAAACATTTTCATCCCAATCAGAACAAAGAGGCTCTAAAAGTGAGCAAGCACTGTATCCAAAGTATAAATGGCCATTCACCTGCTTTGGCCTTCTGTAAGCAGTTCCCCCATCTATGGTGGGGTTCCTTTCAATTGTACTGTTGCAAACAATGAAAGAGTTGGTTTATTTAACGTGATAAACAATTCAGCAGGTAATGTTTGACAATGTTTTTTGTTGATCGTTCTCAGAGACATATATAATAATTATGAATTAGTAAGATAGTGAATGGAAATAATAATCAAACTAGCCTGAATAGACTTTTGTTACTGCAAATGCATCTTACTTATTTATGTTCAGCAGGTGCAAGTTTTTACAACTTCTTTCAATGTTGTTTCATTAAAGGAACACGTTGCCTTGGATCGGTCGAGTTGGTATTTGAAAAGCGTTTGTAAATGTTTATTAAAAAATGCATTATGATTAGAAAGATATTTTAAAAGTAGAATATAATGATCCACACAAGTATCACTCAAAAACCATGCATTTTAAAACAAACCGTTACAAACGCATTTCAAAGACCAACTTAACCGATCCCAGGCAACGTGTTCCTTTTAAATAATCTCTTACGCTCATCTTGCAAATCGTTAGTATCATTGTTTTTAATAAGATCTTGGCAAACTTTTCCAACACTTTTAAGCGGGCTTTTTAATTTTCCACGTTTGTGTTGGACATGATTGGATGCTCCAAACCATCTGCCGCAAGCACAGAAACTACATTGTTTATGATCTCTGTCTCTAAGAAAAGTTTTACATTTGGTAGCAGGCAGGGACCAAGGAGAGTAGGCCCTGTATTAAAGACAACTTGTAAAGAATGCTCATCGCACTCTACTTGCAATGGGAATCATACCTGTATAATAGGTAAAGTATAGCCAAATCAAGAACTTTCAGTGGCAAAGCATTGGTTATGGTTTGGTTGGATACCATTATGTTTAAATAAAAACTTTGTATTCAGTACTCAAAGGGCATGGAAACAGTGCCAGATTTTTAACAAGCATGCATTGTTTTTGAAAAAATTACTATACTTAAGGCATGATCAGTCACAACAGGATACAATAAACACAGTGTTTCTACCCAGAAGAAATGAAAACACCAATAACAACCGAATGGGAACACTTTCAAAAGAAGAGGCGCTATTCACAAAACATTGTTTTATGCAATGTCAAGAAATATGATTGGGGCTGGGCCGGGCAAATTCTAAAATTAAGGTCATCAACAGTTCCTGATAAATGTTGGGTAATCCACTAGTGCTAAGGAAAAGCTGCAAGATTGATAGAATTATTACTTTTTAATGTTAGAAATTCAGTATGAAGAAAAAATAATTCAAAATGCATTTTTTCTGTTTGAGGAAAAAAGTCTATTTTTGAGACAGTACTGTTAACATCAGGATACACTTGCCAAGTTTTTCTTACCAGAAATAAAAAAGACAAATTTTGGCCCTGATCAAAACCGAAAGGAAAATATTCTGAGACCCCTGAAAAAAATGAAATTTTGAGGGCAACAAATCTGGTAAAAATGTTGATTTTGCAAGTTCTAAAAACATACTCTAATGCACGTTCTAAAAATAGCACAAGGGTGAAATTGTTAGCAATATTTTTTTGTCTCAAGTAAAGCCAAGGATGATACTTTGTAGTGATGTAAAAGGTTTTATGAAATATTTTTGTTTTTTGGTGGGGTGGATTTGTAAATATTAACTAAAAAAACAGTTTTTCATACCCCAAGATCGGCCTAAAGTGGCCTAAACACATGTGTTAATGTACTGTTACCATGGCAACGTGTTATATTATGATTTGAAATGTAAATGTTATTTATTTGGACCCCAAGTCCCTACCAACCTACCATCCACAAAGTATAAGAAAAATATTCCTTTTTTTTACCGTGGACACGTATTTCGATATTATGTGAAAAGACCCTTAAAAAGGCATTTTTCATGTTTTGGGGAAAAAAGTCTAGTTTTGAGGCAGTACTGTCACAACAGGATACAATTGCCCAAGTTTTTGACACCAGATATGGAAAGACCACTGTTGGCCCTAATCACAGCCGAAAGGAAAATTTTCTGAGACCCCTGGCAAGTTGACATTTTGGGGTCAAAAAATAGGGTAAAAATGTCGATTTTGCAAGTTCTAAAAACATACTGTAATGCATGATGCAAAAATAGCACAAGGGTGTTATTTAAAGCAATAATTTTTTTTCTCAAGGAAGGCCAAGGATGATACTTTGTAGTGATATAAAAGGTTTTTTGAAATAATGTTGCATTTTGGTTGGGTGGAGTTGTAAATATGAGCTAAAAACCAGTTTTTCAGACCCCAAAATCGGCCTAAAATGGCCAAAAAACAAAATGAGCCGTAACCATGGCAACGGGCTATATATAGAATTGAAAATGCAATTTTGTTTACTTGCACCCCAAGGCCCTTCCACCAACAAAGTATAAAAAAAATTCATTTTTTGACCGTGAGCAACTATGTCAACTATTTACCTGAACTGACTCTTTAGATGTATAATAAAAGGCTTCATCAGGCCTGGATATTTGAGTGAAAATTGCCTTTTTCTTAAAATAAAATAAATCCAGCTCATCATTGCTCGCTACCAAGTAAGTTGTCATGCTATACATTATTTTGAGTTAACCAACAGTGGCAAGTGCCATTAAGAGGTACAAAATATTATAAGTTTTGAAATATTGTATCTATGAAGCTACAACAAATATTTTGCACAATCCACCTTTAAAGCACACAAATTTAGAAGTGAAATGAAAGTAGACCTTTAGGCTCGATTGACATCCGTTTCCTTAAAAAAACAACTCATGTTGTATATCTCAAATAAACAGACTTTAAAGGCACTGTGCACACTATTGGTTGTTACTCAAAATAATTGTTAGCATAAAAACTTACTTGGTAACGAGCAACGGAGAGCTGTTGATAGTATAAACATTGTGAGAAACGGCTCCCTCTGAAGTTACGTAGCTTTTTAGAAAGAGGTAATTTCTCACTCAAATATTAAAAGAATTCAGGCCTGAAGCCTTTTATTATGAACACACATTGTGCAACAAGGGTGTTTTTTCTTACTCTCTTGCAACTTCGTTGACCAATTGAGTACAAATATTCACAGGTTTGTTTTTTATGGAAATGTTGGTATACACCAAGTGAGAATCCAGTGCTGTGACGCCCTGTGTGACATCAGAAAACCACTTACTTGCTGCCAGACTCGAAACAGACTTTATTTGCTCACCAAATAAATGAGGGGAAAAGCTTTCAGGGTATTAGAGTATTTCTCTATAATTATAACTGGTTTGATCGCAGCTGTCAAAATTCCAGTTATTAGGCTGTACATAATCTATGACAAGTGTTTTTTTTTAAGTTTAGATACCAAAAATAATGTAAACAAACTTTTATGAATTGAGGGAAGTTACAGAAATAGTTTAAATTCAATGAAGCAATTTTTTCCCCAGTACACTCACATTAAGATAATACAGAATCATTTATATAGTAATATCAAAGAGTACAGATACGATCAATGATATTAAAAACTGAAAAAAAAAAACCATTCTAAGGATATTGTTCAAATAAGGCGCTGTAATAGCCATAGACAATAAGCAAAGGCAACATAACAAACATAAACCGCCAGAAGAGAATGCAAAATGTATCGGCTACCTGTAATGAGCTATAATTATTATAGGGTTAGAATCATTGACAATTACTCCAAAATGTAATGACCATACCATTTTGTTTGGTAATAAGCAATGCTGTTGTTAATGTGCTGTACAAAACTTGGAAACGATTTAGAGAGGGAGAGAGGGATTTAACACAATTTCAAATCTGGAAACGTTTCTCAAATTGTGTGTCCAATTACGGATTATTCTTCATGCGTGATGGACATTACATCCTTTATATTGCGATGTCTCAAAAACTCTACTTTTTGAAACTGAATTTGTGTAGATTAGCTTCATTTACAAAGGATGAAAATAATCGAACAGTTCCAAAAAACAAAGGTATACTTTAAATTTAACGTAGGCCTACTCTCCCCCACGCGTCATTTATTGCGCAGTGGTGAAATCATCAATGTTGAAGTCCTTTGAAATTGTGATTTGCACTCAACATCTATTCCGATTGACAACAAAAACCCCAAAACCCCACAACTACTAAATCTTTAAAGGTTAGTTTGATAATAATGTCTTCATTTACCACGGATTAAAACAATGAAAAAGTTCCAAAACCCCAATAAATACTTTACATTTAAAACACTCTCCCCACGCAATACTCATTATATTCATTTATTGCGCAGTGGGGAAATCGTTAAAAATTGAAGTCCTTTGAAATTGTGTTTCGTACTCATCAATTTTGATTGAAAAACACTACTACTTAGCAAGAACTGACCGACCGTACATCACTCACCATAAAGGAACTAATTGGCCATAACTACTTACCCATGTTTGATTTGAAGTTTCCGCTTGTCCAACGAACGTTTTCGTTGCTACTAAAATCTGTTTATTCTGTTAATTTAAAAACGTATGATTGATAGATTTGGCAAACAAAAAGATGGCTGCCGAGGGATTTAGAGAAATTATTGATTCCAATTTAATCGATTTGTTTGTGCCACGATCAGATAGTATTAAAGGAGTTGTTTAAATGCACTGGACATTATTGGTAATTACTCAAAACAATTACTAGCACAACATATTATACTTGGTATTAAGCATGCAGAGCTGTTGATAGAATAAAACCTTGTGAGAAACGGCTCCCTCTGAAGTAACGTAGTTTTTGAGAAAGAGGTAATTTCTCACTCAAATATTAGAAGACTTCCTTCCCTCATTATTCTCTGGCAACTTTGATGACCAATTGAGCCAATATGTTCACAGTTTTGTTATTTTATGCATATGAAAGGATACACTATGTGAGAACACTGGTCTCTTATAATTTACAAAGGTGTCCAGTGCACTTTAAGTATAATGATTTAAACAAAATTATGATTGGTTTGATTACATTGTTTGCTAAAGGGTTGGTCTGCCCTTTATCTATGGAATTTCACATATTATTTATATATTTATAAACACAAACACAACCCCCGACAGATATACTGGGCTGTCATAAATGTACCCGTTCCAAATGCAGAACGTGTCTGCACATTAAGCCCTCATTTAAGGTGAAGAGTCATACCACTGGCTCTTCATACAACATCAAGACCGACTCTGAATGTAGCACATCTAATGTAGTCTATGTCATATCATGTAAGAGATGTGGGCTACAATATGTGGGAGAGACTAAGACCAAACTTAGTCTTCGCTTTGCGAATCATGTCTCTTCCATAAAGACTAAGAAACCGTACCCAGTCTCTATCCACTTCAACAGCCCCAATCATAGTGTCAGTGATGTTGAACTTCTGGTGATTGAAGCTTGCAATGGTGATGACACACACCGCAAGAGTAGAGAATCACACTGGATTCACCAACTCAAGACAGTCAAACCCTTTGGACTTAACATAAACACTGGTGTTAAATAACTTCTCATTACCCTCCACTTCACTTCGGCCTAAGAACTTATATGTGGTATATTCTGTACATAAAGTATAAATTAATCTTGTTTAAAGTTGTTTTTATAAATTCATCACTGTAACTATCTGATGTAAGTAACCCCCCCCCCCTTTTTTCCACAGGTCCCTCATACCTATTTTTCAAATCATCATACCTTTGATCTTGCTATTCTTATTAATTGACCATTGTTAGTTGCATCATGGTGCAACTTGCTCTCTAATCCTACCCTTTCATGTCTCCCTGCATTGTTGTCGAACAATACATTTACCACTTTTATGGTCCAGTAACCCATCCTTTCATTCTAAACATCCTTTGTCCTCGCCACTTCACTCCTATTGGTTCATAGCCACCAATATTGTCTCTGAAATAGAAACTTTGATTGGCTGTTATTTTCCCGCTTCTTTCTGGATCCTTCCCTTAATCCCTTTCCCCCTCTCTTTTTCTATAAATGGATATGTATTTGTTTGTACTTGTTTTATGCCTCTGAAGAAGGTCCGGATTGGATCGAAAGCTAAGGCCATCTACCCTATTCATTATTTATATATTTATAATATTACGATAACATTTATCGAATGTTTTTTTAAGGACTCCCTTTTTCTAATCCATTTAGAAAGAAAAAAACCCCCCAAAAAAACAAATGACAAGCACAACGACAGTTGCGACCAAGAAATTGCGACCCGTGTCCATCCAAATTTGCATACCGTCTCAATTCAGTGAAAAATAACCTGAATTTTAAATTTTCTTTGTGTGTGCTTATCAGTCCGTGTCAGTGCTCGCCTTTTATGACAGGTGTTGAATTTATTACCTCATTAATTGTTATCTCCCTGTGCAACACAATAAAGGGAAGGTACACCTTTGGTAATTGTCAACGACCAGTCTTCTCACTTGGTGTATCCCATCATATGCATAAAATAACAAACCTGTGAAAAGTTGGGCTCAATTGGTCATCGGAGTTGGGAGAAAACGATGTAAGAAAAACACTCCTGTTTGATGAATTTGTGTGCTTTCAGATAGGAAGTCTTTTATTATTTTAGTGAAAAATTACTTCTTTCTCAAAAACTACGTTACTTCAGAGGGAGTCGTTTCCCACAATGTTTTATACTATCAACAGTTCTCCAATGCTCGTTACCAAGTCAGTTTTTAAGTTAATATTTGTTTTGAGTATTTACCAAATGTGTACCTTCCCTTAACCCTCCCCCCATTTTAATAAAGGCAGTCGACACTATTGGTAATTACTCAAAATATTTGCCAGCATTAAAACTTAGTTGTATTGGTAAAGATCAATGGAGCGCTGTTGATAGTATAAAACATTGTGAGAAATGGCTCCCTGTAGTTTTTTAGAAAGATGTAATAATTTCCGACTCAAATAGTAAAAGACTTCCCACTTGAAGCCTTTTTTATAGGCAAATAAAAGCACACACATTTTGGGGAACATGAGTGTTTTCTTTTATCATTATTCTCTTGCAAGGTTGATGACAGGTTGAGCCAAAATTCTCACAGGTTTGTTATTTTGTACGTATGATGGCATACACCAAGTGAGAAGACTGGTCTTTGAAAAACAAGGAAAATGGGCAACATATCTTGCTCAATGACACAAGTGTCACGACCGGGACTCCAACCGTACGTACACAGGTGATCTGAAACACCAGAGCTTGAGTCGAATGCTCTATGGCCACAACACACAACAAAAGATTACCAATGAATTCAAAACGACGTCGCGTGCAGGGCATGGTTCATTATTGTCCGAGTGTGAAATGAATATTCATTTTATATTTTCGATTTGCGCAAATCGACATTAGATCAGTGTATTAAAACAGATTTCTCGCATCTGTCAGCGTGGAATATATACTTGTGTGTAATAAGACCGCGTGTAAATCGGCTACGGCTACTGATATGGCTTATGGCTGCTGCACCAAAGTTAAAGGGAAGGTGTACGTTTTGTAATCACCCTAAAAAACTAGTGGCAACGAAAAACTTTTTTGAATAGAAGTAGGCAGCTTTCGAAAGTGTAAAACATGTTGAGACTCATTGCCCTTTGAAGTATGTGGTTATGGGAAAACATGTATCAGTTTTCATCCATAAAATTGAACCTGAGAACGTTTCTAAGATTGTGGATTACGGATTATTTTTCCTGCGTGGACTGAACCGCTCAAGATTGTTGACGATATCTCAAAAACGCTACCAACCTTCTAAATGAAATGTTCACAGGTTTTATTGGGAGAGATATGCCAGAGTTTGATTAGCTCTTATTCTGAATTGATATATTTATAAATAATAATTTCAGTGAGACGAAAATTAATTTAGCATGTAAAAACACTGCTCTGTTGACCTAATGTTGACCTTTTATTCAAAAACACACATAAGTATTGTTTGAAGCTAGCTTTGCATGGTGTGGAGAAATAAGAAGAAACTATAAATATATAGTAAACTTGCGGGTACAACCATGTGATTTGGTTGTACCCGCACGTTTACTGTTTATTTATAGTTTCTTCTTATTAAAAAAATACAGCTTCAAAAGCAGTGAGTAGGGATTCATATCATGGCATAAAACTTGATCTACAGAAGGTAACAAAACAGTTTAAAACAATTGAAAAATATCAGGCGATTAGTACTGTTGCATTTATACCATCTTTTGGTTTGGCAAGTCTATTTTCTAACAATTTGTTGGTATTAACGCTCAAATAGGGTGAAGTAAAAGATCGTGATGTGATTTACGTTTTGAATCAAGACTACAGCTCGTTTACAGATAGTGCAATCATTTACAAGGACACCATGTGCATTGAACAACACGCTCAAACCCGTAGAGTTACACGAGCACTCAACAATTCACTGCAATTACTCGAATAATGGCATGCAATCGATTACATTATTATAATGGCAACAATTATTATGTACGTGACACCGCCGGTAAAGTTAAAGGGACGCTTTGTATTTTTTTGTTTTTAACCTACCTGATGGACATTCCCAGGATGGCACTTGTAGGTTCCTCTATTGACGATGTGACCTGTGACATCACATGTTTACAAAAGAGCCACAGAGTCCGGACTTCCTGCAGACACGATTTGAACACAGCTCAATGAAAGAAGACATCAAATCTTATATTTCATGGAGATTGCACTGTTCAATTCATATCAACTTTTGATATGTTGAAAAGGGGCATCAAGCTTTTACTTTCATAACTCTTGGATTTATGTGGAAATTATCACACAAAATGTCAATTTTCCCATATTATCAGTGTAGTATGTTACCTGCCAGAATACCCAAAGTATATACAAGGTCACACTTATTGTACAAGGTAAATGTTGTAGTTACACCAATTTTAGTGGTGGAGACTGCCTTCGGCACCCAGAGCTACCAGCCAATAAAGTCATTGTGTGGGAGCCCACTCACGGCAGGCGTGGCCCCGGAAGACCCACCAAGACCATGCTCAAGACCCTGATCGAGGATGCAGGAGTAGTCAACAAGGAGGAGCTAATCAGCTGTATGCATGATAGAGTTGTGTGGCGAGTCAGACATAGAGCCTGACTCAAACATGCGGCAACGCGACAACTTGGATCGACCATGGAGGAAACAAAATTAGATTCCTCCATGGATTGACTGAGTCCTCCTGCTCTAATAATAAAAAAAAAAATATCTGGAAGTCAACCAAGGGCGAGCGGATCAACAAAGTTTTTCGTGTTCTAATGTGGGGCCATCGCCGCTGATGTAAAAGCTTCAGGAATGATGCCAGGTTTTTGAACTGTTTGTGTTTGGGCAATGCAATAAGTTGAATGGCCATTTGACTTTGTTCTGTCTCTGTGACATTTAAGATCAAGGCTCAGTGGACAGTATCAAAGTCATTTTACTTCGTGAACTAATACGGTCCGCCATTTTGAAGAACCCCTTTTTATTACTCCGACAAAAAATCCTCAAAATCAAGAAAAGAAGAAGAAAAGAAGTCCACCCAAAACTGTTTTAAATTGTGCGTAAGAAAGAGAAATAAAATACTAAAACGGACCAAAATTAGCTTGAATTGGCCTTCCTTTCTGATGAAGGCTATTGTAACAGCACAACCAACTTAAACAGATATACGGGGCCCAAGTTTATGGCTCTGCTTATCTTGAGCAAAGAATCGGCGCTTATGGAAGCAAGGAGTTCCACGCTTACGTCAAGCATACTTCACGAGTAAGCAGGGAATTTTGGCTTGTGTACGTGCGTACTTCATGTTACTAGGCATTGACAGCTAGTGCAGAAATGCAGCGCTTGCCTGCAAGCGGAGAATGGTGACCGTAATCGCAGTATTCGGCAGTATTAAAGCAGACAGAGCCATGCAGTTTGGCTCTGTTTACGAACGAAATGGACCACTGGTATAAATTCAAACGTTTATTGACGTTTCGACATCGGCAGAGTCTTAATATTCGAGGTACTCTGTAACAGCACACACAAACGGGTAAACTGGTGTAACACAATAAGTCAAGTGAAAATCGATAGAAATGAAAGCAGATAGAAAAAGCAGGGGATATTATAACATATAATTTCAAGCCTGTAGTGTTATACCTAGTCATCCATGACCTGTTGATGACTGCCAGGTTTAATGAATCACCTTGAAGTACAGACATAGAGTTCCTTTAAAGGGGCTGTGTCGTCATATGATCAGTTTCATAGAGCTGCTTATTAAGCAGAGAGTTATCCTTTACCACCTTTCTGGTAAGCACAAGTAAGCGGGATACCGGCTTATGTACATATGACAAGGTACTTTGGGTGGTAACCTTATTCTGATTAGCATAATTTTGTTTGACCCCAGTGAGGGCGCTTCTTGACCCCAAATGAGGGCGCTTTTTGAGCGTGTGACGTCACATGCAAGGGGTCTTTTGGCGTTGATTTTCAGAGTTTCCACTCCCAGTGACAAGAGGTAATTGATACGGTGAGCTGCCCAGCGAGGCTGGCTGTGCATCTACATTTAAACCAATTTTTAAACCAATGTAAAAAGATAACATAAGCCTTTTAAAAAAAAAGCCATTAGACTCTTTCGGTAAACAGTATTGTCCAAGGCCCAACTTCGTGTATCACAACATATAACAAATAACAAACCTGTGAAAATTTAGGCTCAATCGGTCATTGAGTCGGGAGAAAACAACGGGGAAACCCATACCTTGTTTCCGCACGTTTCGCCGTGTCATGACATGTGTAATTTATTATTGTTTTAATGTTTTCTCATAAAGTAAAGCATTTCATGGAATAATAATTATTTCAAGAGAAGTCTTTCACCATTACCTTCTGCAAACCCTATAAGTAAATTGTAAATCTGTGAACTTTATATTTGTTTCTGTTCCGAAAGTGTAAAATGGCTTTAACTTCAATGTCAAGATAAATGAAAATCATTATTTGAAATTTTTGATTTACACAATAGACCTACATCTTTTATCAAATCTTCCGTAAACAGGAAGACGTGACAGAACGTTTGGTTGCGCAACTCGTGATGTCTAATATGGCAGCGCTCTGCATTGAAGATCGCGACACCGCAACATATTTTTTTTGTAATTTTGGTACTTTTTGCTGAGGTCCTCATCAACTAATTAAGTTGTTTTTTCAGCTCCACCTCACCGTGTCGCCAACCACCGAAAAATACACTATCTTCGTGACAAGAAAATAATATCGTCTGCTTATCGTGTTGTTGTCCACCATTTTAAAACCATCCACGAATACCTCCGAAGTACGTTTCGCCGCCTAAGGTTGCCAACGTTCGCTAACGGTGGTGGCACGTAACTCGTTCCACTCGAATTTGTTGGCGAACGCGGGAACGTACCCCTGCTTTGACCATGACAACACAGCACCTTTAACTAGCTTGAGTTGTGCACAACTGCACACGCTCGATTTATCGTTCATTGATGCTGCACTACAGTGTCCATTGTCGATATTTACCCCTGGTCATGGATATATATAGGTCGTCTTGATTGCTGAGTCGCTGGAGAGATATTCATTGGGAACTTCATTTTTATGAGCGCCAATGTTCCAACAAGGAGCTTCATGAACGTGCAGTCAAACTCTGTTATTAGGACTGTGTCATAACGTTTACATTATGAGATCATTGAGGTGTACATGTGAAGGTCGCTGACTTATGCTTGGGGTTGGTGAGCAGACTGTTGGTGAGTACTACACGGGAAACTACCCGATTCCGAGCTTGTGTGCAAGGTAAGGTATACGTTCATCAACAGCAGCATTTAGACTGTGCTCATCCAGTTTAAGAGGGTCGATTTCACAAAAAGTTAGGACTAGTCCTAACTTAGGACTAGTCCTAGAAGATACACAAATAGCATAGATAGTCCTAAATTAGGACGAGTAACTGGTCCTAACTCGAGATAAGACTAGTCCTAACTCTTTGTGAAATCCACCCCTGGACACTTATGGTCAATACTAAAAATTGTGAGCATAAGGACTTACTACGGGCAATGCAAAGCTGTTGATAGTATAAAACATTGTGAGAAACGGCTCCCTCTGAGGTAACGTAGTTTTTGAGAAAAAGGTAAATTCTCACTTCTAAAGAAGACTTCAGTTGAAGCATTTTATTATGCATTTGAAAGCACGTAAATGCAACATGTTTTTCTCTCTCATTATTCTTTTGCAAACTCGATTACCAGTTCAAAGGTTGTTATTTTATACATACTAAAAATAATGTTGGGATACACCACGTGAGAGTACTTGTCTTTGACATTTACCAATTAATGTGTCGAGTGTCTTTATGTTGTCATTTTCTCCTGTAGTTTGTTCTTCTGTCTGTCTTTTTGTTTGTTTCATCTTTGTATTGTTCTTAGCATGTACCTTTAGTGTATGTGTTTAGTTATTTTAAGGCAAGCCGCTAAAAGCTACCTGGTTTATTTTGGGCCTTGCCTCCACTCGCTTTCCTGCTGATGTTATCTCATTCTGTCTGTTATTTGTATGCATTACATTGTAGTTCTGTAATTTGTGGAAATGTGTTAGTGGAAACAATGTTAAGGTCTTTCTTTCAGCTTTGGTCCATGTTGTTCCTTCATAAATCCTGAAAGTCATCTCTACGTGTTCTTTTCTGTCTACCTCCTTTCATTTCCCTGTCCTTGGTTGCTAATCCATTATCTTGTTGTCAATCTGTTGTCATTTCTTCGGGCAGTGTGTCCAGCCCATCTCCATTTAGCTTGTTTTATTGTTCTGATGATATCTCTTAATCCAGTTTTCTTTCGTATTTCTGTGCAATCCTGTATCTTATTAAAATAAGTAGCATTTGCCTCTCCATTGCTCTTCGTGTTGTGCAGAGTTTATGTTGAATCAGTTTTGTTGTTGTCCATGTTTCTACTCTATAAGTAATTGTTGGTAGCACATCATATACTTTTCTCCAACTGCCATTATAGGTATGTTTTTGTCACTTATTCCCCTGTATTGTCCAAAGGAGCCCATTTGCCGTAAAAAAACCCCAAACCTTCCAACATAATATGCACCAAATTGAAATAGTGGTTGTTGTATCTGTTGCATTAAGCAGTCAAGTAACTATATTATTGGTGGTGCAATTGACAGTCGACTTTGTAGCATTTGGCAGAATTTAGAATGGAGGAGCCAAATCACCATTACACTTACGTGCATACTGCATATTTTTAGCAGGGCAAACGCCCTTGCTCAGTCGTAACACAAACAACATACCTGCACAATGCAACAAAATCCCATGTTGTATTTTGGATGTATTTGGCATGGTTCTCAATTCAACGGAATTACATTCAGATGTTTTTTTCAGGGTATGTAAATTTAGATGGATCCTAAGTAATGGGGGTCAAGGTTCCCGGTTGACACTCCATTTTTGCGTTGTCGTTCATTTTAATTTCTTTTTCCAGATATTTGTACTGATAATAATATTAATAGTGACTTCTAATACAGCGCGCATATTCATCACTCGGTGGCGCCCAAGGCGCTTTAACATAAAGTATTTTCCTGCAAGGTTTGTTGGACTACGTTTGAACTGTGATACCCAATCCATAGCACCATGCTGTGCTCAATATACTGCCAATCAAACCAGTAACACCAGGGTGAACACCTTCTATTTGCAATAAGTGACCTGGGTTATTTTACGTGCATTACGCACCACACGGGATCAACGGCTTTACGTCCCATCTGAAGGACGGAACAATGGTTAAGTGTCTTGCTAACGGACACATTGATTTACCATGCTGATCCGTAGTCATTTTGTATCCTTTCAGAAAGCAACATGGACTGGAAGCGCCTACTTCTCCTGATTCTTTCGTTTATCGTGTACCTGGCTATTGGCGGTTTTGTCTTCTCTGCTCTGGAGGGGCCAGAAGAATCAAGTACACGTACTGACATAAGAGGTTATAAGGAGAATACACTGTCGGAATTAGACTGCCTTTCCGATGAGAGACTAGAAGATATGATCGAGCAAATCATAAGAGCGGTTCACGCTGGTTTAGATCCAAGACATAATCTGACAAGCAAGAGTCATTGGGACTTCAGTAGCTCCTTCTTTTTCTCCGGGACAGTGGTGACTACTATTGGTTACGGGAGGCTGTCACCAAGAACACAAGCCGGTCAGAACTTCTGTATTATGTACGCTTTGGTTGGGATCCCGTTTCTCGGGTGGCTGCTCTCCGTTGTAGGTGAATTCTACCGGGAAAGCTTCCGTAGGTTAACCGACAGGCTTGATCATCTTTTGCATGACTACTGCTCTGTGACACAGAGAAAATTCAGACGCTGCATGATGTGGCTTATTGTGGCGTCTATCAGTTACTCCGTGTTGGTCCTTATCCCTGCTGTACTGTTTACCTTATTAGAGGATTGGCCGTACCGGATAGCTCATTACTATTGCTTCATCACACTGACAACCATAGGATTTGGTGACTATGTTGCTACTGCCGATGATACCGAAAATGACCCGCGCGAGGAGTTAGAAATACTTTATGATATCGCTGTTGTCTTTTGGTACATATTTGGTCTCTCGTTTTTCGCTGTTGTAATCAGCACAATTGGGACAAGTCAGCAGAAGGCTGCAGCTAAGATTGAGTCATCTTTAAAGAAGTGTCCGGTTAGGGAGAACACGTATAATTTGAACCATCATAACTTAGGAGATGACGTAGTACAGGTCAAAGTTCAGGGAGGTATTGTTGGACCAATACGTTATCATACACCGGGGCCTGTTCTGAGCAACACAAATCCCGTTGATCGAATCAAAGAAATAACCTCAGAAGTAGAAAAACACGATATTAGAGAATGTAGTCAGGTTGAATCTGAAACAGTGGATATGGCTTCAGCTTCAAATGTGTTGCCAAAGATGTCCAATACTTCATCACATGATGACACAGCGATCTAGCCATAGCTGTAACCGTATCTTTAGCCGTATAGGCCATTTTCGAAACGACTGGATTTGGCTTTGGATTCGGCTCAGGGTAGCTTGGCCCCGCGGTTGTTTTGACAGTGGCGCGTGCTTTGTGTATACGCGCCCAGGGTTTCAGACGAGAGGACGGAGTCTGAAGCCGAATCCAAAGCCGAGGTTTCGAAATGGGCCGTAGTCGCACAGCCTAATAAATAATATTTGAACTGGTACCAGGTCAAATTTTATAAAACTGATGCTTCAAGGGCAGGTTTACGTTTGGTGCTCTCTCTTAAAATACAAGCTGTTGGTAATAGAAGCCTAACAACAGCTTTCGGAAGTAGAAAGCATTATTTGAATGATTCCCCTCTAAGAAATATGACCCAAAATTTGAATTTGAGAAAAGTTAGTAACGCTTCTCAGATTGTGTTATTCGTATTAGGACATCGCTCCGGATTTTTGGCGACATCTTGAAAATGCAACCACACATTAGTTTTATTGTAAACATCTGCATTCATTATTAAATATTAACACAATTATCTAGGGAACTTTATTGGCTTCCGATTAGCCAATTCATTTTTGAACTTGATGACAAGTCGTTAGGCGCCGCCTTTGTTACTAACATACTTTCTGCTTCATGCAACAGTCACAGTGCAATTATACACATGCAACGGTCGTAGGTAGCGCGTGGCAGCTCTAATAATTGCCACTGACTCTCACCATTCTCACACACACATACTGGGATCGAGGATGAGTGTACCGTGAGTGTACCGTCCCCGTGACCACACCGTGACTATTACCGACTTGAATTTAAGACTAATTCACTTGAGGACTGCTCTTCTATAGTTTATAAATGCTTAAAAAACTACTCCTCGACCTAGTTCCACTTTACTGTCACATTACAATCACTAAAAACAGTACTGTCACTAAAAAGCTAGGCCTATGATTTCGAACAATCTTCTTGTCAATAGGGAGTCTGTTACTTCTGCATTTTATAATTGCTTTAATGTGAGTAACCTTGATGGAATAGCGCATTTTAAATGTTAATTTGTATGTTATGGTCTAGCATTTTCTTCAGAACTAACTACACCGGCATTTTTTCACGGATAAACTTCGTTTCAATGCAATGATGGCAATGAATGTTGCTTGATGTCACTTGAATAATTAAAACAGTTTTAATTTTTAAAAAAATTTTGTGCTGGTACATCGTTGAATTGCGAAACCGTATATTGAGGACTGTACGTGGAATTTAACAGCCAATTAACATTGATGGTCGCTGATATTTAAAGGAATTGGACACCTTTGGAAATTGTCAAAAAGGCTAGTATTCTGACTTGGTGTATCCCGACACATGCATTATTAAGCCTGTGAAAATTTGGATTCAGTTATTGGTCGTCGAAGTTGAACTAAAATAATGAAGCAAAACATCCCTTGTTGCACAAAGTGCTTTCAGCTGCCTGAAAAATGCTTCAGACCTGAAGTATTTTATTATTTGACTGAGAAATTACCTCTTTCTCAAACACAGCATTACCTGAGGTAGCCGTCTCTCACAATGTTTGTATACTATCAACAGCTCTCAATTGCTTATTACCAAGTAAATGTTATGCTAATATATTTTGAGTAATTACCAAAAGTTTCCAGTACCTTTAAGTTGTTTTGAGAAGAAATATTACATTAAACTCAAAACAGAATCGATTAAAAATTCGGTTGCAATTATTACCTTGAACTCAAAGTGCAAAATCGATGTCATTAAACAGTCGTTTGTCGTCACGTGATCCGACAGGTGTTTCCAGCCCCATTTAATAGTCATCCATCTTTTGATTGCAACGTCACAGCTCGATTTGTTTGCCAACCAAGGTTTGAAAGAAGCCATAACTGATAAACAAAAACAGCTAGCAATAGTTTGTAGCAAAATAACACAAATATTGAAAAATAGTATTGAACTGAAATTGTTAGAACAAAGCAATCAATAATTGTGGGATATATTTTTTAATTGAAGGTTTGCATAAGTATCAGATTTGGTCACAACATCTGTTTAGCAATATTAATAATTTTTGTTTACTTTCAACTGCTGTGCCAACAAGCACGGTATGTTTATCAACAAAAGAAAGAACTAGAATACGGAGTGCGGATCTATAAACAGCATTTGAACCCAGTTGTTATGAAATGCATATGGTTAGAAAGATGTAAAAGTAAAATAAAATGATCCACACAACTATGTCTCAAAATTGCGTGGTTTTCCTTGTCTTGTACGTCGTCATCTAACACTGCACGCCATTGATGAAGTCAAATTGTGACTCCACAGAAAGGCTGCCCTTGTTAGGTCGCAAAGTAAAAGGAAAATCGCGCAATTTCGAGGCATATTTTTGTGGATCATTACATTCTACTTTGAAAACATCTTTCTAACCATATAATTATGCATTTCATAACAAACGGTTTCAAACGTTTTGATAGACCAACTCGCCCGATCCAAGGTTCCTTTAAGCCCACATTTACACAGGTTTGTTATTTCAGGTGTTATAATTGATCCATATCTCTATGGGTTGATCACACAAGTTATGAACACTGTATGTGACTAATTTATCAGCTACACCAATTCCGTATAAAACATTTAGTTGAATAAAATGCTATCGCATCCCTCAATGGGAAACTGAATTAAAGGCAGTGGACACTATTGGTAATTACTCAAAATAGTTGTTAGCATAAAACCTTACTTGGTAAAGAGAAATGGGGAGAGGTTGATAGTATAAAACATTGTGAGGAACGGCTCCCCCTGAAGTGGAGTAGTTTTCGAGAAAGAAGTAATTTTCCACGAATTTGATTTCGAGACCTCAGATTTAGAATTTGAGGTCTCGAAATCAAGCATCTGAAAGTACACAACTTCGTGTGACAAGGGTGTTTTTTCTTTCTTAGTTATCTCGCAACTCCGACGACCAATCGAGCTCAAATTTTCAGAGGTTTGTTATTTTATGCATACAGCAAGTAAGAAGACTGGTATTTGACAATTACCAATAGTGTCCACTGGCTTTAAGGTTTCAACTCTAGAGGCAAGGGCCCAATTATTTCATAAAGCTATTAATAAAGAAAAATTCTGCTCTGCGAGGTCCTTTGCTATAAGCGAGAAATGAGTGGGGTACCAGTCACACCAATGGTAAATGTACGTTATTATGACTGGTAACTTATTTTTTGCTAAGCCCAAGTTGACTGTTAGCAAGTTTGTGTGCCTTACAGGCTTTTAAGTTCGGCCCTCGGCCCAATTTCATAAAGCTGTTTACCCGGAAGCAGAGTTTTGTGCTTATACTGTAGCAGAAACAAAATGTGTGTAAGTATATTTCACTGTGCTTTTTCAAGTAAGCAGAAGACGTCTAGGTGTGCATGCGCGTTAGCCACGGGTTTGCTTTGTTATGTCACTCGTGTGCTTACCGCGGTGGGCCAGCATGTACCCCCTTGCTTACGGTAAACAGCTTTATTCAATAAAAGTGCTGCAAATGGACTCTCTGTTAGCACAGTACGTATGCTTACATTTTTTATGAAATCGGGCGTGGGTCACTTTAGTTAGCACGAAAGTATTGTAAGTGAAATAGACTGTTTTCAGAAAATGGTCAGAAATAACTATGGCTCCGTGAGTGACAATGACTTGCTGTCAAATTGCTATACTGTGCATGCCATCAACCATGGATCTACATGGTATCAACTGCGCTAAAAACGACGGGCAAACTAAACGTAGAACTGGACTATAATGACCTCATAGTAAGCAATTATTTGCCGGCACACGCATATTGAATATTATAATATGAAACAGGTACATGTATACACAACAAAGGGCAGCGGATGATAAAGGGTTTTAATATCCACTACATTATGGAGACCGAGGATATAATAAAGGGTTAAACACAGGTCTCCAGGGAGAAATGAAAGAACAATTTGTCACCATGGGGATGTTATCAAATGAGTGAGTTAAAGGCACTGTCCACTTGGTGTATCATAACAAATGCATAAAATAACAAACCTGTGACGATTTGAGCTCAATTGGTCATCGGAGTTGCAAGAGAATAACAAGCGAAGAAACGCCCTTGTTGCACACTAGCTGTGTTCTTTCAGATGCCCTAAAAGGCTTCATGCAAGAATTGTTTTTTTGAGTGAGAAATCATCTCTTTCTTATAAACTATATACGTTACTTCTGATGGAGCCTTTCTCATAATGTGTTATACTATAAACAGCTCTACATCTCTCGTTACCAAGTACGTTTTTATGCTAACAAATATTTTGAGTATTACCAAGTGAACAACAAAGCAGCGGAACATACTCAGTAAAAAAAGTGTTCGGCACAATTTTCTGTTGTAGCAGAGGTTTTGAATTTAAAGGAACACGTTGCCTTGGATCGGTCGAGTTGGTCTATAACCGAAATGCATTGAAATCTTGAGCGCCAAAATATCGTACGCCCTCCTCTGAGTTGTCGTAGGTGTGCCATGGCCCTCTATAGACCTTTATCACGCGGTTACCATCTTGGTCATGTTCCCTGTTTCCAATAAAGGTAACGAATGCTAACATTCATTGCGCAAACATGGTACCTGACTATTATTTCGCTTAGCCTCAGTTTGGTTATAATTAGTTGGAATGGAGTAAAATCAAGATGGTCAGATGGCCAAAATCAAGATGGCATACAAACTTTAACCCCCCATGTCCAGATGTCTTCCGATGATGAACACTGAATCAGAGCAAGATAAGCAGTTAAATAAAGCGGTGCAAACTGACTGACAAAGTTGATAATTTTTCACTTTTTTAATTAACGGAATTTATTGATACGCAGATGTTCCCCTTGAAGTTATTTTAGTTACAACTTACTAATAATTAATATTCATAAAACCTAATAAATATGCAGATACTATTTATAACTATTTAGCATTTAGTAATTAACAGAAAAAAGCTCTGGACCAGCAACGAACTCTAACAAGGCTTCCCGATCTTACTTAAAAAATATCAGGGCCGAGTTTCACAGACCAACTTAAACAGAAATTTGCCTAACACCTTTTCTGTCCACCATCTGAGTTAAGCTTCTTCTGACAGCGCCCTCTTTTGGAACATCTTTCTTGGGTGGTATCTTATTCTGGCAAGCGTAGTAACAGCTCGATGAAAATGGCCCACTGTGCGCAAAACCGTTTTGATAAACATGCATCTACAAAAAAAACGACCACATTGATGAAAGATATAACTGTCAATGAAGAGCTATCATTGGCTGAAATGATGCCTAACGCGTACAAACGTGCACGTTTCCAAGATGGCGGCCAATGCAAAATATAGCTCGACACTTAAACGGCTTTCCTCCCAAAGTTGAACGAGAATGACGAGACACCACGTTTTAAAAGTGTTTTTTTAAATGTTTGATACTCTTTACTTTGAAGATAAATAAAGAAAAATAGTATTGCTCATCTTAAGTGCATGGAGTTAAGGATGACCATGTAAAACATGATCGCGTTGTAAGTGCACTACGTATACCAGCATTGTATTTTTGTCAGCACTTCTCTTCCCGAGGTTAGTGACGTCACAAAAAAGCGGCGGCCATTTTGAATCTCACACGTATCACACAGACCAGATACAACATTGACCAACAACTTTTGTCTTTGTTCCTCAAGCTTGTTTATGCCCACAATGTTTAACTAGTCGTCGCATCAAAATAATGGCTTACAAAAATTGCATGGCAAACCAATGTGCTATTCTGTGAGATTCAAAATGGCGTCTACTGAATTCAAAATGAACACACGCAACCTACTATAAAGTGTTTATTATAAAAATACAGACCAGGTTTGCGTTTTCGCGGTCGTAACCATAACTGTTTTGGTTTGCCACTGGTTAATAGGGTTTTAAAATTTGGATTATGGAAAAACGATAAAGAAAGGTCTGCGGTAAACACCAATGATAACATGGTGCCACCGCAAACCTTAATATATTTGCCATTATTTGATATTGGCCATTGACAGAAACAGTTATTGGTTACAGCTACGAAAGCGCACCCGAGAGCAAATTCGATCATGCGCCAATTTTTTCAACCACTAGTCAATGTTCCATGGTAACCTAAGGAACATTGTCCCATGTTAACCTACGCATGAAATACATCCTGGGTACCAGTCAAAATCGCCCAATGGTCGACAATAGACTTTTGTCACGGTGTGGTCATCTTAATTTTACTCCATTCCAACTGGTGCCATGTTTGTCCAATGAATGTTAGCATTCAATATTGTTATGGAAACAGGGAACATGTCCAAGATTGTGACAGCGTGATAAAGGTCTATAGTCAAATTTTGTCCCTTAATCGAACTTGCTCCGAGCGGTTAAACGTAAAGGGCGCCACCAACCGATCAGTTCATCAGAGTGGCTAGTACTGTCGCCAGTATGACTGTGAAAACCACACTATGCCCAAGCTTAGTGGCTGCGTTGCAATTGTTGTCACTGCAGTAACAAACCTAAGTAAAACGAACAAGGAAACAAGTTTATAAATTATCTTTACGTAAAAGCTTGAAACTCTTGAAAATGAAAAAATTCTATGATATCAATGAATCGTTACACTTTGGAGGAATGACTTAATTGGCCATTATGTGGTACCATTTATAGCTAATTACCCAAATTCAAATGATAATTTATAAGATTTTGTGTTTGTTTAGGGAGTGCTGTTTGGTATGGAAGAGTTCCAGGGACATTGAGTAATTTAAGACCAGAGCTATATTATATTGACCCCATGCCCTGACGCGCATGATCGGTGCGCAAATCAAAGTCCAAAAGCAACGCTAGCCTGTTAGGTCCTGGCGACATTTTGGTACAGGTTTGGGGCTACATTTAGATCAGGCTACATTTAGGTCAGGCTACATTTAGGTGCCGCACAGACGTCACATTTTGAAGTCGTTAAACAACACCAGAGATTGGCCTGGTACGGACGGATCTCGCATTCATTTCGCAGTCAAATTATAGTAAATTTTTACATAAGACACCATGTGTATCAAATGATATCGCTGGTTCTGTAAAAAACCCAATACATGCCGGAAAGGCATTAAGGAATTGGTTTATTTTTAAACACAATGCATCACATCTCTACGTTATGTCTAACATGTTCGTTATTAACAACTGTAAACACTCCAACCACCACGTACTACGCACACAACAAACACCTTTATTACAAAAACCTTGGGTCTTAGCTCAATATTTTTCCTTCAAGTTATTTGTGTTTTGATTATTAACAATGCACCGTAATTGCTTCGCTTCCAGCAATCGATTTGCCGGAAGTTCACTGCGCGCCAATTTTACGGACGCGCTATTCCGTTGTTGGTTTATTATTGTTCAGGTCTGACGCTTAAGGCACTGGGCACTTTTGATATTAACTACTGAAAACAAACATAAGCATAAAAACTTAATTTCAAATGACTCCCTATGAGTTTTTGAGAAAAAGGTGATTTCTCACAAAATATTTGAATTAGTACCAAAAGTGTGCAATACTTTAAAGGTATGGACACCATTGGTAATTACTCAATTTAGCATAAAAACTTGCTTGGTAATGAGCAATGGAGAGCTGTTGGTAGTATACAACATTGAGTAGCGGCTCCCTCTGAAATAACGTAGTTTTTGAGAAAGCGGTAATTTCTCACTAAAAAAAATTGAATTGAATAAGAGACCTCAGCTGAATATTCGAATTCAAGGCATCTGAAAGCACACAACTTGGGCGATGAGCAGTTAAAGTCAACATTTTTCAGAGATTTGTTATTTTATGCATACGTCGAGATACCAAGTGAGAATACTGGTCTTTGACAATTACCAATAGTTTCCAGTGTCTTTAAACAGGCATTGAATAGGACCTTTCGACTCGCGCAAAAAGTCATTTAGGGAGTGTACGACCCCGTTTTTTTTTATATGTCCGATGATATCAGGATTCAAATTTTGTTTCAAAAAAATATTCAATAAAATAAATTTACAAAATGTTAACATCATATATGTTATATATTTCTGGTAATGAAACCAAGGATGCCGCATGCGTGATTTTTTACTGTAGCTCGCAAGCCTGAGGAAACTTTCAAACAAGGTTGCAAACAATTTAAATTTATCTTGTAAGTCTGCTGCCACCTAGCGTTCCAAAGTTTCCAATTATATGAACATCAAATTAAACCAACCTCGCCGCTGAACCTGGTCATAGTTCCGAATCCCTCAGATTCCCCGCCTATCAGACTGATGTCATGGGACGCCTTGTCCTGTGCGTCATCTCTGAAGCAAACCTTCTTAGTTATGGATTCATCATAACCCGCAGGCTTGACGAGACAGCGACGGAGAATCGCCTGAACGTTGGTTGTGCCACCTTTGGGGAAAATCGGAAGGAGACAAAACTTTATGAAGAGGAGGTTTAAAACATTCTTCTTTAATTTATGAATTGGCGCGTAAGGAAATGTATCCATTTTTAAAACACTAGGGAGGTCAGTACTGGCATCTCAACACACGTCTCTCGGCTTCTACATGATGCCTCCAAACCTCATTCATTTGTTATTCTCTGCCTTGTAAAATAACCTTGTTTATTGGTTACTTCTTTATAAATTATTGTTATGGCTTTGTACTGTTTTCTAGAAGTTTGAAAAAATGTGAGAATTGAATTGAATTGAATTGAATAGACCTTTACCATGCTGCCTCCATCTTGGTCATGTTCCTCGTATCGAAAAACAATAATGTATGCTAATAATCATTTTGCAAACAGGAACCAGACTATTTTGTTCTTCCAGCCTCGGTATGGTTACATAGATATCAATGGGAAAAATTGAAGATGGCTGCACCATGATAAGGGTATATAGGCTACTTACTGCCTGGAACATCAAATGTGTATGTCCCGTTGACTTTCCCACACACGTATTCTTTGTCATCGTTAGGGCAATGATCTCCAGCGTACACTTGGGTCTTTTTGCTGAAATCTCTGCAATATTGGTTCTTGTAGAAGTTTGGTACATCAGGGGGTGGGGCCGGGGAAAACGCCAGATGTATGCAACTGTAACAATGAATGGCAGAAGCTGGGAAGAAAAGGAAAACATGAGGAAAAAAACTAGACAACATGCGAAACTGAGTGATAAAATTCAGCAAGCAAAACTATAAACCTTTCCGGTGTTGACTAACAAACCGCGCTGATTGGCATAAACGGCCGAGTGTTAGTAAAAACCTTCGATCGTGTTCTTTTAACCAAATTCGTTTTCTGCAAACTTTCAATCAAATAAAATACCTCCCGTGGTTGGTGGCTTTGTTTCCCTTAAAGTCAATACTAATTTGTGATCGTGTGTAACATTTTAACAAACTATGAATATCTGTTTTAGTTTTGCTTTTATGGCTTTGTATAGTTTTCCAACCTCTGGAAAAACTCGAGCTGTGACATTGCAATAGAAAGGTCTATATATAGATCCGTTATTGGCCTCCATATTTATGTCGAACCATGGAAAAGTAAACGCGTGAACGCACTGCGCATGACCTATAGCTATTTTTCATTCATGAAGTCATTGTGCTGCGAAACCGCCATTTTGTGCTTACTGTACACTTTTTAATGTAATGCTGCTAACCGTAAGCACACGAAAAGACAAGCTAAATAACCTTCCGGCGCTTACTGCGCCAAAACTAAAGACGTAACAGTACAAATCCATCGTGAAACGCGCAAGACTGCCTTATACCCCATGCTTAACATCATGTGAACAAAGTTTACAACATTTTTGGTATTACGGTGAGCACGAAAATTTCCTTACCGCTAAGCAGCCCTATGAAAAAGGGTCCAGTACTAGGGGGGGGGGAATGTTTTTGAGCGTGTGACGTCACTTACATGAGGTTTATTGGGTTTTGTATCTCTCCAGCTACCGGAGCTCTGAAAAAGCTACTCCAAACTTTTGGGATATTTATCTCGGGATAGGATTGAGACAAAACATTTTGGATTTAGAGTAATTACTTTACTTACCATCGTGCAGGAAAGCCGCACATAAGCACGTCAGCAAAACAGCCCAAACGCCACCTACGAAGACATTTTAGAAACAAAAATGTCTTAAATGGAGTATTCCTTTTGTTTTGTGAACAGTTCGATTGTTTCAATCCTTTAAAAATGAAGTTGTATGTATTTTAACATCATTTCAAAAAGTGGTTGCGTTTTGAGATTTTGCCAAAACTCCCGGAGCGAATAATAATGCCAAAGCAGGAATGATTATCCCTGAAGAAATATCACAATCTGAGAAGCGTTACAGCAGTAACCTTTCTTTTACTCACATGTTTGGTCGTGCTATTAAGAAATATTTCCTGGTCAATTTAAGAAAAAAGCCATTTTGCACCCATACTCAACTCTGGGCCAAAGAGCTGCTTAAATATACTGATGGACACTAATGGTAATAGTATTGTGTAATTGTCAGTGATCAGTATTCTCAATTGGTCTATCCCAACTCATGCAGGAAACAACAAACTTGTGAAAATGTGGACTTAATTGGTCGTCGAATAGAGGACTTCGAGACCACAGCTGAGGGTGAGAAATTACATCTTTCTCAAAAACTACATAACTTCAGAGGGAGCCATTTCACACATTGTTTTATACTGCCAACAGCTCTCCATTGGTCGTTACTAAATAAGTTTTTGTGCTAAACATTATTTTGAGTAATTATCAATAGTGTCCAGTGCCTTTAAAGTATTGCTCAACCAAAACTTATATACCCCTTTCAAAAGGTACACCACGGCATGGCACGTTTTGGCTGGTAACCTAATTCTAGTAAGCACAATATGTGTTGAGCAGTTCTATGAAATTGGGACCAACTATCTTAAACCGAAACGTCGACATCCCACGAATCATTGATTTCAAAATGGATTCATCTCGCTATAGACACAATAATTTTAAGGGGAAAATTCCTTGCTTGTTTTTCTATCAGCAAATTATTTGAAATGCAAGGGACACACGTTTAAGTTAATAATAGTTTATACAGAATCTTGATAAAATGCTTACCCATTTTCCTCACGTTCAACGTCTAAATTTTGTGTATTTTCCGATGGTCAATATAACCTAAAACTAACAGCTATTAACTATACGCAATTTTAAAATTATTTTTGTTGTTGTCTGAAGCGAACAATGCCTCTCACGAAAAAAACATATCATCACAAATTTATCGAATTGGTTCATATCGATTACATTGACTGGTTCCCTTGAGTGAGATATACGTTACTAATGTACCTGAGTGTGGGGACAGCGAAATGTACCATGAGTGACACGTGCTAGTTTGATAAGTGTGATTCCACTGGTACTTCGCAGCATGGTTGTAGTAGGAATGTATTGTGATCAATAATGGGCGCCAGCGATAATCTTTTGTGATCGGTGTTATTTTGTTTATTGATTATGTTTAGCCTTCGATTAAAGGCTGTTGTTGTTTTATCAAAGAATGTCGTTACAATGATTTGCTTGCTTGTTTCCGATATAAAGGGCGAATGGTCCTGGGAGTCTAATGAAGCTCCTAAATAAAAGGGAGTAGACCCTATTGGATATTACTCAAACTAATTGTTAGCGTAACAATTTACTTGGTAACAACCAATGGAGAGCTGTTGATAGTATAAAACATTGTGAGAGGTGGCTCCCTCTGAAGTAACATAGTTTTTGAGAAAGATGTAATTTCTTTTAAAAAGACTTCATCAAGGCCTAATGCCTTTTATTATGAATCTGTGAAAGCACACAAGTTTGTGCAAGAAAAGGTGTTTTTTCATCTTCTCATTACTCTTGCAAATGCGATGACCAAAACGCCCATAATTTCACAGATTTATTATTTTGTGCACATGTTGGGATACTCTAGGTGAGAAGGCTAGTCTTTGACAATTGCAGAAAGTGTCTAAAAGGGGTCAAGGGTTAATGTCAACGACTGGCTGTGGTAAGTTAACATTTCCTGTGATATCTGATGTTACCACATAACCACATGAATATTCAGTACCACGGGAACTCTTACCGCTTATCACTTCATAATCATCAAATAAACACTTAACAAAACTTACTAAGAATTTGTAATTTTCTTTTGCGCATGAGTAAGCTATCATTAATACATTATCAAACTGACAAACAAAATAATTATAAACGGATTTCAATTTCTATTTTTGTGCAATTTTTATTTCTTTAACACCATTGTGCAAATAATATATAGGTTTTCCTGGCAAAATTCATCAAAAATAACTTAAAAATAACTGAAATTAAACGTCAATCAAATTCACAAAAGTTGCCCTAAATCATTCAAACTGGTGTTCTTTTAAGCCACTTTTGCATATCAGGCGTGGAATTACACGAAGGCCACAGAGGCCCCAGCCTCCATTGCCCTAGTCTTGGCCGTATTGCTCCTTCAAAAGTTCCCCATCTTTAAGATTTTCCAATGGAAGCCTATGAAGAATGGAAATGGCCTTGCCCTCTCAAAGATTACAATATAGGCCTGGCATTCAGTTTCGTTTTCGTGCACATATGATTTCATTCTTCTCATTCAGATTTGTATCAATCTTCATTTAATATAGGCATCAAAGACAAATTTCCCACACTTTCAGTTGAATTTCTACTAGCTGCCAGTTTACAACACCGATGAAATTTGAATTGGCTGAACAGCCTCTAGCTGTTGGCTTTTGCGAATTTGAAAGATGTTTGTGAAATGAATTTGAAGGATCTAGATTTGTGAATTCTAGATTGTTAAAATAGAATTTGGTTTGCAGTAACACCATGTGTGTATCTACTTGCAAAGTCGATGTTCTTTTGAGAACTACAATCCCGGCCATACGTTGTTGCCCCCCCCCTCCCCTGCCCCATTTTATGGTTGGTTTTGATTGACGGTCTTCTGCGTTACAGTCTACATTGAGCGGGGGAGGGGGGACGTGGGAGAGAATGATTTTTGTCAGTGGGATGTGTACAGAGAATGGTTTTATGTCACGATAGGAATGGGTGGCCTAAAAACTTTGGCCAGGATTGTAGTCTGGCCCATAGGTGGTAGTTAAACAGCAGGATAGTTCTTTTTAGAACCAAGAAGTCTCCTGAATTCCGAAAATCCAATCCGATCACATAAAGCATGACAGAACATAATCTATACCTCGCAAATAATTACAAAGTGGTGTTACCGCAAACCAACATTTACATTGATACATCACCAGCATGCAAAGCCTCAAATCCCATGTGGAAATTTAGTTTCTCATTTTCACCTTTGAATGCTGATCGAGCGGATAATTAATTTTCAAACGAAATGGTAAGAGCACGGCCAAATTTAATAGAGCTGCTTAAGGCGAAAAAATTTGCATAAGCACGAAAATAGTTTGCTTATTTTACAAATGTTACTGGCCAAAATGTCATGCCATATACATTGCTTGTGACTGGTTTTTAGCTGCTGTTTACTTAGCATAACAACTGAGTGGAGTCTTGGCCAATAGTTTAATTTTACTATAAGCAAGGATTTTGTTGCTTAAAATTTTGTGCTAAAGCAGCTCCATAAAATTGGGCCCAGGATCTGAAATTGAATACATTTGATTTGAAGTTAGTCAGAAAAATTTATATAAGCAATTAATATTTTACTGTACAACTCAAATTTACCATATTTTGGGTGAAAATGAAAACCCACAGTTCTTATAGACTACATAAATAGTTTATTATTGGGTATGATTTAGATAAATGTGTACAATTTAACTTGGTTATAGACTTTTATCAAGATGCTACCATTTTGGTAATTTACCCCGTATCCCGTAAAAGAACTTGATGCTAATGTTTATTGTATAAAAAGGAACCTGACTATTTTCCCTGTGGGCTTAAACCATATAATTCTCAAAACATTAAGCATCATTTTTTCTTGTGCTTGTAAGAACAAAAATCATTTTTCTTAAGTTTTCCTAAGTTTTCCAGGTTACATTTTTCTCTTACGTAACGTCATTTCAGAGTGAAATATTTCACAGACAAAAGTAGCTCTAAAATGAATTATTGGTTAGCTTTCAGACTTAATTAAACTATTGCTTTTTTTGTGTCATTGTGCCTTCCAATCCTTGCGAACCCTTGCTAACAACATTTAATTGATTTTTTTTAAAATTATTATACACATTCGTGAATATGTAGTTTCAGGTTCTAGATCAACTAAGACAAATCTGTTTTCATACCTAGAACTGTACAATAAAACCTGCGAAAGAAACAAAAAATGGTGGTGGGTGCTTGATTCCAAAAACAGTTTGTAAAAAACACTGGGAAACTTGGTAACGGGCAACGGAGAGCTACTGATGAGTTGAAAATATTGTAAGAAATGACCCCCTCTGAAGCTAGTTTTTTGAGAACCAGGTAATTTCCATTTAAAATATTTGAATCTGAATAAAAAAAAGTTCAGGTCTGAACCTTTTTGTAGGTGCCTGAAAGCACAACAGTTTTATGCAACAAGGGCTATTTTTTCTTTCACTATTTTCTTGCATTTTCTACTACCGAAAATTGCGCCAAAAGTGCATATGTCTGAATACACCAAGTGATAATATTTGTCTTTGACAATTACCAAACGTGTCCAGTGCCGTTAAGCATGTTATATATCTAGGTTGTACACTGCACAGACCCGTAAACAGAAAAAGTAATGGAGAAAAAGTCCGCAAAAATAAAAAATAAAATATATCATTTTATCAAGTAGAAAAAATCCGTAAAAAATGGTTTACAAATAAAAAGCGCAAAAGGTTTACCAAATGGCATTTTCTTTCATATTTTTCGTCTCACCATAAAAGTAATAAATACAAATTTATGTATATATAAAATAAGTAAATAAAATAAACAAATAAACAAATTCTGGCTACGGGCTTGACTATATTAACATGATATTTACTGATAAATCAAGTGACGAGTAACAAGTGTCTACCATCAATTCCTTTACGTGATTGTTTTACAATGATTCAACCATCGATTACAGAACTAGATACGAAATGCAAAAAAATTGCCGACTGAGCTAACCGACCAATTGATAAGAGAGCTTTAATGTTGAAATGTCAATCCAAACAAAATGTTTGCTTAATTAGAATGGTCAAAAGTGTAAGGTATTAACCAAAAAATATGGTCAGTGTGGGGCTCGAACCCACGACCCTCGCGTTATTAGCACGATGCTCTGCCGACTGAGCTAACCGACCAATTGATAAGAAGGCTTTGATGTTGAAAAATCAGTCCAAACAAAAACTTGACTAAATTAGAATGGTCAAAAGTTAGGTATTAACCAAAAAGTATGGTCAGTGTGGGGCTCGAACCCACGACCCTCGCGTTATTAGCACGATGCTCTGCCGACTGAGCTAACCGACCAATTGATAAGAAAGCTTTGATGTTGACAAATCAGTCCAAACAAAAAGTTTGCTAAATTAGAATGGACAAAAGTAAGGTATTAACCAAAAGGTATGGTCAGTGTGGGGCTCGAACCCACGACCCTCGCGTTATTAGCACGATGCTCTGCCGACTGAGCTAACCGACCAATTGATTAGAAAACTTTGATGTTGACAAAAATCAGTCCAAACAAAAAGTTTGCTAAATTAGAATGGTCAAAAGTAAGGTATTAACCAAAAAGTATGGTCAGTGTGGGGCTCGAACCCACGACCCTCGCGTTATTAGCACGATGCTCTGCCGACTGAGCTAACCGACCAATTGATAAGAAAGCTTTGATGTTGAAAAATCAGTCCAAACAAAAAGTTTGCTAAATTAGAATGGTCAAAAGTGTAAGGTATTAACCAAAAAGTATGGTCAGTGTGGGGCTCGAACCCACGACCCTCGCGTTATTAGCACGATGCTCTGCCGACTGAGCTAACCGACCAATTGATTAGAAAACTTTGATGTTGACAAAAATCAGTCCAAACAAAAAGTTTGCTAAATTAGAATGGTCAAAAGTGTAAAGTATTTACCAAAAAGTATGGTCAGTGTGGGGCTCGAACCCACGACCCTCGCGTTATTAGCACGATGCTCTGCCGACTGAGCTAACCGACCAATTGATAAGAGCGCTTTGATGTTGACAAATCAGTCCAAACAAAAAGTTTGCTAAATTAGAATGGACAAAAGTAAGATATTAACCAAAAAGTATGGTCAGTGTGGGGCTCGAACCCACGACCCTCGCGTTATTAGCACGATGCTCTGCCGACTGAGCTAAGCGACCAGTTGATAAGCGTCGGTTAGCAATCAGAAATATGCCTATAGTTTTAATATCAATGTGGATGTGTACAAAACATAACTATCTCATTTCAAAAGTTGGGCACACTTTTGAGATATCACCAAAAATCCGGACCAACTTGCCCCAAAAGTAAATTACCTGAACTGGAATACACAAACTGAGAAACATTACTGACACCAACGCTTCTCGGATTCAAATTGTGGGGAATGCTTTATAATATCAAAGGCTGATATTGGCTTCTATCTGACAAAAAATGCCGTTAATTTTCAGACCGATTACCAAAGGTATACCTTTCCTTTAAACTGATTTACGTTGTTAGTGTAATATTTCAGGAAAATCAGGTCAAAGGTCACCAAGAACCCGGATTATTAACTGTACTATCGGAGATGCTATAATTAGCAAATTCTAAAACTACATAAATATTAAAGGCACTTCGGCAGAGTAGTTTAAAAAAAGAAAGAACAAAAACATGAAGAAAACACTTGTTAAGAAACTGTATGAGTAAAGTAGAGCTCCTGATTCTTCTACAGGAAATAAATACATAATTATGGTAAATATAAACAAAATATATATATTTAATGCAATAGTATTTGTCTGCAAAACATACGATCGAAGGGGAGAAAGGATTGAAATGAAAGGTAGAGCAGTCCTTAAAAATAAATTACTTTCAAAGAAACTGTGCAAGAAATGTAATTGTTTTGTTCCTAATGTTTTGTTTTGTTTTTGTTTTACATAAACACGATAAATCAATAAATAAATGAAAGAGGAAAATATTTGTTAAAACATAAATAAAAACATATAAGGTCAAAAAGGAAAATTAATAAGGCAATACAAGTTTTAAAGACGAAAAATTGATAAAATTGAGAGAAGAAAAAAACATAAGTAAAAAAAAAAATAACAGAAAAAAATAGAGGAAAAACAGGGAGTTTTAAAATAAAGTAACAATATAATAAAACATAAAAACAATCCCTTGCAATATCACCAGAAGAATAAAGATAAAAGGAACACGTTGCCTTGGATCGGACGAGTTGGTCAAAACAAAAGCGTTTGTAACCGTTTTTTATAAAATGCATATGGTTGGAAAGATGTTTTACAAGTAGAATACAATGATCCACACAAGTTTGCCTCGAAATTGCGTGGTTTTCCTTCTACTGTGCGAACTAACATGGTCGGCCATTTATGGGAGTCAAAATTTTGACCCCCATAAATGGCCGACGTGTTAGTCGACAAGGTAAAAGGAAAATCACGCAATTTCGAGGCATGTTTGTGTGGATTATTGTATTCTACTTTTACAACATCTTTCTACCCATATGCATTTTATAAAAAACGGTTACAAACGCTTTTCAAAGACCAACTCGACCGATCCAAGGCAACGTGTTCCTTTAACCACCCCATGAAAGAAATCCTGAATTTAAAATATATATACTTACAAGTTTAAATAAACAAACAAAATAAAAGTCATTATAAACAATACCCCCCCCCCCCCCCCCCTTAAAAAGAACGGGGGAAAAAAACCCGGATAATAATAATACAAAAAATATATATAAATGAATAAAGAATTAACAAAATATATATGACCCGTGCGGATTTTTTCGAGCAATGGCTCAAATGAAAGCTTGTAACTTTCTCAACCCCTACCAAAATACCTATTGAATTTTGAATCAAAATGTTTGGGTCAAATCGGCCAAAAATCGGACAGAGCATATTTTAAACGTATTTATCAGTCTGGCCCTTGGTATTTATCTGCTAAAACTGTGAAAAAAAATTATTTTCGTGACATTGTTTTACTTCCTAAAACTGCAGTACCCCAGCAATTAATATTTTAGGGGAAGCTTTCTACCATCATCATCTTCAAACTGTGTAATTTTAATGTAAATCTGTGGATATTGTGTTTTGTTTTACAAATTGCACCCACACCCTTTAAGGTAGGGTCATAGATTGGTTGTTGTCGGTTCGGTCTAAGTAAGGAGAGCATTCACAGCCAGTGAAAGAGGCAGAGCGATCAGAGATGTAAACTTGAACGATGAGGGAGCCCCATTACAGAGATTCTGAGTACAGAAACAACCTTCACTTTCAACGGTGGCATCTTCAGCGGTACCCAAGAGCTGTACAAACGAAAACAAATATTTATTGATTACAGGTACCTCACACTATATTACTCAAATTAATTGTTAGCATACAAAACTACTTGGAAATTGAGAGCTGTTGATAGTATAAAACACGGCTCCCTCAGAAGTAGTTTTTGAGAAAGAGGTAATTTCTCACTCGGTAAATATTAAAAGCATTTTTTGTGCATTTTAAATTGTGCAACATTTTAGTGTTTTCTTCTTCTTCATTATTATCTCGCAACTTCGACGACCGACTGAACTGAATTTGTTAGAGGTTTGTTATTTTATGCATTGTTGAGATACACCAAGTGAGAAGACTGATCTTTGACATCTAACAAACGAAACGTGTGGGGGCCGATTTCTCAAAGCAATAAAATTCATTGCAAGACAAATGTTCAGTATCACACTTTACTTAGCAACTACGATTGATTTTCATTTACGATAACTAGATCTTTGTGAAATCAGCCCCAGTGCCTTTAAGACATTCGGCACAAATGGAACAGCAAGAAGTTTTTTGAGAGAGTGCTGAAATGACGTTTCCATAGAAAAAAAAAAACAAAAAAAAAAACGAATAAGAACTGACCCAGTTCCACGTCATGGGGGTTCTGACCCATATTTGGGTCAGTATAACCCAGATTAATTATTTACCTGTTTGTTTGTTTGATTGTTTGTTTGTTTTCTATTGATGATTGATTGTTTACCTGTTTGTTTGTTTGTTCGTTTGTTTGTTTGTTTGTTTACGTGATTGATTGTTTACCCGTTTGTTTGTTTGTTTGTTTGTTTGTTTGTTTGTTTGTTTGTTTGTTTGTTTGTTTGTTTGTTTGTTTGTTTACATGATTGATTGTTAACCTGATTGTTTGTTTGTTTGTGTGTTTAAGTGACTGTTTGTTTACCCATTTGTTTGTTTGTTTTTTGTTTACGTGATTGATTGTTAACCTGATTGTTTGTTTGTTTGTTTACATGATTGATTATTAACCCGATTGTTTGTTTGTTTACCTGTTTGACAGTTGTGCCCATCAGCTCGCTGATTTTGGTGTCCAGGTCTGTGTTTACGAAGCATTTGTCACCGTACTCCCTATGGTTGGGTATGGGTACACATCCACGGTAGTACCATTCGATCACAGACGTCTCTTCTGCATTCAATGGAGAAAAGTAAAGAAGGATTTGATACCTTTTTGTAGATCATTTTTTTTTTGCCATGGCATGAATCCCTACTCTATATGAACGAAGATGTATGTGATAAAACGACCCCCCCCAAAAAAAAAAAGAAAGAAAGAAAGAAAATCAGTGTAATTTGCATGGGAAGGGGGGGGGGCACACCCTAAGTCATTTATCGGGTGCGTTCGATTAGCTTCCCTGGGTCACCCCGCGGTGCTCATTCGGGTGAGCCCCTGCCATGCGCTAATCGAACGATCACATGCTCCCTGTGACGTCATGCACCTCGGGTCACCCCTAAGTGACCCACTCCACAAGCAGAGCACAGGGGGCTGACCCGGGTGAGCCCCTGGAATCAAAGCTATTCGAATGTACCGGGGGCAGGCCGGGGTCGAACCAGGGTAGCTAAACGAACGCCCCAATGTGCATGATGTGTCGTACCTTGGTTACCGGCAATTGCATTTGAGACCGTGGCCTTTAGAGCGCCACAGTGAGGGGTATGTCCAGCCTGCTCCCCACTGCATGTTACCACAGACACGGTGTCCGGAGTTGGGGCTAAACAGTTCGAATGATGCTCTTGAGTGTCCTGGGTTGCACATGTAAAGCAGGTCAGCTCGGACGCTAAAAAGAAAAGCATAATTCTCTATTTGCCTGCAATATACAATACAATCAAATACAAAAGTAGCGCGATGCTCTGCCGACTGAGCTAACCGATCCTTTGATGAGTAAGCTTTGATGTATTAGTCTAAAAACAAAGTTTGCTAAAGAAGCAATGATAAAAAGTAAGGTATTAAGCAAAGGTATGGTCACGGTGGGAGTCGAACCCACGACCCTCGCTTTAAAAAGAATTACTTTGTGTTTGGATTGATTAAATATTTCAACATCAAAACTTTCTTATCAATTGGTCGGTTAGCTCAGTCGGCAGAGCATCGTGCTAATAACGCGAGGGTCGTGGGTTCGAGCCCCACACTGACCATACTTTTGGTTTCAAAGCTTAAATTTGTACAGTGTTACTAAAAAAACCTGCTTGAAATAATCTTAAAACAAATACATACTTAACTTTATGTTAGGGTTGATATTTCAACATGAAAGCTTTCTAATCAATTGGTCGGTTAGCTCAGTCGGCAGAGCATCGAGGGTCGTATCGAGCCCCACACTGACCACACTTTTTATTTCAAACCTTAAATTTTAACAGGGTTACGAAAAAACATGCTTGAAAAGGAATCTTAAAAAAAAAACATACTTTGTGTTAGAATTGATATTTTAACATCAAAGCTCTCTAATCAATTGGTCGGTTAGCTCAGTCGGCAGAGCATCGTGCTAATAACGCTAGGGTCGTGGGTTCGAGCCCCACACTGACCATACTTTTGATTTAAACTTTAAATTTTAACAATGTTACAAAAAAACATGCATGAAATGGAAATCTTAAAAAAAAATACATACTTAACTTTGTGTTAGGGTTGATATTTCAACACGAAAGCTTTCTAATCAGTTGGTCGTTTAGCTCAGTCGGCAGAGCATCGTGCTAATAACGCGAGGGTCGTGGGTTCGAGCCTAACACTGACTATGCTTTTGGTTTCAAACCTTAAATTTTAACAGTGTTACAAAAAAACCTGCTTGAAATGGGAATCTTAAAAACAAAATTCACACGTAACTTTGTGTTAGGGTTCATATTTCAACATGAAAGATTTCTAATCAATTCATCGGTTAGCTCAGTCGGCAGAGCATCGAGGGTCGTGGGTTCGAGCCCCACACTGACCATACTTTTGATTTCAAACCTTAAATTTTAACAGGGTTACCAAAAAACAAGCTTATTAAGGAAATCTTAAAAAAAATTACACACGTAACTTTGTGTTAGGGTTGATATTTCAACATGAAAGCTTTCTAATCAATTGGTCGGTTAGCTCAGTCGGCAGAGCATCGTGCTTATAACGCGAGGGTCGTGGGTTCGAGCCCAACACTGACCATGATTTTGATTTCAAAACATAAATTTTAAAAGTGTTACAAAAAAACCTGCTTGAAATGCAAACTGCTGTCTTAAAAAAATAGCAAAATTTACGTTTGGATTGATATTTCAACATGAAAGCTTTCTAATCAGTTGGTCGGTTAGCTCAGTCGGCAGAGCATCGTGCTAATAACGCGAGGGTCGTGGGTTCGAGCCCCACACTGACCATACTTTTGATTTCAAACCTTAAATTTTAACAGTGTTACAAAAAAACCTGCTTGAAATGGAAATCTTAAAAACAAAATTCACACGTAACTTTGTGTTAGGGTTGATATTTCAACATCAAAGCTCTCTAATCAATTGGTCGGTTAGCTCAGTCGGCAGAGCATCGTGCTAATAACGCGAGGGTCGTGGGTTCGAGCCCCACGCTGACCATACTTTTGATTTAAACTTTAAATTTTAACAATGTTACAAAAAAAACATGCATGAAATGGAAATCTTAAAAAAAAATACATACTTAACTTTGTGTTAGGGTTGATATTTCAACATGAAAGCTTTCTAATCAGTTGGTCGGTTAGCTCAGTCGGCAGAGCATCGTGCTAATAACGCGAGGGTCGTGGGTTCGAGCCCAACACTGACCATGCTTTTGATTTCAAAACATAAATTTTAAAAGTGTTACAAAAAAACCTGCTTGAAATGCAAACTGCTGTCTTAAAAAAAATAGCAAAATTTACGTTTGGATTGATATTTCAACATGAAAGCTTTCTAATCAGTTGGTCGGTTAGCTCAGTCGGCAGAGCATCGTGCTAATAACGCGAGGGTCGTGGGTTCGAGCCCCACACTGACCATACTTTTGATTTCAAACCTTAAATTTTAACAGTGTTACAAAAAAACCTGCTTGAAATGGAAATCTTAAAAACAAAATTCACACGTAACTTTGTGTTAGGGTTGATATTTCAACATCAAAGCTCTCTAATCAATTGGTCGGTTAGCTCAGTCGGCAGAGCATCGTGCTAATAACGCGAGGGTCGTGGGTTCGAGCCCCACGCTGACCATACTTTTGAATTCAAAACTTAAATCTGTACAGGGTTACAAAAAACATGTTTGAAAGGAATCTAAATAAAAAAACATCATTTGTGTTAGAATTGATATTTCAACATCAAAGCTCTCTAATCATTTGGTCGGTTAGCTCAGTCAGCAGAGCATCGTGCTAATAACGTGAGGGTCGTGGGTTCGAGCCCCACACTGACCATACTTTTGATTTAAACTTTAAATTTTAACAATGTTACAAAAAAACATGCATGAAATGGAAATCTTAAAAAAAATACATACTTAACTTTGTGTTAGGGTTGATATTTCAACATGAAAGCTTTCTATTCAGTTGGTCGGTTAGCTCAGTCGGCAGAGCATCGTGCTAATAACGCGAGGGTCGTGGGTTCGAGCCCAACACTGACCATGCTTTTGGTTTCAAACCTTAAATTTTAACAGTGTTACAAGAAAACCTGCTTGAAATGGAAATCTTAAAAAAAAATTCACACGTAACTTTGTGTTAGGGTTGATATTTCAACATGAAAGCTTTCTAATCAATTCATCGGTTAGCTCAGTCGGCAGAGCATCGAGAGTCGTGGGTTCGAGCCCCACACTGACCATACTTTTGATTTCAAACCTTAAATTTTAACAGGGTTACAAAAAAACGAGCTTGAAATGGAAATCTTAAAAAAAATCCACACGTAACTTTGTGTTAGGGTTGATATTTCAACATGAAAGCTTTCTAATCAATTGGTCGGTTAGCTCAGTCGGCAGAGCATCGTGCTAATAAAGCGAGGGTCGTGGGTTCGAGCCCCACACTGACCATACTTTTGATTTCAAAACTTAAATCTGTACAGGGTTACAAAAAACATGCTTGAAAAGGAATCTTAAAAAAAACATACTTTGTGTTAGAATTGATATTTCAACATCAAAGCTCTCTAATCAGTTGGTCGGTTAGCTCAGTCGGCAGAGCATCGTGCTAATAACGAGAGGGTCGTGGGTTCGAGCCCCACACTGACCATACTTTTGATTTCAAAACATAAATTTTAAAAGTGCTACAAAAAAAACCTGCTTGAAATGCAACTTGCTGTCTTAAAAAAATAGCAAAATTTACGTTTGGATTGATATTTCAACATCAAAGCTCTCTAATCAATTGGTCGGTTAGCTCAGTCGGCAGAGCATCGTGCTAATAACGCGAGGGTCGTGGGTTCGAGCCCCACACTGACCATACTTTTGATTTCAAAACATAAATTTTTACAGTGTTCACAAAAAACCTGCTGGAAATGCAAACTGCTGTCTTAAAAAAATAGCAAAATTTACGTTTGGATTGATATTTCAACATCAAAGCTCTCTAATCAATTGGTCGGTTAGCTCAGTCGGCAGAGCATCGTGCTAATAACGCGAGGGTCGTGGGTTCGAGCCCCACACTGACCATACTTTTGATTTCAAAACTTAAATTTTAACAGTGTTACAAAAAACCCTGCTTGAAATGGAAATCTTAAAAAATACATATCTAACTTTGTGTCAGGATTGATATTTCAACATCAAAGCTTTCTAATCAATTGGTCGGTTAGCTCAGTCGGCAGAGCATCGTGCTAATAACGCGAGGGTCGTGGGTTCGAGCCCCACACTGACCATACTTTTGATTTCAAAACATAAATTTTAAAAGTGTTACAAAAAAACCTGCTTGAAATGCAAACTGCTGTCTTAAAAAAATAGCAAAATTTACGTTTGGATTGATATTTCAACATGAAAGCTTTCTAATCAATTGGTCGGTTAGCTCAGTCGGCAGAGCATCGTGCTAATAACGCGAGGGTCGTGGGTTCGAGCCCCACACTGACCATACTTTTGATTTCAAAACATAAATTTTAACAGTGTTCACAAAAAACCTGCTGGAAATGCAAACTGCTGTCATAAAAAAATAGCAAAATTTACGTTTGGATTGATATTTCAACATCAAAGCTCTCTAATCAATTGGTCGGTTAGCTCAGTCGGCAGAGCATCGTGCTAATAACGCGAGGGTCGTGGGTTCGAGCCCCACACTGACCATACTTTTGATTTCAAAACTTAAATTTTAACAGTGTTACAAAAAACCCTGGTTGAAATGGAAATCTTAAAAAATACATATCTAACTTTGTGTCAGGATTGATATTTCAACATCAAAGCTTTCTAATCAATTGGTCGGTTAGCTCAGTCGGCAGAGCATCGTGCTAATAACGCGAGGGTCGTGGGTTCGAGCCCCACACTGACCATACTTTTGATTTCAAAACATAAATTTTAAAAGTGTTACAAAAAACCCTGCTTGAAATGGAAATCTTAAAAAATACATATCTAACTTTGTGTCAGGATTGATATTTCAACATCAAAGCTTTCTAATCGATTGGTCGGTGAGCTCAGTCGGCAGAGCATCGTGCTAATAACGCGAGGGTCGTGGGTTCGAGCCCCACACTGACCATACTTTTGATTTCAAAACATAAATTTTAAAAGTGTTACAAAAAAACCTGCTTGAAATGCAAACTGCTGTCTTAAAAAATAGCAAAATTTACGTTTGGATTGATATTTCAACATGAAAGCTTTCTAATCAATTGGTCAGTTAGCTCAGTCGGCAGAGCATCGTGCTAATAACGCGAGGGTCGTGGGTTCGAGCCCCACACTGACCATACTTTTGATTTCAAAACTTAAATCTGTACAGGGATACAAAAAACATGCTTGAAAAGGAATCTTTAAAAAAAAACATACTTTGTGTTAGAATTGATATTTTAACATCAAAGCTCTCTAATCAATTGGTCGGTTAGCTCAGTCGGCAGAGCATCGTGCTAATAACGCGAGGGTCGTGGGTTCGAGCCCCACACTGACCATACTTTTGATTTCAAAACATAAACTTTAAAAGTGTTACAAAAACCCTGCTTGAAATGCAAACTGCTGTCTTAAAAAAATAGCAAAATGTACGTTTGGATTGATATTTCAACATCAAAGCTTTCTAATCAGTTGGTCGGTTAGCTCAGTCGGCAGAGCATCGTGCTAATAACGCGAGGGTCGTGGGTTCGAGCCCCACACTGACCATACTTTTGATTTCAAACCTTAAATTTTAACAGTGTTACAAAAAAACCTGCTTGAAATGGAAATCTTAAAAACAAAATTCACACGTAACTTTGTGTTAGGGTTGATATTTCAACATCAAAGCTCTCTAATCAATTGGTCGGTTAGCTCAGTCGGCAGAGCATCGTGCTAATAACGCGAGGGTCGTGGGTTCGAGCCCCACGCTGACCATACTTTTGAATTCAAAACTTAAATCTGTACAGGGTTACAAAAAACATGTTTGAAAGGAATCTAAATAAAAAAACATCATTTGTGTTAGAATTGATATTTCAACATCAAAGCTCTCTAATCATTTGGTCGGTTAGCTCAGTCAGCAGAGCATCGTGCTAATAACGTGAGGGTCGTGGGTTCGAGCCCCACACTGACCATACTTTTGATTTAAACTTTAAATTTTAACAATGTTACAAAAAAACATGCATGAAATGGAAATCTTAAAAAAAATACATACTTAACTTTGTGTTAGGGTTGATATTTCAACATGAAAGCTTTCTATTCAGTTGGTCGGTTAGCTCAGTCGGCAGAGCATCGTGCTAATAACGCGAGGGTCGTGGGTTCGAGCCCAACACTGACCATGCTTTTGGTTTCAAACCTTAAATTTTAACAGTGTTACAAGAAAACCTGCTTGAAATGGAAATCTTAAAAAAAAATTCACACGTAACTTTGTGTTAGGGTTGATATTTCAACATGAAAGCTTTCTAATCAATTCATCGGTTAGCTCAGTCGGCAGAGCATCGAGAGTCGTGGGTTCGAGCCCCACACTGACCATACTTTTGATTTCAAACCTTAAATTTTAACAGGGTTACAAAAAAACGAGCTTGAAATGGAAATCTTAAAAAAAATCCACACGTAACTTTGTGTTAGGGTTGATATTTCAACATGAAAGCTTTCTAATCAATTGGTCGGTTAGCTCAGTCGGCAGAGCATCGTGCTAATAAAGCGAGGGTCGTGGGTTCGAGCCCCACACTGACCATACTTTTGATTTCAAAACTTAAATCTGTACAGGGTTACAAAAAACATGCTTGAAAAGGAATCTTAAAAAAAACATACTTTGTGTTAGAATTGATATTTCAACATCAAAGCTCTCTAATCAGTTGGTCGGTTAGCTCAGTCGGCAGAGCATCGTGCTAATAACGAGAGGGTCGTGGGTTCGAGCCCCACACTGACCATACTTTTGATTTCAAAACATAAATTTTAAAAGTGCTACAAAAAAAACCTGCTTGAAATGCAACTTGCTGTCTTAAAAAAATAGCAAAATTTACGTTTGGATTGATATTTCAACATCAAAGCTCTCTAATCAATTGGTCGGTTAGCTCAGTCGGCAGAGCATCGTGCTAATAACGCGAGGGTCGTGGGTTCGAGCCCCACACTGACCATACTTTTGATTTCAAAACATAAATTTTTACAGTGTTCACAAAAAACCTGCTGGAAATGCAAACTGCTGTCTTAAAAAAATAGCAAAATTTACGTTTGGATTGATATTTCAACATCAAAGCTCTCTAATCAATTGGTCGGTTAGCTCAGTCGGCAGAGCATCGTGCTAATAACGCGAGGGTCGTGGGTTCGAGCCCCACACTGACCATACTTTTGATTTCAAAACTTAAATTTTAACAGTGTTACAAAAAACCCTGCTTGAAATGGAAATCTTAAAAAATACATATCTAACTTTGTGTCAGGATTGATATTTCAACATCAAAGCTTTCTAATCAATTGGTCGGTTAGCTCAGTCGGCAGAGCATCGTGCTAATAACGCGAGGGTCGTGGGTTCGAGCCCCACACTGACCATACTTTTGATTTCAAAACATAAATTTTAAAAGTGTTACAAAAAAACCTGCTTGAAATGCAAACTGCTGTCTTAAAAAAATAGCAAAATTTACGTTTGGATTGATATTTCAACATGAAAGCTTTCTAATCAATTGGTCGGTTAGCTCAGTCGGCAGAGCATCGTGCTAATAACGCGAGGGTCGTGGGTTCGAGCCCCACACTGACCATACTTTTGATTTCAAAACATAAATTTTAACAGTGTTCACAAAAAACCTGCTGGAAATGCAAACTGCTGTCATAAAAAAATAGCAAAATTTACGTTTGGATTGATATTTCAACATCAAAGCTCTCTAATCAATTGGTCGGTTAGCTCAGTCGGCAGAGCATCGTGCTAATAACGCGAGGGTCGTGGGTTCGAGCCCCACACTGACCATACTTTTGATTTCAAAACTTAAATTTTAACAGTGTTACAAAAAACCCTGGTTGAAATGGAAATCTTAAAAAATACATATCTAACTTTGTGTCAGGATTGATATTTCAACATCAAAGCTTTCTAATCAATTGGTCGGTTAGCTCAGTCGGCAGAGCATCGTGCTAATAACGCGAGGGTCGTGGGTTCGAGCCCCACACTGACCATACTTTTGATTTCAAAACATAAATTTTAAAAGTGTTACAAAAAACCCTGCTTGAAATGGAAATCTTAAAAAATACATATCTAACTTTGTGTCAGGATTGATATTTCAACATCAAAGCTTTCTAATCGATTGGTCGGTGAGCTCAGTCGGCAGAGCATCGTGCTAATAACGCGAGGGTCGTGGGTTCGAGCCCCACACTGACCATACTTTTGATTTCAAAACATAAATTTTAAAAGTGTTACAAAAAAACCTGCTTGAAATGCAAACTGCTGTCTTAAAAAATAGCAAAATTTACGTTTGGATTGATATTTCAACATGAAAGCTTTCTAATCAATTGGTCAGTTAGCTCAGTCGGCAGAGCATCGTGCTAATAACGCGAGGGTCGTGGGTTCGAGCCCCACACTGACCATACTTTTGATTTCAAAACTTAAATCTGTACAGGGATACAAAAAACATGCTTGAAAAGGAATCTTTAAAAAAAAACATACTTTGTGTTAGAATTGATATTTTAACATCAAAGCTCTCTAATCAATTGGTCGGTTAGCTCAGTCGGCAGAGCATCGTGCTAATAACGCGAGGGTCGTGGGTTCGAGCCCCACACTGACCATACTTTTGATTTCAAAACATAAACTTTAAAAGTGTTACAAAAAACCTGCTTGAAATGCAAACTGCTGTCTTAAAAAAATAGCAAAATGTACGTTTGGATTGATATTTCAACATCAAAGCTCTCTAATCAATTGGTCGGTTAGCTCAGTCGGCAGAGCATCGTGCTAATAACGCGAGGGTCGTGGGTTCGAGCCCCACACTGACCATACTTTTGATTTCAAAACATAAACTTTAAAAGTGTTACAAAAAACCTGCTTGAAATGCAAACTGCTGTCTTAAAAAAATAGCAAAATTTACGTTTGGATTGATATTTCAACATCAAAGCTCTCTAATCAATTGGTCGGTTAGCTCAGTCGGCAGAGCATCGTGCTAATAACGCGAGGGTCGTGGGTTCGAGCCCCACACTGACCATACTTTTGATTTCAAAACTTAAATTTTAACAGTGTTACAAAAAACCCTGCTTGAAATGGAAATCTTAAAAAAATACATATCTATCTTTGTGTCAGGATTGATATTTCAACATGAAAGCTTTCTAATTAATTGGTCGGTTAGCTCAGTCGGCAGAGCATCGTGCTAATAACGCGAGGGTCGTGGGTTCGAGCCCCACACTGACCATACTTTTGATTACTTGAATTTTAACACATTACAAAAAACATGCTTGAAATGACCTTCGTAGCGTAAACAGTGGGTGGCTGAAATAAGCCTTTTTAAGGTATGGCGGACGTGATAGGAGGGTACTGTTTGGTTTGGGTTTATACACACAAATTCACCAAAACCGAACAAACTTGTAGCATTGTGTCTGCCATATCTCAACAAGGCTTCATAGCCTTTTTGAGATATGGCGGGCACAATGCCACAGCACTATAAACGGTTTGGGTAAATTTGTGTGAATACACCCAAACCAAACAGTACCCTCCTATCACGTCCGCAATACCTCACCATCGCGCGAGTCAAGGTGGCGTGCTTGGTCTCTCCCCCCAGTCGCTTGGGATCACGGCTCTCCCAACCACGAGGGCCTTGACAAAAGACTAGGTCTGTTGTTGCTGCTGAGATCTCTTGCTCTGCAAAGAAAATGCTGACATTTTTTTTTTGAAAGGTTAAATTAAGGCTACTTACACATGCTTCCCCCGTCCCCAGGGGCAGATGTAAGAATCTGGTCGACCGCTCCACCGTCGAAAATCCCGTCAGTATCGCCAAGGATATCGCCAATGTCACCCAGATCAAAGTCACCCAGATCAATCTGGGATGCCACTTCAGCTGCAAGATGAGCAAACAACGAGTAAATTGATTTTGCAACAAAAGAGTGCATATTTGAGGCCTTGCATCTAGGTTGCGTTATACTATTTCTGTGACGTCACTCTATTGATGAAAATGTAATAATAAAATCATACGCTTCTACACTAAAAGGGAAGCAGAAGGGGCTTTTTATTTTTTCATTTGTAATTTTTAAAGGCAGTGAACACTATTGGTTATTACTCAAAATAATTATTAGCATAAAACGTTTCTTGGTAACGAGCAATGGGGAGAGGTTGATAGTATAGGAGAAACGGCTCCCTCTGAAGTAATGATAGTTTTCGAGAAAGAATTAGTTTTCCACGAATTTGATTTCGAGACCTCGGATTTAGAATTTGAGGTCTCGAAATCAAGCATCTAAAAGTACACAATATCGTGTGACAAGAGTATTTTTTTCTTTCATTATTATCTCGCAACTTCGACGACAGATTGAGCTCAAATGTTCACAGGTTTGTTATTTTATGCATATGTTGAGATACATCAACTGTGAAGGCTAGTCTTTGACAATTACCAATAGTGCCCAGTGTCTTTAAGATGGCCGCCATTCATGTTAAAATTTCAAATATCCATTTTTGTATACTATTCAAATATACAACAAATGTTTTTGCTGAGATCGTTAAGAATCCCATTTCCTGTTTACCCCCCCCCCCCTAAAATAAATAAATAAAGAATAACAGAAGAAGAAATAATTACAAACTTAAGTGGTAGTTCGAATTGAAAATGACTGTTTTTCCAAATTGGAAGATACCATGATGTGTTAAACACAGCTTGAAACATTTTACCTGTATTTCAATATCCAAAAACATTTTCCAATTAAGAAAAATTACCTGAGTAAAAACTCAATTGTAAACTGATCAAAACATTGTATTTGCAAGCACTGTGGGCTAAATATGCTTAAATTATCAATAAATGACCAAACGTCATTTGACAAAGTATAAAGTATTGGGGAAAAACGTTAAGTCAGAGAGTAAACTCTAAATTGTGGATTCGTTCATACAATGTACTCGCCTTCTGCTCGTACATTCTATCCACGAATTGTCTATCTGGACTAGTTTGTTTTTACCCATGTTAATTGTGATAGCGGGTACCAACTGCATCTCTGGCCGCAGCATACACAAACGCACACCACGGAAGTTTGAAACTCCAATAAGTCGCCTCTAAAAATTTAGGCGATCTTTTGAGATTTTAAATTGTCGACACACTTTAAAGGCACTGGACACCTTTGGTAATTGTCAATTACCAGTCTCCTCACTTGGTGTATCCCAACATATGCATAAAATAACAAACCTGTGAACATTTGAACTCAATTCGAAACCTCAACAAGGTCTCGAATTCAATTCAAAAATTTGCGTGAGAAATTACTTATTTCTCAAAAACTATGTTACTTCAGAGGGAGCCGTTTCTCACAATATTTTATACTATCAACAGCTCTCAAATGTTTAGTTTTTTTGCTAACAACTATTTCGAGTACATTCACTAGTGTCCGATGCCTTTTTAAGTTTAAGGTTTTAGGAGAGATTGGTTAGGATTATAAAACAGTATAATTTATTTTTGTCCGAAGGCTTACTTCTTAAGAAGTCCCTACTATAGGCCTAAACAAACTTGTTTTCCTCTGTTTTCCTCACAAAAACTGTATCAAATTAAGGACGTTTGTTAACATGCTGATCATTGTGTATAGTTTATAAATCCTGATTCACACAAAGGATTAAGCGCAAAATTTCACGGGTAAAAATTAAAAAGGAGTTACGAAAACTTACATCAAAAAATGTTGGCACATATTGAACTGAATGACATTGTACAGTCGAGTCGATTTTGCAGATCGATGGACATACGCAGTACTACCCCGTTTCTCATGCCAACGTGAAACACCCAAATTACTCCCTCAAATGGTTTCTATAGTAACCGCTCGGCAGTGTAAGGATTATTCAGTCAAAATTACAAATAAATCTGGGTCAACAACGCGTTAGGTTCGGCACGTCATCAAAGAGCTTTACTTTTGATGATGCCGAACAATAGGCCATAGTCTTTGAGGAACAAAATCAATACTTTTCAATACGGAGGTTGGGAAGTGACATGTGAAGACTGTTTTGATGTTACCCCGTCCTCCTCTCACATGACATAGTTTCGGTTTAATCCTCAATCCAATCAGATAATAATATAAGTTTTCTCGGTCAATTTCGGCAAATGAGCAGCCAATTTAACCACCAAGTTATTCTATTTCGCGAGAAATCAAATGCTACTGAAAAGGGTCATTCGATTTTGTTTATGATTAGTCAAATGTAATGTTGCGTCACTCGATTTGACAAAATATTCATTCAATTTAGCAATTCATCAAAGCAGCATTCAAATTTGCAGACGCTTCTTGAGGCGTGTTTCACGAAAAAGAATGACGAAACACTAAATTGAACAGAGTGCTGAAGGAATTCGACTCGACTCAAAACGAAATTGAAAGACCGAGTTCTAAAATTGACTGCTTATTTGCCGAATTTTCTCGTTCACATTCGAACATTCAGTTTCGTTTTGAGTCGAGTCAAATTCTTTTAGCACTCTGTTCAATTTAGCGTATCGTCAATCTTTTTCGTGACACTGACGCCTATAAAGAAGCGTCTGTGAATTTGAATGCTGCTTTGATGATTTGTTAAATTGAATGATCATTTTGTTAAATCGAATGACGCAACGTAAATACATTTGACTAATCATAAAACGAAATTGAATGACCCTTTACAGTAGCATTCGATTTCGTGCGAAATGCAATAGCTTAAAAATGTTAAATTGGCTGCTCTTTTTCTGAAATTGGCCGAGAAAACCTATACTACTGATAACCAGTTCTTGTGTATCAAATTGCACCATAGCCGTATTAATGCGCTTTACACTAATGCCCTGGGCCAAATTTTATACAGCTGCTTAAGCAGAAAATATGCTTAACATTTCTCTGCTAAGCAGATATGAGCAGGATACCAGTCACGAAATTTACTTGTGATATGGTAGTTTGGATGGTAACCTTATTCTGGTAAGCGTACCTTTGTTATAGTTAGCAACATTTTGTGCTTAAAGCCATTATACACTTTCGGTAAACAGTATTGTCCAAGTCCCACACTTCGTGTATCACAACTTATATATAAAATAACAATCCTGTGGAAATTTAGGCTCAATCGGACATCGGAGTCGGGAGAAAATAACGGGAAAACCCACTCCTGTTTTCGCGCGTTTCGCCGTGTCATGACATGTGTTTATAACAAATCCGTAATTCTCGCTAACGAGAATTTATATTGTTTTACCGTTTTCTCAAAAAGTAAAGCATTACATGGACTAATATTTCAAGAGAAGTCTTTCACCATTACCTTCTGTAAACCCTGTAAGTTATTTGTAAATCTGTGAACTTTTTTTTTTTCTGTACCGAAAGGGTCCAATGGCTTTAAGCAGCTCTATGAAATTTGGCCCTGGTGATTGGGCCAATAACATCCTTTTATCTTTCTCAACTCCCTGGGAAGTATATACAGCCTGAGCTGGCCTGGCACTCAATATCGGCTTTTTTCATACACAATATCAACCTCTAGCCTCACAGGTACCCATTTATACCCCACTTGCAAGGTAGATTTTGTTTTTCGAGGACTGTCTTGCTTTATATTCTACTACCGCGGAGTAGATTTTTGTAATTCGGGAGACTTCTCAGTTCTGAAAAGAACTGTCCTGCCTTTTTAATATACAACCTGGGCGGAAGGTAGAAAATCAGCCGAGAATACTACTTTTGTTTAAGTGGATTGAGGGGAATTCTCGTTTTTAACTTCACTAACGCCTGAGTGAGTAAATGGGCTCAAACATTTCGACTTATAAAGCATGCTCTAATCATCGTCGGGAGACCGCTAGAACTACACTCACCAAAAATCAAAGTGACTTACCTATATTGGCGAAGCAGACCAGAACCAGTAACAAGAACACATTTTCTCCAAAGTCTACGAACAAAATGATAAAATAAAGAATTAACATTAAAACTATCAATTAGAGGTACGGTGGACACTATATTGGTAATTAATTCACTCATATTAGTCATAAACTCCACAGGTTTGTGATTTCATGCATGTTGGGATACACCAAGCCAGAAGACTGGTCTTTGACACAATTTTACCAAATGTGTCCAGTGCCTTAAAGGCAGTGGACACTATTGGTTTATACTCAAAATAATCATTGCCATAAAACCTTACTTGGTAACGAGTAATGGGGAGAGCTGATAGTACAAGTTTTTGCGAAACGGCTCCCTCTGAAGCGACGTAGTTTTCGAGAAAGGAGTAGTTTTCACGAATTTGACTTCGAGACCTCAGATTTAGAATCGAAGGTCTCGAAATCAAGCATCTGAAAGCACACACTTCGTTTAACAAGTAGTTTTTTTTCTACTTTTATAGTTAGCTCGCAACTCCGACGACCAATCGAGCTTAAATTTACACATGTTTGTTATTTTATGCATACGTTGAGATACATCAAGTGAGAAGACTGGTCTTTGACAATTACCAATAGTGTCCAGTGTCTTCAAGCAATCGTTATGAGGTCTCAACTAAATTGAACCTTACTCCCAGTCTCATTAGGCCATACCCATTTCTGGGTTAGGTTGACCCCGAAACGGGCTGAAAATGGGCCTCTGGGATTCTGCGCTAGTGTTTTTGCCTGTTCCTGAGTATCTTTTTTAACAACTCAGAAATGGGTCATCACCCAGCTCGTTTTCAATTTCATTAGAAAATGATTGCTCCGTTGGATCAGCATTCAACAGTCAAAAAGAGTAATTTAATTTCACTATAGTAAAGCATTCAATGGTCAAAAAAATCAATCAATGTAATAAGGCCGCAAGTCTCATTCGATTTCGCCAGAGCCAGCAGCAAGAGCTGGTCAATAATTGAAGTTCGTAAAAATATGTCAAATAATGGCAGAATAAATAACAATAAGAATAATAAGAGTATAAAGGTAATAGAAATTCAACTTAGGAATTGTGAAAGTGTAGGCTTTAAGTCCTGTTAATAAAATAGAATGACCGAAACAAATCTGAATAAGAACATGAAATCACCTGTACACGAACTCCGAAAATGAGTGCATTAAAAGCTAAAAAGAATTTTTTTTTTTTTTTTAAACACAAGGCAACGCGATCCAGTGGAAATTATTAGCGTGGAGAATGCTTTAAAGACACCCACAATACACTATTTGTGATTACTCAAACTAATTGTTAGCATAGAAACTTGTTTGTTAACGAGTGGTAGTATAGGTTTTCTCGGTCAATTTCGGAAAATGAGCAGCCAATTTAACCTCCAAGCTATTCTATTTCGCGCGAAATCGAAAGCAACTGAAAAGGGTCATTCGATTTCGTTTTATGATTATTCAAATGTAATGTTGCGTCATTCGATTTAACAAAATAATCATTCAATTTAACAATTCATCAAAGCAGCATTCAAATTCGCAGACGCTTCTTGAGGCGTGTGTGTCACGAAAAAGAATGACGATACGCTAAGTTGAACAGAGTGCTAAAGGAATTTGACTCGAATCAAAACGAAATTGAATGGCCGAATTCTGAATTTGAAACGCAGTAATAACCGGAAAGGCAAAACAGCTTTAATTCGAACGCATGAAAATGAAACTGACTGCTCATTTGCCGAATTCGACCGAGAAAACCTATATAAAACATTGTGGGAAACGGCTCCCTCTGAAGTAACGTAGTTTTTGAGAAAGAGGTAATTTCTTACACTAAAATATATGAGTCTAAGAAAGACCTGACGAAGCCTTTCTCAAGCATCTGAAAGCACACAATTTTATGCAACAAGGTTTTTTCTTTCATTATTTTCTTGCAACTTCAATACAAGTTTTCTCTGCCAATTTCGGAAAAAGAGCAGCCAATTTAACCATCAAGCTATTCTATTTCGCGCGAAATCGAATTCTACTGAAAAGGGTCATTCGATTTCGTTTTGTGATTAGTCAAATGTAATGTTGCGTCATTCGATTTAACAAAATAACCATTCAATTTAACAATTCGTTAAAGCAGCATTCAAATTCGTGAGTCGCTTCTTTGGGCGTGTGTGTCTCGAAAAAGAATGACGATACACTAAATTGAACATAGTGCTAAAGGAATTTGACTCGACTCAAAACGAAATTGAATGGCCGAATTTTCAATTTGAAACGCAGTAACAACTGGAGAGGCAAAACAGCTTTAATTCGAACTCATGGAAATGAAATTGGCTGCTCATTTGCCGAATTTGACCGAGAAAACCTATAATATAGGTTTTCTCGATCAATTTCGGAAAATGAGCAACCAATTTAACCACCAGCCTATTCTATTTCGCACGAAATCGAATGCTACTAAAAAGGGTCATTCGATTCCATTTTAAGACTATAGTCAAATCTACTTTTACGTCATTCGATTTAACAAAATAATCATTCAATTTAACAATTCATCGAAGCTGAATTCAAATTCGCAGGAGTGTTTTTGAAGCGTGTGTTTAGTCATTCAATTTCATTTTGAGGCAGTCAATTCTGATATTTGTGCAGTCTTAAAAACGCTTGGTTAACTTGTTGTTTCCTTATACGAATGTTAAAGCCATGCGGTTAATTTGTTGGCACTCTTGAACATAATATGCCTAGATGTCTGCCCCGCCAACAGATGGTTGGTGAATATTTACAAAAACCAACAACTGGAAAAACATTTTAAAAAACCAAAAAGACAACAACAACAACAACAACATTCAAACACATTCAAATGTCAGGTTTTGGTCAGTTAACCATTGAAGGTCTCCCGAAAAAATAAAGAAGAAAACAATCCTAATGGGGCCCAAGGTAAAGTCTACTGGAAACATAAAATAAAGAAAATAAGGTTCGCTCGATTTAAAAGTGAAGGTACGAAACGGTTTGCCTTATACAGTTTATCTGTTGTGTATTGGTATTTCTTTAGTCGTACTTATTTGAATCCTCGGTGAGCGAAATTTATTGCCTCTTTACGAAATTGAAAATGACTAAATCAGCAAAATCTCTAGTCGAACCAGCTTTGCTAAATTGAATGATGATTGTGTGCCATGAAAAAGAATGAGTGTGCTAGGAACTTGAATGCCTCAAAACGAAATTGAATGACCGAATTCTGAATTTGAAATGCAGTAAAAACCGGAGAGGCAAAATAGCTTTAATTCGAACGCATGAAAATTAAATTGGCTGCTCATTTGCCGAATTTGACCGAGAAAACCTATAAATTGAGTCAACTCAAATTTTCACAGATTTATTATTTTATGCATATGTTGGGATAAACCAAGTATACTTTTATCCTAACAATCATTTTGAATAATTACCAATATTGTTCAGTGCCTCACATCAAGACGGTAACGCAAACAAACGGAACTCAACCATAGAGAGCTAAGTAAGATTTAACTTATAAGAAATAACACTGAACAGGTTGGTAATTGTCAAAGACCAGTATTCTCAAATTGTGTGCTTTCAGATGCCTGTGAAAGATTCGTCATGATTAAAGTTTTCTCATGTTCAAATATTTTAGTAAAAAATTATCTCTTTCTCCAAAACCATGTTACTTCAGAAGGAGCCGTTTCTCGCGATGTTTTATAATATCAACAGCTCTCCGTTGCTCGTTACCAACTAACTTTTGTATTCTAATAATTATTTTGAGGAATTACCAATAGCGTCCAGTATCTTTGAGAACTATTTGAGAAACTATTTGAGAAACAAAAACTAGGAGAGGGCTGTGGACAGAATGATGATATGAGTAACAAATAAACAGGGTGACGAAGAAAGAGGACCGAAGAAAGATTTATGAAGAGTGCAGAATATTATTAAGACCATTTTATCTAATAAGAAGTTGAGATGGGCAGGTCACCTCTAGCAATGAGGTGGGCATAACAGCCAACTGGACTTCAAGAAACTGGACTAGAAAAAGAGGCAGACAAAACAGAGATGGAAAGATGAGCCAAGTACATATTAAAGGGGGAGTGGCTTAGCAACAGACAGCGCAGGATAGAGTGAAATGGAGAATTGGTGAAGAGGCTTTCCTCCCGCAGTGGAGTGAAATGGGCTAGAAAGAATAAGGGACCACGCCCTACGATTATGAAACCTAAAAGATACATAGCGGCCACTCACCCATTTTGATGGCAGCGGTCACGAAGATTTCCGGACACTCTTATAAAGCTTGCTTTCGTAACGAGACCAGGAACCGTAATGCCGAGCGTTTTCACAGGTCAGCTTTACTTCAATTCTCGCCTTGTACGAAACCAACCCACTTGTATAAAACCAAAACAACCTTGGAGTAACAGGTCGATAATGTCTGACAATGAAACTTCATCAGCGACCAGTGGAGCTACCTCGTTTCTAAATCGAGAAGCAGGTTGCCATGGCGATGTGCGTTGTTGACCTTAGTTACAGATTGGTAACCAAGGAAAACAAGTGGGGACTAATCGGTGGTTTGTGCACCAAGGACGCCTTGAGGTTCAATTGAAGTTGAGATTTAGTTTTACGAAAAGCTTGTTTTCAAATAATGATCCGACCATAAGTCACTGAGCTTATTTAAGTTTTGAAAAATCGCCCCTCTCTTTTTACCTAGATCGAGAAGGCCTTTGCTGACAGAGAAGGGATTTATCAGAGGAGGAGCGCAGACCTTCTCTGCCAGGTGTATAAGAAGACAATTATATCAGAAAGATAACGTTCCACAGCTTAAGTCCACCGAACAAATGATTAAGGCACTGAAAACTTCTGGTAATTACTCAAAATATTAGCATCAAACTTACTTGGTACAAGCAAAGGAGAGCTGTTGATAGTATACAACATTGTGAGAAACAGCTCCATCTGAAGTAATGTAGTTTTTGAGGTAGTTTCGCACTAAAATATTTGAATTTGAAGAAGACTTTATCCTGCAGCTTCTTTCCATGCATGTAGCATACCACTGTGCAACAAGTGTGCTTTTTTGTCTTTATTTTCTTGCAACGTTGTGACCATTTGACAAATACCAAAGGTGTCCAATGGCTTACCGAAAATTTAAATACATCTTTAAAGGGAGGGTTTAAACTTCGTAAACTCAACAAATTGATACCTTGTTAAACAGTACTGGGGAGCTGTTGATATTATAAACCATTGTTAGAACTGACACCTTTTGAAGTTATGTATTTTTAGAGAAAGAGTAGTTTTCACCACACAATTTAAATCTGAGGAAGGCATAAGACATGAAGCATTTTTATCAGGCATCTGAAAACACACATTCTATAGGGTCTTTCTTTTATTATTTTCTTGCAACTTTGATGACCATTTCAGCCCAAATTTACACAGGAGGTTTGTTATTTCAAGCACTTTATCCTGCCTTTTGCTTATGACTGTGGTCTTATTTTTTTCAGTTTAGTTTTCAAACCAGAGCCTTTAATTCCACCACCATGATTGCAAGCTTGAGAAATGGCGAGCGGGGAAAATATTGATTTTTGGAAGGGACGCAATTATTTCGCAATTTGTTAAAAATAAAATGCATATTCCGTTGCCGTAAAATTTAGCTACCGCCCAAGGTTTTTTTTTCAGAATGCTAATGCGTGATGAAGGACAATGAAGGGGGGGGGGGGGGGGCACGGACGTACATAAGATGCGTCATTTGGATTCTAAGATGGCTCGTATGTGCCAATTCCTAATTTTTTTCAACGGTGTTATATCGCCGTAGTATTTTGTTATGTCACCGTACTAAGAATTGTGTCGGCACAATTTTGCGTTTTATTGATGACCTTTATAGTTGCGTAATGAGGTATACTTCGTATAAATGCGTTTGTTCACGCCGAGTTTTGTCAATTTTTTTTTTTACACATAGTAAGGTATTCATTAGGAAAGGAAACCGTAAGTTGTTACGTCATAATGTCATCCATTCGAACCTGAACACCTACTGTTTGTAATTTACAAACACTACATTTCTAGTTACATATTTTTTTCACCGCGAGTATGGATTAAAGTCATTCCCAACAACTTGAGAAACAAAAGGTACTCAAACCCTTTACCAACGCAGATGTTATCCAGGGATCATCGAATCTATGCTCATGATATTATTTTATGTCCTTGAGCAAGACAAACCATAATTGCTTCTCTTCACACATGAGTGGATATGGTGAGCAAAGAATATGCTGGTGTTTGATTTATAGCATGCGCTACATATTTGGCAGCACAGGCTGTATCATACTGACAGGGGAGCCGATATGGTCTAATTAGGAATGACATTGGTGTTTTATTTATAGCTTGATGCGGTACATATTTGGCAGCACAGGCATTATCATACTGACAGGGGAGCCGATATGGTCTAATTAGGAATGACATTGGTGTTTTATTTATGGCTTGATGCGCTACATATTTGGCAGCACAGGCGTTATCATACTGACAGGGGAGCCGATATGGTCTAATTAGGAATGACATTGGACCAGAACCAGGGGTAATAAAGTTTCATATAGTGCTTGAGCAAGACACTTTACTAATTGATTCTCTTCACTCGGGAGTAATAGGTATACCTTTGACTAATGATGAATGATTACGGCCTTATAATGGACTTTTCATGCCCTTTTATTATCACATTTTTTCAAATACTTTCAAGAGCAATAGGATATAAACAGAACCCCAAGGGACGGATTACAAATATTGAAAAGGTAAATATGTTGAAAATATTTCGTTCCCTCAATTAATATCGTTCCTTAAAAATATTATTTCGTTTCTCTCTAAAAGTTAATGATATTTCGAAGAACCCAGGACCCAACTCACCCACTTCACTCATTTATTCACATTCTCCCATCAGGAAGGTACCGTTCTCTCTCTACTCGCACAAACCGGTTCAGACTATCTTTCTTACCCAGTGCTATTCATCTTTTTAACTCACTGTTCATAAGGTAACTTAGTTGTTGTTTTTCCATTTAAATCAGTGATGGTGAGATTTTGTTAACGTTTCTCTCTTTTTAAAATTTGAACTAGCCTATTTAGTGCTTATACTAAATTTTTGTAATTAATTCTGTGTTTTTAAAATGTTATGTTTTTTTTCTTCTTTTTTCTATAAGTATCAAATTTGAACCTTTTTAGTGCACACAGTGAAACAATTTTCACTTTTTACTTGTAATCTGTTATGAAATAAATAAATAAATTGAATTGTAATGAATTTAATTGAATTAAGCGTTTTAAGAGGACTACTATAGGGTCAAATAAACCCCACCTCAACATAGTATGAACAACTCGAGTTTGGGATTCGAATGTCGTTGGTTCGAACCCCACCTGGCCAGATTTCAAACCTAGTCTTCGTTCAAGACGTCTGCAATGAAGATCAACTATTGATTGAATCAAGACTCGCATTTCGTCGTTGCCAAAGTCGAAGGGGGTTAAAGGAACACGTTGCCTTGGATCGGTCAAGTTGTTTTAAAAGTAAAATATAATGATCCACACAAGTATCACTCGAAATTGTGTGGTTTTCCTTTTACCTCGTCGACAAACACGGTCGGCCATTTTATGGGAGTCAAGATTTTGACTCCCATAAATGGCCAACCGTGTTAGTTCGCAAAGTAAAAAGGAAAACCACGCAATTTCGAGGCAAACTTGTGCGGATCATTGTATTATACATTTTAAACATCTTTCTAACCATATGCATTTTATAGCAAACGGTTACAAATGCTTTTGAAAGACCAACTCGACCGATCCAAGGCAACGTGTTCCTTTAAAGTTCAATTCAGAAAAGGACGCAAGGATGACTGGCGAGTATAACTAAACAGCACAACCTGTTACAATCAATATTCCTATTAAAGGCACTGGAAACTATTGGTAATTACTCAAAATAATTGCTTGCATAAAACCTGACTTGGTAATGAGTATTTGGGAGCTGTTGATATTAGAGAGGTTTCGCAAGCGTGCGGATACAGATACAGATATGATAACTTAATCGATTCACGTCAGCCGCGTCACAGTTGGATTTGATTAGCAAACTACACTGTATAGGTATGTTTCACTTTGAGTGCGCTCGCATTTATCATGAGTGTTTTTCTGACAAACATGACCGATATAGACCCCGTGTTTTCTACACTGCATTTTCTCATCGTTTTGCTTGCAAATGACTGCAGTTTTCTATCTATATCAAGCACGATATAAGTGAGAATAATTCCATGGGAATTCTTTTTGATCTGGGACAAAAATACAACTAAAACTTAAGTCTGCAAAACAGTATACGTGTTTGTGTACGACGTGTATGAGTATGAGGTACCGTGCAAAATACGATATTCCGCGGATATGGTTCACGTACGTGAACACACAAAGTGATTTAAAAATCGGTAGCTGTACCCATTCAATTGCGAAACGTAGTTTTTGAGAAAGAGGTGATTTTTTCACTCCAGCTCCAGTCTTTCATTATGCATCTGAAAGCACACACAGTATCGCAACAAGGGCATTTTTCTTTCATTATTCTCTTATTCATTATTCTCCATATGAGCCCAAATTGTCACAGGTTTGTTATTTTGTGCATATATTGGCATACACCAAGTGAGAAGACTGGTTTTTGACAATTACCAAACACCTTTAAACACGTTATTGGCCCCAATAAACTCGGTCAAACTACGTGATGTAAAGAGGATTTTCTGAAAAAGGAAGGAACGGGTAGTCATTTAAAACTAATTGCTGCTCGCTCCATGGAAGCCTTAATTAAATTCAAATTGGTTTTTCACCTTGGAATATTGAGGGAGGTGGGGGGTGGTTGCACGCATGCAACTGCACGGATGATCCTTAATACGATGAAATAAATTTGCGTAAATTAAATTTTCCACGGCTTGTTTACTTCTCACTGTTATTGTCAGAGCCCCCTGGTTCGACTCCCCTCGTTTGAATGAAGCGGTGTTGTCTGTGGACACCTTTATCAACATCAATATATCATTTTAACCGTAAATTTAGACCTGGCCTCAAAAACTTAAAGGAATTATGCAGGACTTGAATGTTACAGCTTAAAGACAGTGGACATTATTGGTAATTTGTCAAAGACCAGTGTTCTCACTTGGTGTATCTCAACATATGCATAAAATAACAAACCTGTGATAATTTGAGCAAACCAGCTGTAGAGTTTGCGAGATAATAATGAAAGAAAAAACACCCGTGTCACACGGCGTTGTGTGCTTTCTGATGCTTGATTTCGAGACCTGAAATTCTAAACTTGAGGTCTCGAAATCAAATTCGTGAAAAATTACTTCTTTCTCGAAAACTAAATCACATCAGAGGGAGCCGTTTCTCACAATGTTTTATATTATCAACCTCTCCCCATTATACTCGTTACCGAAGTAAGGTTTTATGCTAATAATTATTTTGAGTAATTACCAAAAGTGTCCACTGCCTTTAAGAAAAAAGAGGCAGACAAATTCATGTTTGTGTGATCAATCATATACTTCAAACAACAAGTAATTGTCCGAAGACCAGGGCCCAAGTTCATAGAGCTGCTTAGCACAAAAATTTGCTTCACATGAAAGTTCTTCCTTGACAAAAACAAGATTACCAACCAAATTTTCATGTGATTTTCAGGATAAGCAAACAACAGCTGAATACCAGTTACAAGCAACTTGTAACAAATGGAAATTTGGTTGGTAATCCTGTTTTTATCAAGGAAAAAAATTCATGCTAAGCAAATTTGAGGGCTTATTTTTATAGCAGCTCTATGCAATTGGGCCCAGTATTCTCACTTGGTGTATCCCAACATACGCATAAAATAACAAATGTTAAAATTGGGCTCAATTGGTCATGATTTGCAAGAGAAGAATTTGAAGAAATAACACCATTGAGTGCTTTCAGATGCATAATAAAAAGCTTCAGCTGAAGTCTTTGATTATTTAAGTAAGAAATTACCCCTTTCTAAAAAATTACGCTACTTCAGGAAGCCGTTTCTCACAATGTACAATGCTCGTTACCAAGTAAGATTTTATGCTAACAGTTATGTTAAGTACCACTATTGTCCAGTGCAAAAATCATAACTAAGTGTTAAGACAATCATTATAATAGTAATGATTTAAAACCACACCAATTTCAGTACAAAACATAAAGAAAGACCAATCATGCATTTTCAAAGTTGAAGATAATTTACATTTAATTCAAGAATGCCTTAAGTGTTAACAATAATTTTTTATGAACGAGATCACTTCCATGACGTGAAAGGAGTGTACTGTTTGGACATATGGAAAGCTCATGTCATGTCATTGCATTCATCCAATGATATAATCGTATCCAATGGAATCAATGGGTCTGAATGTCAGGTCCCTGTCATAAAGGATAAAGACAGGGGCCCAGTCTACCTGTTAATCTGTCACAATTTCCCCCAAGAGAGGGCGCTATCATCCATGAACCTGACGACATGAAGACATGAAGACACAAACTTTCCCTTCTCGTGCGTTCTTTGTCAGTGAACTACAGCATCCAAACATACACATAAGTGGTATGTGGACCACGAAAATAATGAAAGAAAGAAAAAGCACCCTTGTTGCATAGAATGTGTGCTTTCAGATGCCCGAGAAAGATCCAAATGTCTTTGATGAAAAAAAAGCACTTCCTCTAAATCTGCATCACTTCAAAGGGGTCATTTGTACCATGGAGCAATAAACTAGATTGCTCCATGTTTGTACTGTTTTACAATATATACATACATGTACTAACAACAGCTTTCCAGTGCTCTTATTCAAATAGGTTTTATGGTCATAATTACCAATTTTATACCCTTCCTTTAACACATTATACTTCAAAACAAAATTGAAGCAGGTCACATTTCATGAAAGTTATTCTATAACACTGTCCAACCATTGTCAAGAGGGTTAAAGACAATGGACACTATTGGTGATTGTCAAAGACCAGTCTTTACACTTGGTGTATCTCAAATGCATAAAATCACAAACCTGTGAAAATTTGAGCTCAATCGGACATCAAAGTTGCGAAATAATAACGAAAGAAAAACACCCTTGTCACACGAAGTTGTGTGGTTTTGATGCTTGATTTCAAGACCTCAAATTCTAAACAAAAATCCTTGAAAACTACATCACTTAAAATATCAATCTCTCCCCATTACTTATAATCAAGAAAGGTTTTATGATGATAAATATTTGGGGTAATTACCAATAGTGTCCACTGCCTTTAAAGGAACACGTTGTCCTGGATCGGACGAGTTGGTCTTTGAAAAGCGTTTGAAACCATTTGTTATGAAGTGCATGTGTTAGATAGATAATTTAAAAGTAGACTAGGCCTATAATGATCCACACAAACATGCCTGGAAATTGCACGGTGTTCCTGTAATGTCGTCAGTCATCGGAAGGTTGAACTAATAGTCAAAGTCCTGTTAATTTTAAGTACACAAATACAATATTATATTTTTTATTAAGAAAAACATTTGAATAAATATTTCAAAATTACACTGAGAAGTTTTACATTACTGCCGAGCTTTTAAACAACCACGCTATTTTGGTAATTTTGTTTAATCATTATTATTAACACTATGGTCCTCATGTAGTCAAGGGAATTATTGGAGATTCTATGTTATCATATCAACACAGCGCACACAGCTTCAAACTTCACAATACACTACACAGATATACTATCGATTAACTACAATGATCTGGGATTATGCTTATCAGCGCAGTGATTAAAATGGATTAACTATGCGTCGATTTTGATGCATGCTTCGCTGGTACCTGATAAAACCAGGCAAAATTGTACCATTCATAGTGTAACAAGACATACCCTGCTAGTAGGGTCCAAACGTCAGGACACATTTTCTGTATTTATTTTTTTAAATAGGGGACACGTTTTCTTCTCGAGCTTTCAATCGCATTCCCCCCAAAGTCATTTCCAAAGTCCGGCTGGCATTTTTGTACTCTGTGAACGGCTATCCAACGCCCTTGTATAAATAACAACAAACAACGCTACCCTGTATAATATCACAACACTGACGCTAAGAGTACCAGCTTACATTACAAAATTCAAAGTGACTCGTTCAGGCAGAATGTCTCCCCAATCTCATTCTTAAGTGGAAATCTCCCAAAGGAAACAAGCCGTCAATTACCAAACACTACCAAATTCCATAGAGCTGCTCAAGCATATGATTTTACTTACCAATTTTGTATAGCTTAGCAAAAAGTAGCAGGATACCAGTCACAAATTGTCCATGTGACATTGTATTGCACTGGTAACCTTGTTCTGGTGAGCATAATTTTATGTGCTTAGCAAAACATGTTGAGCTTAAGCAGCTCTATGAAATTAAGCCCCGGTCCTAATCCAAACTCAAACCACCCATTAACCTTTTAACCTAAGTGCTTGGAGTCCATTCGGTCCAATAAAGTCACGTGCGGCAACTTTACATTTTTTTTAGATTTCTATATACTTTGAATATGTACTGCGCTACAAACTTGTGTCGACTTCACTGTTACGACGTTGTTTCGTTCTCCAAATGTGATCGACTAAATTGGTGTGGGTAAAATAAAGTCACAAATTGCGTTCGATATGAGTTATACATGAGCTGTAACTTTTCTCTGCTAAAACAATTTCTTTTGAGTCAATTTGAGTCAAATCAATAATCTAAAAAAAACAAATGTTACCAAATAAACTTTACCTGTCCAACATAAGAATATATATTTATAATAAAAAAAAAAGATTTTACAATTTAAAAAGCTGATTTTTTTGTCTCCGCCGATGTCCAAATGAGTTCTTACTGCATTTCAAAGTACTTATATGTTGGGTTCTCGTAACCGTTGGCTTGCATGGCGGCAATGTGTCTTTGCTCCACTGTCATGTTAGGGTCGATCTCGGTGAATCCGTGGTTAACTGGTACCCGTCTTGTCTTCCTACGGACAAGCACGACGGCGACGACCATAACGGTCGCTACAGCGAGGACTCCACAGGCGAGGCCAAACGCCAGAGCTGGAGTCACCCCATATTTGATGGATTTCTGAGTGACAGACTAAAGATAAAAGACAAAAAAAACATGAATAATGGTTTGGGGTAACAACATGTGTGTATATACATGTACTTGCCAGGTAGATTTTGTTCTTTAGAGAACTGTCTTGCTTTAGTGGTTTAAACCCGCCAAGGCCTGGTTCTTGAAAATTTTACCGAGACGCAGTCAAGGTAAATTATCAAGAACCAGGCCTTGGCGGGTTTAAAACCACTAGTATATAAACCGATTCAACACATTTTGATTCCCATTCATAAAAACCTTTTCGGTCAAAAAAACATCAACACTTTTTGGTCCAAAAGTTGCAAACATGCAAAAATTATAATTGTTCAATGATTTCTTTCAACACAACATTCCTCTAGCTATGAAATGGTAAGGCCCTCTGGTGAAAACTCCTTATCGCGTCATGCGGCACAGGTGTTACAGCCGTTGCTCTCGACCTATATGAATGAATAAACTGTCTTATAAGCACAGGTGCTAGCTCGTGTGTCACGCCCATGTTTAAACACTTTTTGCTGGTGTTATATCATCCGTTTAAACACCCCCACGCGATGCCCTGTCGACCAATTAAAATTGATAACTGTCTTAGGTATTTATGAATAACCGTTTCTAATATAACCTGAACTAATCTAACCTGAACTAATATCAATCCGCCCATATAAGATCTTATTCACAAATAAACAGCGCCCTCTAGTGGCAAAACAAAATATTTTAATTTTTTATTTTTTTTTAAATAGCGCCCTCTAGCGGCAAATAAAACTATTCGAATATCCGGTTAATTTCGGAAAGTTGGCCGGCGGTATCCGAATAACAAAATTTCACTATTCGCCCAGCACTATTATTGAGGGAACCCGGAAAAACCTAGTCTTCACACCCAACCTTGAAAGCAATGTGAGAACGTGTGTGCAACTCAAATGAGCTATAGTTGTCAAGATTGTTGAGATATTTTGAAAAGTTCTGTCTCGAAAGTCATTTAATTTACTCACAAAACGTGTAAATGTTTCAGACAACAATGACAATGGAGGACGAATAGACAGCAACTTTTACCAATGCAGCAATGCAAAAGGCAAGCTCCGAATGTAGCAATATGTATTTTAGAGCACTGAAAACAACAAAACGTTTCACACACGCAGAGTCTGCAGTCCATGTGCATTGTGCATGACATCAGAACAACAAAGACGCTCACAAAATAATATTTGGCGAACAGAAAAGCGCGTTATTCAAAGCGAAACCGGAAATGGCCACCTCCAATTGCCGTGTCTAATCCACCTTTGCGCTTACACATTTGTATTTGAAACCACATTGCCGGACCTTCAAATTTTATTTTTTTTATGAAGTTACGGAATAAAGTACTTTATAAAGTCAAAGAACACATGGAAGGTTACGGTATGGACATCTTTTTCTTCTTTCTTAGTTAGATTTAGGGATTAGGCTTAGGCCTACTATGTTTTATTTATTCGACCAAGTCCACGATTGAGAAAGATACAAACAATATTATATTCATAAATACCTCAGACAGTTTCGCTATTCCTATTGGTGGAGAGCGCATCACATGGGGTTGTTTAAACCGTTGATAATAAACAGTGTTTATAACCGGTTGTCCACGCTAGTCTTGATGCAAGACGTTTCTTGTTATAGGCAATGCAAGCGCTGTTGGTGATTTGGCCGCGCTGTGAGTGAAAGGAAAACCAGCGAATATGTACCAAGACTATACGCGCATGCGCACAAACAGAAGCGAAAAAACACAGGCGTACGGACAGCGTACGTATGTACATTCAACTCAGAAACGGATGAGTTTGCTAGAGTTTCTTACTTTATTACGCTTTTTAACCAAAAAGGTGAATGGGAATCAAAGTGTGTTGAATCGGTTTTCAACTAGTGGTTTAAAATAAACCCGCAGAGGCCTGAATTGATAGTTTACCTCGACTTCAACTTGGTAAAATTATCAAAAACCAGGCCTCGTTGGGATTAAATCACTAGTTGAAAACCTCTTTGTTTTTGTTGGGCAACCAAGCAAGACAACGGGGAAAAAACAAAGCAGGGTACAACTATGGAATCCAGGGCCATTCCACTATACGTCAACGCATCCAAGGCTGCATGGATGCCCAGTCAGCCACAATGGACTGGCCTACCAACTTCGCATCCAGTCATCCAGACTCCCATTTCTCACTACTCCCCACCAATACCTCTATATATATTCCCCATTTATGCAAATGTTCCCTATTCAAGGATTGTTTTGTAAAGGAAAAGAAAGCCTGAATTCCGATTACTTAATATATATTGCTGCTCTGCAAATGTTCCCCATTCAAGGATTATTTTAAAAAGGGAAAGAAAGCCTGAATTCCATTAATACTTAATATTTATTGCCGCTATGCAAATGTTCCACATTCAAGGATTATTTTAAAAAGGGAAATAAAGCCTGAATTCCATTAATACTTAATGTTGCTCTGCAAAGGTTCCCCATTCAAGGATTATTTTTAAAAGGGAAAGAAAGCTTGAATTTCAATTACTTAATATATATTGCTACTCTGCAAATGTACCTCATTCAAGAATTATTTTAAAAAGGGAAAGAAAGCCTGAATTCCATTAATACTTAACATTTATTGCCGCTATGCAAATGTTCCACATTCAAGGATTATTTTAAAAAGGGAAATAAAGCCCAAATTCCCTTCTTCGGCTGCCCACTTCGCATCCGCGCATCCAGGCTCCCACATCCATCTCTTCTCACTGCTCATCCCGCCCATTACCTCTATATAAAAGCGCCCTCTACTATAGTACTACACACTTCATGTATGATGCCTAACCTAGCAATATACTTACACATGTAGCTCAGCTTTAGGTAGGGGTTAGTAGGGGACCTACTACTACTTTTTTATTAGTACTAGTAGTACTAGTTGCGATAACGTAACCCTCCTGCCGACGGCGTAGCCAGGGGGTTACGAGTCGCTTCAATCAAAAAACAGCAAAATATTTTAGTCAACAGATTTGCTCATTTTTTACCACTTTAAAAAATAATGACACAAATTCTATTAACACGAACTTAATCCTCAATGTCTAATGAATAACATCCAAAAACACAATTGAGAAAATATTTTGAAAAAAAGGACAAAAACGTACCAGATTCCGGGAGCGAAACAGTCAAAAATTCCCCAGGTTCTATTTTTGAACCTGTTGCTGGTTACCATGCGCAGCCCCAAGCGCTGAACCCAACCGCAGGTACCAGCCGAACGAGTCGCAGCCGAGTTTGACTAAACCATTCTGTAAAAGGGGTGTTGCAGTGCGGCAGTGCTTTAAGTGAGTGAACAGCGAGCATAGTAAACGGACAGCGCACAAGCACTGCCGCGCTGCTTTATAACACTCCTTTTACAGAATGGTTTAGTCTAACAGCAATGAACATCGGGAAGTCACAAAATGGTGAAGCGACAGGTTCAAAATAGAACCTGGGAAATTTGTGACTGTTTCGCTCCGGGAACTGGTAAGTTTTTGTACTTTAGTTCAAAATACTTTCTCAATAGTGTTTTGAATGTTATTCATTAGATATTGAGGATTAAGGTCGTGTTCTTAGAATTTAAGTCATGATTTTCGAAAGGGGAAAAAATTGAGCAACTCTGTTGACTAGCTGTTGAAATTGTACGTGTTTGACCATTTCGCCGTTTTTCGATTGAAGCGACTCGTAACCCTCCGGCTCCACCGTCGGCAGGAGGGTTACGTTATCGCAACTATAGTGTACTAGAGTAGAAGTAGTACTACAACTACTAGTAGTAGCTAGTACTATGTAGTCAGGTAAGCCTCTATTATATTATTCCCCATTGGAAATACCGCCCTCTAATAATGGAAGTAGTTGTAATGTATGGCTTGTTACTTTGCCATATTTCCAACTCGTCACATCGCATCAAACTGCATTAAATAACCTGTCGCCAAAACACTAAGTAAGTGGGCCTGCATTCTAAGTTACTCCCAAAACAGTTACAACAACTAATAGAATAGGGACTACTGACACTTGTGACAGTGAAAACAACAATAGGGGCAACAACAGAACAGGGACAACAACAATAACAACAAACCAAAGAAACAACAAAGCAAACATTGTCATTCTTCTTTTTTGAGCCTGTGCTCTGCATGGATTGTCGAGACGAATGATTGTCATTGTTTTTGTGTTGTGTTTCATGGTCACAGTACAGTGTGACTCACACCGCTGTCTGTATCACAAACAACAGATTAACAGAACTGAATCATTGTAACAATTATGTGTATCCTCAATGCTCACCTGTGTTTAGAGTGTGCTGCAATTTACATAATCCTTGGTTGAAATTTTCCTTATTCTTCGTTGAATGAGTTCTAATGGGTGAAGTTAGTTGTTCCTTCGACGAAAACTTTGCAAATTATTTTATTTTCTCACGCACGACATTCACGATTTTCTACAATTATAGACTGGTCTCTTGTTGCCTTGTTCTTATCCGTATGAAGGATACCAGGCACCAGTCCTACAAATCCGATAGTTTCATTGGATAATGTTATGACGTCAGCTTTTTGTGTCTTTTGATTGGTCAATAGTACAACTTGAGTCGCTGACGGGGATTAATCCACAAGAGGGCGCTATTTAGCCCGATCGTATGCCCAATCATTTACTCAGACATAATACCAAGGGATTTCTTCTTTATCAGAACTTGTCCCTTTTTGAAGCATTACAAATTGTTCTGCTCAGTGATACACCAAAAAACACCTTAACTTGGGCCCAATATCACACTGCTGGTAAGCAGAAACAGGTGGTTAAAGTTTTGTAAAAATCTGAATCACAAAACGGGCACGTTACAAGATACTTTTCCAATACGAGTCATAGTAAATTATTGTGCTTTAAAAGGCAGCTCTTTAGTATTGCGCTTTTTACTTCAATAAGCTACCTACATTACAAAAGAGTCTTGCTCAAAGCACTTTAAATTTGATAATGAACCCACCTCTCCATATCTCCAGAATGTTCAACTGTTTACGGTCGTTCCTTGTTTTACTGTTTTACTTGTGGCGATGTGAGGGAAAGTGTGTCTATTAAAAGCACGGGACAGATTTGGTAAAACTAATATTACAAATTTTGGCTCAATTGGTTATTTAAGTTGCAGGCAAAAGAGAATACATCTTTGTTGCACAGTGTGCTTTCAGATGCCTTATGATAAAGCCTTCAAGCCTGAAGTCTTCCTCAGATTCAAGAATTGTAGTGAAAATTAACTGTTTCTAAAAAACTATGTTACTTCAGAGGGATCCATTTCTCACAATATTTTATATTATCAACGGCTCTCCCATATTGCTTAGTCACAATTAATTGCTTTTATGCTTTATTTGAGTTATTTCGGGTTCAAATCCTAGTCGTCCGCTCTCCAATATTGCTCAGTCACAAGTAATTGTTTTTATGCTTTATTTGAGTTACTACGGGTTCGAATCCCAGTCGTGACACTTGTGTCCTTGAACAAGATAGTTTACTATAATTGCTTCTCTTCACCCAGGGGTAAATGGGTATCTGCGAGGGTAGAGGTTGATATTGTGTATGAAAAAAACAAGCCACAAGCGCCTTACAGGCAGCTCAGGGCTGTATACTCCCAAGGGAGCTGAGAAACATTAAAAAGGGGTGTTATTGGCCCTATGACCAGGGCACTAATGTAAAGTGCATTGATACGGTTATTGTAAAATGCTCTATATAAGAATTTGTTTGTAATTACCTAATTTTGTTCAGTGCGGTATACCGCACCGTTAGGACATTTTGGAAGTCAGATCCATGTTTAAAGGAACACGTTGCCTTGGATCGGACGAGTTGGTCAAAACAAAAGCGTTTGTAACTGTTTTTTATAAAATGCATATGGTTGGAAAGATGTTTTAAAAGTAGAATACAATGATCCACACAAGTTTGCCTCGAAATTGCGTGGTTTTCCTTCTACTGTGCGAACTAACATGGTCGGCCATTTATGGGAGTCAAAATTTTGACCCCCATAAATGGCCGACGTGTTAGTCGACGAGGTAAAAGGAAAACCACGCAATTTCGAGGCATGTTTGTGTGGATCATCTTTCTACCTATATGCATTTTATAAAAAACGGTTACAAACGCTTTTCAAAGACCAACTCGACCGATCCAAGGCAACGTGTTCCTTTAACTGTTGGGGTGTTACATTATGTGTTGTCTACTTCAAAGCATAATGAAGTGGCAACCAAACCTGGGGTGGATTTTACAAAGAGTTAGGACTAGTCTTATCTCGATTTAGGACCAGTTACTCGTCCTAACTTAGGACTATCCATGCAATTTGTATATCTCCTAGGACTAGTCCTAAGTTAGAACTAGTCCTAACTCTTTGTGAAATCGACCCCAGATGAAATATGCGTGTTGTGCATTAACAACAATTCTTTGCTAACCTGTAAACCACTTAGCGAATTTCTCTGCTGCTGAAAGTACAATGTTTTGCTAATGATAAGCAGTGCCATGAAATTGATAGTACTAGGGCTGCAGTCTGGCCCGGTTTCATAGAGCTACGTAAGCACAAATTTTTGAGTTAGCAACAAAATACTTGCTTAGTCAAATTAGATTAATCAGATTACCGGCCAAGACTCTAACGAGTCACAAGTAATGTGCATGGCATGAAATTTTGGCCAGTAATAATGTGTTAAATAAGCGAGCTATTTTCGATCGTGCTTAAAGCTACTGGGACACTATTGGTAATTGTCAAAAGACTAGTCTTCATAGTTGGTGTATCTCCACATAAATGTATAAAATGACAAACCTGTGAAAATTTGAGGTTAATCGGTTGTCCAAATTGCGAGATATTAATGAAAGAAAAACACACCCTTGTCACACAAAGTTGTGTGCTTTCAAAAGGTTGATTTCGAGACCTCAAGTCCGAGGTCTCAAAATCAAATTCGTGGAAAGTTACTTCTTTCTCGAAAACTACATCACTTCAGAGGGAGCTGTTTCTCACAATGTGGTACTACCAACCTCTCCCAATTACTCGTAATCAAGTAAGGTTTTACATGTATGGTAATAATTATTTTGAGTAATTACCAATAGTGTCCACTGCCTTTAAGCATTGTTTTTGCTTATAAGCAGCTCTATGAAATAGCTCCCATGCAATTTGCATATAGCGCGTGCGCACTAACGTTTTGGTTGGTAAATGAGGGAACATCGCACCGTTTTGCACACGGGTAATGGGTGCGTGACGCAAACGCGTCTGCTTAGTGCACAACTCTATGGCGTTTGCCAACCAACAGGGTCTGAAGTGAAATGAAGTGATAGATGTTGCCGTATCATCCAGCCCCCCCCCCCACACCCCACACAAATAAATAAATGGTTACTGAAATAACTTGCCAACAGCTTCAAGGTGTGGAAATCAAAGAGCGCCAAAAAGTGTTTTAAATGAAACTGCAAAATGTTAAAAACAAAAGAAAATACAAGCAATCCTTAATTTAGAAAGAACAAAAACAGGTCTTAAAAATTGAACATAAGTCTAACACGAAACCCAACGCTTCAGTCGTCATATACCAATTTCTTTTCTTTTCATCACAATGCCAATTAGTAACTCACAAGTCCCGAACTAAGCACCAGTGGAATCAAACCACTCACATCTGCTCTCATGGTATAGTAGAACAAGAAATTGCCGCTACACCAAGAGAACTGTGTGTCAATCTGAAGTGCTTTGTATAGTTACAAAACAGCGAGTAAAAACAACTAGCAAACTAAGTACGTTTTGTTTACAAATTTTGCATTTTGAATTGATGCCAAAATAAAAATGAATAAAACTTTCACTGAGCGATTAACTCCACCGAAGTTAGATTATTTATTTCTCATCAAATATGACATTTCAGACAGAAATATTTCAAGGGATGTTTTCTACTATCATCATCATTAGACCGTGTAAGTTATATGCAAATCTGTGATCTGCAAATCTTTTTACTTCGCAAACTAACATAGTCATAGTCAACCATTTTGTGGAGTAACAAATTTGACTCCACAAGCGTGTTAGTTGAAGACATAGGAAAAACTGTGCAAACTCCAGGCATTTTAGTGTATATTGTTATTCTACTTTCAAACATAATTTTTCATTATTTTTATTATTAATTCGACCAATACAAACATTCAAAGTTACACTAGCACAAGAAAGAACATTAAAGGAACACGTTGCCTTGGATCGGTCAGTGTTAGTAACCGTTTGTTACAAAATGCAAATGGAGAGAAAGAAGATGTAAAAGTGGAACACTACTCAACATAAACATGCCTTGAAATTGCACGGTTTTTCCTTTACCTTGTCAATCAACACTGTCGGCCATTTTCACAAAGTAATAACCATGCAATTTTGAGGCAAATTTGTGTGGATCACTGATTCTACCTCTGATCATATCTTTCCAATCATAATGCGATTTATAACAAACTGTTAAAAAAGCTTTTTTTTATAGACCAACTCGTTCGATTCAAGTCAACGTGTTCCTTAACGGAAACCATATGCATTTTATTAACAGTTACAATCGCTTTTCATAAGATCAGTAATGTTTTAAAGTTACATGAGAATGTTGTCTCACCTCTATTTTCTCTATGCGCAGATGAACAGCAGGAATATCCAAACATGAGCAGATGAACAGCAGGAATATCCAAACAGAGATACAAAAGAATCCTTTTCCCGTTGTCTTCTTCCTTTCTGGTTAATTCGATGATGAAATGTGACCTGAAAGTAACAAAGAAACAATACTTCTCATTAAGAACCCTCTGGTTAGTGACAAACTCTGCTGATTTGGTCAATGTTTTATTTTGGCAAGTAACGTCAACTTCAAACATACAAAATATCGCTCATGCCCCCAAAGCTGTGTGTTTTCTGAAAATATTGTGTGCAAAGTTGAAGTTTCAAACTGCTGTTTTGGAGCTTGCCTTTAACTTAAGACACCATTTTTTGCCCGGGTTTTGAGAACGAGTGCCTTCTCATATAGGTGGGCTGAATCACACGGCTGATGAGCCCCACCTGCCAACAGAGAGCAATCTGGTTTTGAGGGCGCCAGAATTCCACATGACACACCTCTGCCCACTGTTCAAAACAGGGATCGGCACGGGAAGCCGGGCAGTAGGAGTTTGACTAGGAGAGGCTATTTGAGACGCTGGCCGTATAGAATGTTTCATGGGTGAGAAGTTAGTTGCTCAATACTTCACACATTCCTGGCCGTTCCTAGCCCTTTGACCCCCTCGATAAAAGTAAACGTGGTTTGCATCATTCACGGTATTCTAATGAGGTATCAAAAGAATGACTAAACAGAAAAATGTTTAGTTTTGGTATCAATTAATGTTTGACTAGCCGAATTTAGTCAAGATTGGTTCTTTGAGAACTATTTGCCAATATCACACAGGATCGATCAGGACTAGCTTCTCGCTATTAACTTCACTGCCACCAAGTGAGTTTTCCTTCCTTTATTAAATTCCCATGTTCTCAAGCCCTTGCTATCATAGGGTTTTGTTAGGTAGTGTGCCAATCTACCTACTACCGCAGGGTGGGATCTCTTAGAGGATCGAGTGGACTTCCTGCTATTAACTTCACTGCCTCAGGGTGAGTTTGCTAATCCCTTATTATATTTCCACAACCAAAAGTTTGACAACATTCAAACTTACAAAGTGTTACAGAGTTAAGAAAAGTGTTACAGAGTTAAGAAAAGTGTTACAGAGTTAAGAAAAAAGAAATAACAATAAACGGGGAAAGAAATTGTAAAGCAAGAAAAAAAAAACAGGCAAATGTAGAGTGCCAGTCTACCTACTACCGCAGAGTAGGATCTCTTAGAGGATCGTGTGGACTTCTCGCTATTAACTTCACTGCCGCGGAGTGAGTTTTTATTCCTTCATAATTTTCCCATGTTCTCAAGCCCTTGCTATCATAGGGTTTTGTAAGGTAGAGTGCCAGTCTTCCTACTACCGCAGAGTAGGATCTCTTAGAGGATCGTGGGGACTTCTCGCTATTAACTTCACTGCCGCAGAGTGAGTTTTTATTCCTTCATGATTTTCCCATGTTCTCAAGCCCTTGCTATCATAGGGTTTTGTAAGGTAGAGTGCCAGTCTATACCTACTACCGCAGAGTAGGATCTCTTAGAGGATGGTGTGGACTTCTCGCTATTAACTTCACTGCCGCGGAGTGAGTTTTTATTCCTTCATAATTTTCCCATGTTCTCAAGCCCTTGCTATCATAGGGTTTTGTAAGGTAGAGTGCCAGTCTTCCTACTACCGCAGAGTAGGATCTCTTAGAGGATCGTGTGGACTTCTCGCTATTAACTTCACTGCCGCGGAGTGAGTTTTTATTCCTTCATAATTTTCCCATGTTCTCAAGCCCTTGCTATCATAGGGTTTTGTAAGGTAGAGTGCCAGTCTTCCTACTACCGCAGAGTAGGATCTCTCAGGGGATGGTGTGGACTTCACGCTATTAAATTCACTGCCGCGGAGTGAGTTTTTATTCCTTCATAATTTTCCCATGTTCTCAAGCCCTTGCTATCATAGGGTTTTGTAAGGTAGAGTGCCAGTCTTCCTACTACCGCAGAGTAGGATCTCTTAGAGGATCGTGGGGACTTCACGCTATTAACTTCACTGCCGCAGAGTGAGTTTTTATTCCTTCATGATTTTCCCATGTTCTCAAGCCCTTGCTATTATAGGGTTTTGTAAGGTAAAGTGCCAGTCTTCCTACTACCGCAGAGTAGGATCTCTCAGGGGATGGTGTGGACTTCTCGCTATTAACTTCACTGCCGCGGAGTGAGTTTTTATTCCTTCATAATTTTCCCATGTTCTCAAGCCCTTGCTATCATAGGGTTTTGTAAGGTAGAGTGCCAGTCTTCCTACTACCGCAGAGTAGGATCTCTTAGAGGATCGTGTGGACTTCTCGCTATTAACTTCACTGCCGCAGAGTGAGTTTTTATTCCTTCATGATTTTCCCATGTTTTCAAGCCCTTGCTATCATAGGGTTTCGTAAGGTAGAGTGCCAGTCTTCCTACTACCGCAGAGTAAGATCTCTTAGAGGATCGTGTGGACTTCTCGCTATTAACTTCACTGCCGCAGAGTGAGTTTTTATTCCTTCATAATTTTCCCATGTTCTCAAGCCCTTGCTATCATAGGGTTTTGTAAGGTAGAGTGCCAGTCTTCCTACTACCGCAGAGTAGGATCTCTTAGAGGATCGTGTGGACTTCTCGCTATAAACTTCACTGCCGCGGAGTGAGTTTTTATTCCTTCATAATTTTCCCATGTTCTCAAGCCCTTGCTATCATAGGGTTTTGTAAGGTAGAGTGCCAGTCTTCCTACTACCGCAGAGTAGGATCTCTTAGAGGATCGTGTGGACTTCTCGCTATTAACTTCACTGCCGCGGAGTGAGTTTTTATTCCTTCATAATTTTCCCATATTCTCAAGCCCTTGCTATTATAGGGTTTTGTAAGGTAGAGTGCCAGTCTTCCTACTACCGCAGAGTAGGATCTCTTAGAGGATCGTGTGGACTTCTCGCTATTAACTTCACTGCCGCGGAGTGAGTTTTTATTCCTTCACGATTTTCCCATGTTCTCAAGCCCTTGCTATCATAGGGTTTTGTAAGGTAGAGTGCCAGTCTTCCTACTACCGCAGAGTAGGATCTCTTAGAGGATCGTGTGGACTTCTCGCTATTAACTTCACTGCCGCGGAGTGAGTTTTTATTCCTTCACGATTTTCCCATGTTCTCAAGCCCTTGCTATTATAGGGTTTTGTAAGGTAGAGTGCCAGTCTTCCTACTACCGCAGAGTAGGATCTCTTAGAGGATCGTGTGGACTTCTCGCTATTAACTTCACTGCCGCGGAGTGAGTTTTTATTCCTTCATGATTTTCCCATGTTCTCAAGCCCTTGCTATCATAGGGTTTTGTTAGGTAGAGTGCCAGTCTTCCTACTACCGCAGAGTAGGATCTCTCAGGGGATGGTGTGGACTTCACGCTATTAAATTCACTGCCGCGGAGTGAGTTTTTATTCCTTCATGATTTTCCCATGTTCTCAAGCCCTTGCTATCATAGGGTTTTGTAAGGTAGAGTGCCAGTCTTCCTACTACCGCAGAGTAGGATCTCTTAGAGGATCGTGTGGACTTCTCGCTATTAACTTCACTGCCGCGGAGTGAGTTTTTATTCCTTCATAATTTTCCCATGTTCTCAAGCCCTTGCTATTATAGGGTTTTGTAAGGTAGAGTGCCAGTCTTCCTACTACCGCAGAGTAGGATCTCTTAGAGGATCGTGTGGACTTCTCGCTATTAACTTTACTGCCGCAGAGTGAGTTTTTATTCCTTCATAATTTTCCCATGTTCTCAAGCCCTTGCTATCATAGGGTTTTGTTAGGTAGAGTGCCAGTCTTCCTACTACCGCAGAGTAGGATCTCTCAGGGGATGGTGTGGACTTCACGCTATTAAATTCACTGCCGCGGAGTGAGTTTTTATTCCTTCATGATTTTCCCATGTTCTCAAGCCCTTGCTATCATAGGGTTTTGTAAGGTAGAGTGCCAGTCTTCCTACTACCGCAGAGTAGGATCTCTTAGAGGATCGTGTGGACTTCTCGCTATTAACTTCACTGCCGCGGAGTGAGTTTTTATTCCTTCATAATTTTCCCATGTTCTCAAGCCCTTGCTATTATAGGGTTTTGTAAGGTAGAGTGCCAGTCTTCCTACTACCGCAGAGTAGGATCTCTTAGAGGATCGTGTGGACTTCTCGCTATTAACTTTACTGCCGCAGAGTGAGTTTTTATTCCTTCATAATTTTCCCATGTTCTCAAGCCCTTGCTATCATAGGGTTTTGTTAGGTAGAGTGCCAGTCTTCCTACTACCGCAGAGTAGGATCTCTCAGGGGATGGTGTGGACTTCACGCTATTAAATTCACTGCCGCGGAGTGAGTTTTTATTCCTTCATGATTTTCCCATGTTCTCAAGCCCTTGCTATCATAGGGTTTTGTAAGGTAGAGTGCCAGTCTTCCTACTACCGCAGAGTAGGATCTCTTAGAGGATCGTGTGGATTTCTCGCTATTAACTTCACTGCCGCAGCCGGAGAGTACTCCATACATCAAAGGGCCTCGTCCTGATTGACAAAACAAAGGAAAAAGTTAGTATCAGGGAACTTTGGATCATGGCAACCCGTTTTGGGAATAAAGTTTTGTTTACATTACTAGAGGCCCAAGATAAAATAGGTAATAGTATAAGAGATATTAAATGCCCCCCTAACTAGAGCCGATCGTTTCGCTTAGCCGCGTAGAGCGCTCCGTACATCAAAGGGCCTCGACCTGATTGACAAAACAAAGATAACAGTTAGTAATGAGGGAACTTCGGATCTTGACAACCTGTTTTGGGAATAAAGTTTTGTTAATGTTACTATAGGCCTAGATAAAATAAGTAATAGTATAAAAGATATTTAATGCCCCCCTAACTAGAGCCGATCGTTTCGCTTAGCCGCGTAGAGCGCTCCAGTACATCAAAGGGCCTCGACCTGATTGACAAAACAAAGATAACAGTTAGTAACCAGGGAACTTCGGATCTTGACAACCTGTTTTGGGAATAAATTTTTGTTATTGTTACTGTTGTAGGCCTAGATAAAATAGGTAATAGTATAAAAGATATTTAATGCCCCCCTAACTAGAGCCGATCGTTTCGCTTAGCCGCGTAGAGCGCTCCAGTACATCAGGGGGCCTAATGGTTGACAAATGGTTATCAACCAAGGTAGATGGGATTGGTCCAAGTTCACACATGCCATGGCATAAGATGAGGTTGGTGATTTCCGCATGAAGAGAACTATCCATAGAAAGTGAGTTGATGCTGACAAAACAGATGACTGCGATCCATAGAAAGTGAGTTGATGCTGAGAAAACAGATGACTGCAATCCACTAGAGAGTGAGTTGATGCTGAGAAAACAGATGACTGCTATCCATAGAAAGTGAGTTGATGCTGAGAAAACAGATGACTGCGATCCATAGAAAGTGAGTTGATGCTGAGAAAACAGACGACTGCGATCCATAGAAAGTGAGTTGATGCTGAGAAAACAGATGACTGCAATCCACTAGAAAGTGAGTTGATGCTGAAGAAAACAGATGACTTGCGAAGTAACAATTTTTGCCAACGTCGTTACACTGGAGGATACAATAAACAAATAACAATATTAAATAGTAATTATTTTTATAGTATTTAAACATAAAATCTCAAAGTTCTATATTCAACAAAAAATCAACAATTCGGTATTTATTAAATAAACTGTTTAAAAATGAAGAAATTATCCAGGGTCATACATAAAAGGTATAATTTTATTCGTTTATTCATATTGTGCCCTTTCTATTAAATGTACACAAGCGCATAACAAAATAATTATAAAAATGTTAAAAACTTACAACAGAAAAAAGAGGAAACGCAACACCATAAAAATTTAAAACAAGATCGTTACAGGACTGACCTCAATTGTATAACATTAAGACACAAAGAAATTAGCAAAATCGTTTTTGTTGTTCAATTTACTGACGACATAAATATACACGTTTGTATTATCAAAACCAAATAAAGACTTTTACTACGTCAACCTTTCACAATTTCGTCAAATTGATAATGGACTTGATTAGGACATCAGGATTACATGAAATACGTGTACCCGCGTTCAGTCCAGCAGCGCTGATGCGCTTGGCGGGCGCTTTGTTTCCTTTGCGTATCGACGAACTCGCTACAGTAACTAAATGAGCTTTCTTAAGAGATGGCACACGCCGTACGTTTGACATGACCATGACCGTTTCCCATACATCATAAAATATATACAAGTAATTTGCATAAAGGAACAAACAAACTGTCCACAAAAACATTTGAATCTACTGCGAGGATTCAACACAATAACAAAAAGAGACCTTTTCTGAGACTTATGCATCAATAAAAAAAAGCAAAAGTTTTAATCAAAAAACCTCTCACAACATTTTTTAAACAAACAATCAGCCCAATCTAAAATGTAAACCTTAATGGTTCACACAATTAGATATTACTTAATTAAAAAAAAAGGACATTAACAGCTCATTATGTACGCAAACATTTTTTGGCTGCCCGCATATCATGAATATTTGCAATGAAACTAAAGCACTTTTGCGCACGGACTGGATGGTGGTATGACACAGATTACTACCATCGATATTCACAATATAAATGTAGATGTAAATGTCAATTGTCAATAGGCCCTATTGAGTCTTATTATATTGACAATCATGGACATCCCCATCTACAACACCATGGTAAACAAACCGTATAAGTGAATATTAATTTTTATAACAATATACTTAGTTTCTTTTGAGTATGACGATCCGAGACCTTAACCTTAAGATGTAAGACGACAGTCACTGCGCAACTTTCGAGATAATGAACTGGCGCGCTGAGTTGTATGCAAAACACGTTTAGGTGCAGTCGTACCAAGGACAGTGGCTTGACACAGATTACTACCACCGATATTCACGACGTTGTAAACCATTATACGTTTAAAAACGACTTTGTTTTTATACATAACACATGTAGACCTACACGTACAAGTACATGTTTGCAGAAATGACCGTGGTAGAACAGATTCAATATCCACTGATTAACGTTCCTTAAAAATTCTTACAATATGGAGGGCCCCCTGCCCAGAACAACACTACGATTTGATTTGATTTGATTTGAAAAAAAATATATAAGTAATTTGCATAAAGGAACGAACAAACGTTCCACACAAACATTCAAATCTACTGCGAGGGTTCAATAAAATTACAAAAAGAGACCTTTTCTGAGACTTAAACATCAATAAAAAAAGCAAAAGTTTAATCAAAAAACCTCTCACAACATTTTTTAAACAAACAATCAGCCCAATCTCAAATGTAAACCTTTATGGTCCACACAATTAGAAATTACTTAATTAAAAAAACATTAACAGCTCTTCATGTACGCACTAATTGTTTGGGTGCACGCATACCATGAATATTTGCAATGAAACTAAAGCACTTTTGCGCACCGACTGGATGGTGGTATGACACAGATTACTGCCATCGATATTGGACATCCCCATCTACAACACCATGGTAAACAAACCGTATAAGTGAATATTAATTTTAATAACAATATACTTAGTTTCTTTTGAGTTTCACGATCCGTGACCACAACCTTAAGATGTATGACGACAGTCATTGCGCAACTGGCGCGCTGAGTTGTATGCAAAACACGTTTTGGTGTGGCGTACCAAGGACGATGTAAACCATTATACGCTTAACTGATTAACGTTCCTTAAAAATTCTTACAGTATTGATGGCCCCCTGCCCAGAACAACACTATGATTTGATTTGATTTGATTTGATTTGATTTGATTTGATTTGATTTGAATTTATTTAAATAAAAACATGTAAAAAACACATACACAATTTCAACAGGAGAAAAGACGAAGAAATAAAATAAAATAAATTAAATTAGAACATGTTAAAAAATATGGCACAAACATAGACATGGACAACTGAATAAAGCCAATATGTAAGGCTTATTAATATTTCCGTTGGGGTCCCTATACCATGCCCATGGAGGTAGAATCCTCCATGTAAGTTAAAGTACACAGCGCGCAGAGCATGCCTATACAATTACTATTGATCATTTAAAAACGCAACAGGCTACTATATAAATTGAAACTGACGAATTCAAACCAATTGTCTTCACTGACAATCATCAAAATCTCTATCTACAATGCCATGGTAAACATACCGTATAAATGAATAAAACGTTTATACAACATACTCAGTTTCATTTGACTTCCGCAATTATGAAAATCGAGACCTCCACCTTAAGATGTATGATGACAGTCATTGCAAAACTTTGAGTTACATTTCTTGGCAAAACAGAGATCAGAATAAGTGCCCTCGGACACTTTGAGAATATTCGCTCCTACATGTAAATAAATATTAACAGCGACTTTGATTTGTCAAACACATGCAGACCTACATGTACATGTACACATGTACATGTTTGCAATAATGACCGTTGTAGAACTGTATTCATTATACACTGATGACAGTTCCTTAAAAACTCTTACAATATCGAGGGCATCCTGACAAGAACAACACTGTGATTTCAATTTGAATTTATTCGGATAAAAACATGTCAAAAATACACAACGACAAGAGAAAAGACGAAGAAATAAGATAAACTTAACTTTAGAATGATAAAAATATGGCACAAACATACAACTTACAAGGACAACCGAATAAAGCCAATATCTAAGCAGGCTTATTAACATTTCCATTGGGGTTCATGGAAATATCTGACAAATTTTAAGTACACACCGTGCAGAGCATGCCCATTAAATTACTATTGATCATTAAAAATGTCAACAGGCTACTAATTTACTAAATAAATTGACAACGACAAATTGGAACCAATTGTCACCACTGACAAATCATCGACATCCCTATCTACAACACCCCCATGGGTAAATAAAAGAATATTAACGTTTCCATACTTAATTTCATTCGAGTTGCGGAATTATGATGATCGAGACCTCCACAAGGACAGCCACAACCCTTTATGTACGCACTTATGCGCACGTCGCGTACGCGTACCATCGACAGTAGTCTGACACAGATTACTACCACCGAAATTTAATATGACGATGTAAATGTAAACCCTTATTATTCGCTTAAAAATAAACATTAACAGCGACTTCGATTTATTACATGTATACCTGCAAATAATTGACCCTGGTAGAACAAATTTGTTAGCCACCGAACCGAAACAGTTCTTTAAACCAACTCTTACAATATCGAGGGCACCCTGCCCAGAACAACACAAATTTATTTGATTTGAATTTAAAATCAATAAAAACACAACTGCAACAATAGAAGAAAAGAAAAAGAAATACGATAAAATACATTTTAGAAAATGATAAAACGGTGGCACATACAAATACAAGCAAGGACAACCGGTAAAGCCAATATTTAAGGCTTATTAACAATTTCCATTGGGATCCATGGAAATATCTGACATCTTAAAAGTTAAAGTACACACAAACAATGACAATTTAAAGTAAAAATGTAAACACGCTACTATACAAATTGAAACCGACATTGACAAATTAGAACCGATTGATTGTCATCAGTGACAATCTTCGACATCCCTATCCTACAGCACCATGGTAACCATGTATCGTATACGTAAATATTAAGGTTTGTAACAATATACTTAAGTTTCCTTCGAGTTTCCAGAATTATGACGATTGAATCTTCAAATTTTCTGAAGCAGCACTTTTAAGGAAGAAAAAGAAGTTGAGACCTCCACAAGATGTTTGGTGACTTGAAAAATGCCCGGACGAAGCCTAGCTAGCTGGCGTTAAATCGGCGGTGGCGGGAAAGCGACAACCCATTTCCATGGTCCCGGGGATCCCTGACACGTTCTGTGTACCAAATTCGTTTCAGACCACAGGGTACAATTCCGTAACTCTGCTTATCGCCGAGTTCTGCGCTTATCACCCATCCGCACTTTTTTCTTGTACACACTACTGTCGTTGTGCTTTCATTCAAAAGATATTTTTTTCCTTCTAAATCGATTTAAAAGATTCCTTTTGAAGAAAGTCGGAAACATTTTTGGAGGATGGCAATTCAATGCTCTACCACTATGTGAAGTGAATGTAGGTCAAAGTTGAAAGTACACGCCGTCTGGACGGCCGGTCTACAGCCTCGAAGTGTGACGTCAGATGTTCAGGCACCGGAAAGTTAGCATGCTTTTTCATGTGCTTACGGTTAGCAGCGCCATGAAATAGAAACTGCAAAGTAAGCACAAAATCGGCCGCTAAGCAGAGCAGCGCTATGAAATTGGGCCCAGGAGGACAGTTTCAGCTGCTTGAGTCGATTGTACCATGGAGTAAGGAACTGTCTTGATCTATGGTTGTACGGATCCATCAGAATGTACCACTTTTAGATCAAACACAGCAGGGGTTGGGCGGGACTAGAGTCAATGGACCCAATTAACAACAGACAAACACAAATGAAGACTCAGAGAAAGTAATCGACAGTTTAGGGGTGACACTGAAGCTTTTAATGACGAGACTACCCAGTTATAATAATTATTTTATACAGGTTATTCTCAACAATTGCCTTTTTGTCATAGAATTTTTAACAATTTTTTTTGTCTATTGAGGAGTATAGGTTGTGTTACACAACATACATACACAAGTAGTTGCAAATATTGTGCCTTGCAGATCCCTTCCACCTTACAAAACTTCTTTAAAAGCTTTTGGTCAGTGGGACTACTCAAAATACCAATCAAGGGCCTTTCCAAAAACCTCAGTTTAGGCTCCAGCTCTAGCCTTTTGTAAAGGCCTCCGTGGCTAAAGAGAGTTGTGATTCCAAGGGACTGGAATAGGAGACCCCGCACGCGTGTGGCAAACTTGACACTTGACTCGCGCAGAAAAAGCCTTGAGAAAAGGCTACTCCAGCTCTGACCGTCATTTATGTTTGATCAGTATACATTTTGCCACTGTTTTCAACATCAACCAAAGCCTGAAAACGAAGCCTAAACAAGTTTTGAAAAACTAAACCCAACTACTGTACTTTCTGCCGAAATAAATTTCAACCTGATGAACGACAGAGGGCGCTTGCTGACTGTTTTTTCCAGCTCTTTCACAATATTTGAGTCCATTCTAAACAAGAGGAATTTCAGTGTTCTGCATCATCCCTACAATTATATCATTTTTTTTCACTGACGCTGTTTGTTAATATTTTGCCACATGACCGAAATCAATACAAATGTATTAACAAAACATTGTATGCGGGCTAGTTGTAAACTTTGACATCTACATTTGAAATTTGACCCCAACATGTGAACTTTGACCTCAACATGTGAAAATTGACCTCATTATGCGAGTATGCATCCAGAAATTTACTGATATTGACAGTGAATCGAAAATAAAACCATTGCTACTTTTGCATTACATGGTAAAAAGAAAACTTCTTAAAATTAAACACGGATCACATAAGAACATTCAACACATACAAATAAGTCGTATAATGGAACCGAAGCTGTAATCCTACTGCGATACAAGTATGAAAATCTGTACAATAAAAACGAATTGATTAAAACATCTATAGATAAGCCAACAATAGGATGGAAAAACAACAATTCTACACAAACGGCTATAGCAGCAAATCCAGTGCATTATTGGGAATTTACATTTTAATTAATAACAAAACAATAATAACAATTTTGTACATTATGAAGAATACCAAATGAAAGTTAAAACAAAGAGAAAATGCTGTCCTGTGCTCAGAATTTTCGAAACTTGGAAACAAAAACAACAAGAATGACGTTCCTTGTTTAGTTTTCGAATGACTCCTTTGATTTGTAACATACCTGCAGAGAGTTGGCATAAACAAAATGAACGATACCCCTAACCCTTCGGTGCAAAAGGCAGTCGCTAGCGACTACCAAAAACACATCAAATTGGACTTCTACAAACAATCGTAACCTCTGAACTACAACCCCAATATATACAACTCTCATTCCGTTGTTTAGAGCGTTTGTCGGGCTTTCGTTTGGTGTGATGTTCTACAGAATGGGCAATTTTGGGAACAACACGGTTGAATATGTTCTTTGTTTGGTTTAAAAAAAGTTATTCTGTGTACCAAAGGGTTAACGATAACATATTTTAGTTTTGTATACTCCATGCGGTTCCGAGTCGAAAAGTTTTTGAATTTTATTACTAAACAAGTGTTCCATGCTTTCTTGAGTCCTATTAGGAAAAAATTATCAACAGGCTTCCCCAGAGTGATTCAAACCCAAAATATTATAACATTCTGATGAACGATTTGTTTTTGGAAAACCAGGTGGGATTTGAACCCACAACCCTGTGATCAAGAGCAGATATCAAAGTTCACTGAAGTCATCAATATACCAAATTCCCTCATCATTATTTTAAAAGCTAATTATAAATATCGTAAGTATGTCTACTTGATTAAAATAAAAATCTCTTTGGGGAAGTGGTGTTAAGTTCACAGCCTTATTTTGGACAGTTTAAAAAAAAACAAAACATGAAAGTCAAAATAATATAGAATTACAAGGGGTTTAAAATTACCGAAGTAAAAAGAGGTGGACATTTCATCTACAGGTGGATAAATTTCACAAAAAGCTTTGACGGAAAACAATTTTTACCGCAAATCAATTTCTCATGTGTGGAGATGCTAGCTTCTGTTTTCTTTTAAAATATTGCCATATTTTTCAATTAAGTTTTAAAATTTACATGATCAAGTGCTGAAATATTACTTAAAATGACAATTTGTGTTTATACTTTCTTACAAACTAATTATTGTGCTGTCTGAAAAGCTAGGAGCCAGAAAAAATAGCGTACATTTTTTACTTGTAATAATCTACATCTTACATGAAATTGAGAGTTGACAGGACATACTGCAAGTTAATTGCCATGAGTTAAGTAATCCTACACCAGGTTTCGCTTCGGACTGACCACTCACAAATGATGGCAATGAAGCGGAATTTAATTCGGCGCACTCTGAAATAAGCTTTTATCATGTTGTAACTTTTTAAAAAAGAAAGAAAAGTCTCTCTCTCGAGGACTAATTTTGTGGTGTCTGTTTTAGTTATGCTTTTGGTTTTACTGTGCTTTTGAACACCCAGCAGGGTGAATATGTGTACAAGTCTTTATTATTATAAAGGTTGCGTTCGGTTAGCTTCCCGGGCCAACCCAGGTTGACCCACGGTGCGTTTGAATAGCTTTGAGGTCATTCTCGGGGCTCACTCGGGTCTGAATGCTCGGGGAAAGTGGCGTTCCATTTGCTCATGCCAGGGGCTCACTCGGATGAGTACACCAGAGCCGACTCTGGAAGCTAATTGAATGCACCAACAAATAATAAGGTCGTGTCCGAAACGGCGACTTCGGCTACAGCTACGGCTAGATCACACGCATCTGCCTATTCTTCAACACTGGTAGACGCGCTGATCTAGACGTAGCTGTAGCCGAAGTCGTCGTTTCAGACACGGCCTTATTTCCATTTCTACAATTTGTCCAGACTGCGATCAAAATCAAGCTAAGATACACGGTCGACCATTTTGTGTACACAAATTTAATCCATAAAATGGCTGACCAGGTTGGTATACTGAACGGATTGATGCTCCCTAGACTTAGCTTTAAACTGTCTTGGGTCAGCCTTATGTTAGGTTTCAATGATGTCATTACCTGTCTTTTCTTATTTCTAGTAACTTAACTGGTACATTGAATGGATTGATGTTCCCTAAGCCGATAGCTTTAAACTGCTTCGGGTCAGCCTTATGCAAGTTTTCAATGATGTCATTACCTGTCTTTTCTTATTTCTAGTAACTTAACTGGTACATTGAATGGATTGATGTTCCCTAGGCCGATAGCTTTAAACTGCTTCGGGTCAGCCTTATGCAAGTTTTCAATGATGTCATTACCTGTCTTTTCTTATTTCTAGTAACTTAACTGGTACATTGAATGGATTGATGTTCCCTAGGCCGATAGCTTTAAACTGCTTCGGGTCAGCCTTATGCAAGTTTTCAATGATGTCATTACCTGTCTTTTCTTATTTCTAGTAACTTAACTGGTACATTGAATGGATTGATGTTCCCTAGGCCGATAGCTTTAAACTTCTTGGGGTCAGCCTTATGCAAGTTTTCAATGATGTCATTACCTGTCTTTTCTTATTTCTAGTAACTTAACTGGTACATTGAATGGATTGATGTTCCCTAGGCCGATAGCTTTAAACTGCTTCGGGTCAGCCTTATGCAAGTTTTCAATGTCATTACCTGTCTTTTCTTATTTCTAGTAACTTAACTGGTACATTGAATGGATTGATGTTCCCTAGGCCGATAGCTTTAAACTGCTTCGGGTCAGCCTTATGCAAGTTTTCAATGATGTCATTACCTGTCTTTTCTTATTTCTAGTAACTTAACTGGTACATTGAATGGATTGATGTTCCCTAGGCCGATAGCTTTAAACTGCTTCGGGTCAGCCTTATGCAAGTTTTCAATGATGTCATTACCTGTCTTTTCTTATTTCTAGTAACTTAACTGGTACATTGAATGGATTGATGTTCCCTAGGCCGATAGCTTTAAACTGCTTCGGGTCAGCCTTATGCAAGTTTTCAATGATGTCATTACCTGTCTTTTCTTATTTCTAGTAACTTAACTGGTACATTGAATGGATTGATGTTCCCTAGGCCGATAGCTTTAAACTGCTTCGGGTCAGCCTTATGCAAGTTTTCAATGATGTCATTACCTGTCTTTTCTTATTTCTAGTAACTTAACTGGTACATTGAATGGATTGATGTTCCCTAGGCCGATAGCTTTAAACTGCTTCGGGTCAGCCTTATGCAAGTTTTCAATGATGTCATTACCTGTCTTGTCTTATTTCTAGTAACTTAACTGGTACATTGAATGGATTGATGTTCCCTAGGCCGATAGCTTTAAACTGCTTCGGGTCAGCCTTATGCGAGTTTTCAATGATGTCATTACCTGTCTTTTCTTATTTCTAGTAACTTAACTGGTACATTGAATGGATTGATGTTCCCTAGGCCGATAGCTTTAAACTGCTTCGGGTCAGCCTTATGCAAGTTTTCAATGATGTCATTACCTGTCTTTTCTTATTTCTAGTAACTTAACTGGTACATTGAATGGATTGATGTTCCCTAGGCCGATAGCTTTAAACTGCTTCGGGTCAGCCTTATGCAAGTTTTCAATGATGTCATTACCTGTCTTTTCTTATTTCTAGTAACTTAACTGGTACATTGAATGGATTGATGTTCCCTAGGCCGATAGCTTTAAACTGCTTCGGGTCAGCCTTATGCAAGTTTTCAATGATGTCATTACCTGTCTTTTCTTATTTCTAGTAACTTAACTGGTACATTGAATGGATTGATGCTCCCTAGGCCGATAGTTTTAAACTTCTTGGGGTCAGCTTTTGGATGTGCAGTCTCACTTGGCACAGTCTGCTGCATTGATGAATGAGACAAACTCTGTGATTGGCTCGGCTGCCCTGAATCAGAAGCCGATTGGCCATCAAAGGTACCCTCTGATTGGTTCACTGCTGCTGCAGTGTTTGAGTCCACTGATTGGACAGGCTTATCTGATCTTGCCTGCGATTGGCTACTCCCTGAACCAATCAGATCTTCTGTTGTGATAGTTGGAGGAACTCCAACTGCATTATCACCATCATTGTTCACAGTCAGATACAAGTTTTGAAGAATGTCAACGAAGCGTTTCTGTACAAAGTTTTTTTGTTCTGCGTTGTTTCTTCCTTTGAGTTGCACTTCTATGGACTTCAGGCAATCCAAAACAACGAGGGATTCTGTAAAAAACCAGAGAGTCAGTTATTAGACATAGATAATAATAGTTTGGTTTGAACGAAGATGCATTGACTAGAATGGGATCTGAACCAACGACCTCTGCCTGCTGCATATCTGGTCCTTGGGAAAAAAGTAGGAATATTTAGTAAAGTACAAGGGCTGACCTGCACGTACACATGGTTAGCTCTAAGAGACAGTCTATTTAGCCGCAATTTGTCAAATTTTACCAAGGGAAGTTTTTCTGAACATCTTTCTAACCATTTAACAACAGCAACAGCAACAGCAGCAGCGGCGGCGGCGGCGGCGGCAGCAGCAGCAGCAGCAGCAACAATAATAATAATAATAATAATTTGAGGGGCTAGTCGTCCTTACTCGCAGCTAAGAGCTGAATTGCGAAGGACGCGGCTACAACGTGTTCGAGAAGCAGGCATGCAAGGGCGCATTCAGCTGCCAGCCACATCAACCCATTAAGACCACGGAGCACAGCCAAGATCGAAAGTGTTTGATTTTTGCTGAGGGAGGAAACCGTACAAACGTTTTTTATAGACATACTCGTCCGATTCAAGGCAACGTGTTCCTATAAGACACAACTTGGAAAGTAACTGCGGCCAGGGGATCACCTTAGGGGATAAGTAGCAGTTAATGGCCCAACGTTTCAACCCTAGTAGAGTCTTTCCCAACAGGCTAAAGTCACACATTCAGGCCTGTATGTTTCGTTTTTGAAAGTGCAAAGGCACCAAGGCATTTTCTCCTTGTAAAGGGCACAATGCCTCCTGGTCATTGCCTTGGTGCCACATGAAATTTAACAGCTCTGTTAAATTTCATGTGGCACTAAGGCAATGACCAGGAGGCATGGTGGCAATCGCCTTCCTTGCTTAGTGTAGTGTGAAGTTTCAGGCCTGCATAAACCTATATTATTATTATAGTTATAAAGTCAATACTATTAAATCATCTCACCTAGTCCTCCGATTTCTTTTTGCTCGCCTTGCATCAAGCCCCCTATGTACTTATAGATGGATTCATAATCTGGGTCGCCTAAAATCTTGTCCTTTTCTTGCTTTTTGGCGACTTTCTTGTTGGGTGGCCTCCCAATTTTCTTTTTAGGTTTCCCTGTTGTATCCTCACAGGGCGTCTCGATGGCGTCTTGGTAGGTCCCAAGCTCTTCAGGTTCACTTGATGATGCTGTCAAGGTCCTTTCGGATGTGGATATAGAATTCTGAGTGGTTGAGGTGTCCGCGGAGGTAGATGCAGAAGCTGAATTGGGTGAAGCATCTGAAGCATCTGAAGCTGCAAATTTCTTCTTTGTGACTTTTACCTTTTTATCAGAGCCGTCGTCGTCGATGCTTTCAAGTGCCATGACTCTGCATACCTGAGGAAGATAAAACACTGGTAAAGCACTGTCATAACACTGGTATAACGATGGTACAACACCTGTGTATAACACTGGTAAATCACAGGTATAACACTAGTATAACAATGGTACTTACACCTGTGTAACAGTGGTATAACACTGGTAAAGCACTAGTAGAACATTAGTAAGCACTAGTAAAACACCGGTATAGCACTGGTACACCACCAGTATAACACTTGTAACACACTTGTAAAACACTGGTGTAACACTTGTAAAACACTTGTTAAACACTGGTATAACACTGGTACACCACCGGTACAACACTGGTAAAACACTGATATAATACCTTTAAAACTTTGGTGTGCACTGTTATAATACCTGTACAACACTTGTATAATGCTTGTATAACACTTGTACAGCACTAGTGAATAACACTGGTATAAATTTGGTATGCACTGAAGGAGGACGATTCAAAAGAAAGTGCTATCAGAAGACGTTTGTACACAATTCTCTGTTTGGGGGAACAGAATCTCCTACCAGAATCTCAAATCCCACTAACCAGCTAACAGTCACATTTGTTCGTTCAACCCCAAATTATTTAAAAATTGCAGTTCCCTGGTGCTTTATTACTTCAAAGGAATTCTTACCCGAATCAAATGACGAGAGCTGTCGTCACCTGTGAGAACTGTCAGATTATCTGCCATTTTGCACCAACTCTGAAAAAAAAATGAAAAAAAATGAAATCACAATTCATTCTTAACCACTGACCACTTTCTGTTCTAGGATGCCGAAGGGCCACATCAAGGTGATGACTGAACTTAACCGATTTGAGCTTTTGGCTACCTTCCCTCTGGCACCAAACTTGAGCCCAGTATTTCTGATCAGAGTTTGTGTTTTAGTCCCGTTTGTGACACTTGTGTCCTTCCACGGTCCAGCGAAATAAATTCTAACTCTAGAGATTTTGATTAGCAGAGCATGGGTTCGAGTCCAAGTCTTGACAAGCTGCGTCCTTTGGATGGGACCTAAAGCCATAGGTCCCGTGTGTTGTGTAATGCACGTAAAAGAACCCAGTGTACTGACTTAAAGAGAAAGGGTTTGTCCCGGTGTTCCCGTTCTGATCGGCAGCCTATTGCGCCACAGCATTAAGTTAACCATTATATGGTGCCATAAAGGAATTGGTCTTATAAATACTTTTAAAATGAGCTCTTAAAGGGAAGGTACACGTTTGGTAAAGACTCAAATCAAATGTTAACTTAAAAACTGACTTGGTAACGAGCATTGGAAAGCTGTTGATAGTATGTGGGAAACCTTCCCTTTAATGTACATCACCCACTAGGAACCTTCCCACCTTTTTTACGAAGCAATTATGGTTAAGGGCTTTGCTCAAGGGCACAAGTGTTATGACCAGGTATCGAACCCACACTCTGTTGCTGACAACACCAGAGCTTGGGTCCAGTGAACTGGACTGCTCACCAATGACACGCCATGAATGTTGATTCAGATTAAAGGCAGTGGACACTATTGGTAATTGTCAAAGACTAGCCTTCACAGTTGGTGTATCTCAACATATGCATAAAATAACAAACCTGTGAAAATTTGAGCTCAATCGGTCGTCGAAGTTGCGAGATAATAATGAAAGAAGAAAACACCCTTGTCACACGAAGTTGTGTGCGTTTAGATGGTTGATTTCTGGTCTCGAAATAAAATTCGTGGAAAATTACTTCTTTCTCCAAAACTATGGCACTTCAGAGGGAGCTGTTTCTCACAATGTTTTATACCACCAACCTCTCCCCATTACTTGTCACCAAGAAAGGTTTTATGCTAATAATTATTTTGAGTAATTACCAATAGTGTCCACTGCCTTTAAGCGTCATCATCACTTACCTCAATTGGACTCTGCTGTTTCATCCGCAATAGTGCTGCAGCTGCAATGACAAATGAAACAAACCATGTCAAGGTGTTATATTATGGCTGCTTCATTTCATTCTAAACAATCTCCAACAGGATTGACAATTCAGCGCCGTGAGTGCCATTTATAACAGACATGACACATTATAAATGTACACACTATTTTAATCACTAATTTGGGGTTAAGGCAGGGGACACTATTTGTAATTACTCAGAATAGTTATTAGCATAAAAACTTACTTAGTAACGAGTAATGGGGAGCTGTTGATAGTATAAAACATTGTGAGAAACGACTCCCTCTGAAGTAACATAGTTTTCGATTGAAGTAATTTTCCATGAATTTGATTTAAAGACCTCAGAATTAGATTTTGATGTCTCAAAATCAAGCATCTGAACGCACACAACTTTGTGTGACAAGGGTGTTTTGTCTTTCGCTATTATCTTGCAACTTCGACGACCAATTGAGCTTAAATTTTCTCAGGTTTGTTATTTTGTGCATATGTTGAGATACACCAAGTGAGAAGACTGGTCTTTGACAATTACCGAAGGTGTCCAGGGTCTTTAAACAAAGGCAACATTACTAGAGCAGGACTAGAGGAACCTGCAAGCTGTCTCCCTATTTTGTCAACATCTTTGTTTTAAGGTGCAAGTCATAAGCCAGTTCAATCCATATTTGTTTACATGAGGAGGTTCTGCCGTATGCTGACGTGCTGGCAGAGCCTTGTGTCAGCAGTATGGAAACCATTTATAAACCCAATGGATTTAAAATAAATGACTTTTGATGGCATTTCCCTTATCGAGGGCCCCACTCAGGCTCCCTGAGTTGGTTAGGATATTTTACATCGTCCGGACTTGAATAAAGATTGTTAAAACATGGCGTAGACAAAAAAGTACATAGTTCACAAACAACACCGCCCTCTTGTGTTGGAAAAATTAAATTGATATGGGCAAAATAAGGGGTCTACAAAAGCTAGAACATCTGACGTCACACTTTGAGGCTCGTGATTAAGGCCAGAGACCTGCCTTGAGACCGGCGTCTATATTCACCTTTGACCTACCCTCATTTCGCATAGAGATACGCAGTCAAATTCTATTGCGGACATGACAGCAATGACTGTTTGGGCATCTACGTCACTAAGGGAATACAAGGGTAGTGCTGAGCTTTTGAACGAGTCACTACTCTTTTATTCCCATTCATAAAAGCTCTTTTGTTAAAAAACGTTTAAAAAAATACAATTATAGATACTTTAACAATTGAAAATTTGAGGATTAAAATATTTTTTTCCAAAAACTTTGTGAAGAATCTGTTTGATGTGCGTGGGTTGTGTGTATCCGTGCGCGCTTAGATTATGCGCACGCTTAATACGCACTGTTACTAATAGCTTTGAATTGCAATCCGTGTGATAATATTGGTGCGCGTTAGCTTGCGCGCCCGGCACATGGAAGCCAGGCGGTTATGAACAGCTCCAGCTGGTCATTATCAACTGTTTAAACACCTCCACATGACGCGCTCTCCACCAATAGGAGTAGTGAAACTGTCTGGGTTATTTATGAATGCACATTTATATCACTGTATCGGATGGTATCACTGTATCTAGTGGCAGGGACCTGTCTTTATCCTTGAGGGTAAAGACAGGGGCCCAGTCTACGTCTACCATACCTGCTCCTCTACGCTCCAGCCTGGATAGAATCATCCTAATATCATCCAGCGATTTCGTCTTGATGTGTTTCTTGATGAGTCCGTAGGGATAGCGGTTAAACACGGTAGCACGAGGAATCTCACGATTGTTTAATCTGAATGAAAGAAACGAGATTGGCTAGGGTTACTATTGTAGCGTTATCTAATAACAATAATAACAATAATATTATGCGCACAACTACTTGTATCCACCACCCTGAATGTTCAAGGCGCAGTAAAACCAAAAACAAAACAAATGAAAACAGACACAACGTAATTATTCCTTGAAAACCTGTGACATAAGATATAATTGAGAAGATATGTGAATTTTGTGGTACAAAGACAAGATCTAAGATTAAGTAGTCTAGAGAGTTCCAGATGTGGCGCAGCTGAAGAAAAAGACCTGTCACCCCAGGAGTCTGGAGGACTTGGGTTTAATGGGGAGAAGCATGGAACTTGATCGAAGATTCCTTGACGGAGTGTAAACTTGAGGTAGTTCTGAGATATAGTAGGGAGCCTGATTTTGAGTTATTGCCAACCACTTAAAATGGTCTAGCTACATTGTACAACTCTGCCCTGATGTTGAGGACACAAACACAAAGAAGAAGGTAGTTAAAAAGCAGGACAGTTCTTAATCAGAACTGAAAAGTCTCCTGATTTTTGAAAATCTACTCCACAAAAAATAGAATAGCAAGATAAGTTCTTTTAAGAACAAAATCTACCAGGCAAGAAGACACATACATGGTCCGCAGTTACCGCAAACAAAATTGATACCTCACCGATACCATGCAGTGCCTCAAATCCTATGTGTAAAGAAGGTAAAAACTTTGTACGTCAGAGGCTTTAGTCGAGCTTTAATCAAGATTACGAGAATCAACTGTTACATGCTATAAGGTGATGCATTGTGGGAGGTAAACATTAGACTTGAGTCAGTCTGCTAATGGCCAGCCTCGCTAACATTGGCAGCGCGCCGTATCGATACCTCTCGTCACTAACCCCTAGAAGGGATGTCATGAGTAGTGCTGGGCGAATAGTGAAATTTTGTTATTCGGATACCGCTGGCCAACTATCCGAAATTAACCGGATATTCGAATAGTTTTTTTGCCGCTAGAGGGCGCTGTTCGTTTGTGAATGAGATCTTTTGGGCGGATTGATATTAGTTTTAGACAGTGTCACTCGGTTCATTCATAAAAATGACCGGATCTAATTTAAAGATGGCGATTTGCTTTTTCTTTTGCTCGTGATTGACTCTACGTGAAGGAAAACTTTTGTAATCTTTGAACAAATTACGTCAGAAATGTCATTGTTTTAACTCTTCACGGAGGTGAGCATAGTTAAATACTTAATATATGCTGTTTTATGCTGTCTTAATAGAAGTTTCATAAGGATTCAGACAAAACATTCATATCAGTTGTCGCCCGACGTCCGCGGATATTCGGATATTAAAGAACATCCGGTTACTCGGTTGTAATTACAGAATTATCCGGTTTGTAAATAGGTATTCGCGCCCTATGCGGATATCCGGTTAAGAAAAAAAAGGCATTCGCGGTTACGGATAGGAAAACCTATTCGCCATTAACCGGATATTCGAATAATTCGCCCAGGCCTAGTCATGAGGAACAACACTGATTGGCTCAGAAAACTGGTCATATGCAATAGATTGAAAGTGTGCGTAGTTTTAAGATATTTGCATGATCAAACCCACGTTTCTTAGCGTACAAACGTGTTTTTAAAAAACAAAAACATCCCTTAATTAAGACAGAAGACATGCGTGTGCCCGTAGAAAGGATGAATCACAGGCGCTAATAGATGCTAGATTCTAGCACATTTCTATGAACCAATTCAAGGGGTTATGAGTGAGCAAGGCATGCTGAGAAAAAGATGGCGCGGCGAGATCGATCACCCCTAGGAACGAGGTTGGCTAAGGACATACTGCTACATCCACTATTCTAAGTTTTGTTTTAGTACTTGAATAAAGAGTTTGTAGACTGGTGTCTGCTGATTTCTGCTGAGTCCACCTCCTTAACTTACACCATGTACAGGCTATAGTCGAGAGTTTCAAGATTACGAGAATTGACTTTTATGTGGGCGGCCATGTTATGAGGCGATGGCATACTCCACACTATGTAATCATACCTGTTCAAATATCTTAGCAGCGCAAACTTCTCTGCAGGGCTCCAGTGTCTGTAGACCTTCCTTTTCTGTTGAGGCACGAAGACGGGTGGGGCAACCCGTCTCCGGGAAGAGCGCCGGAATCCTTGAGCATTAGAGCTGGTCCCTGCTACATCTTTGTTTGTGTTGTCATGACAACTTTTTTCTTTGGAAAGGCCATCCGTTGTGTCTTCCATCTTGACTCGGGATGTCATTGTTGTTCTTTTCTGTGACAGAAAATCCTGAAATGAAGCAAAGGACAAGGTGTGATATTCAGAGAGTAGATTTGATAAAAGTGAAAATTCAGGAAACATGGCCTGGTACCCTAGGTTCCCTGTTATTCAAGACCCAGAACCTTCAAGATGATAACTCAAGAGGTTTACAGACTCTGTGCATCACCGCAAATACAACACTACAGGGCATAATTTCATGGTTCTGCTTACCGTAAGCACAGAATCGACGCTTATGGAAGCAGGGAATTCTGTGCTTACGCCAAGCGTATTTCATGTGCTAGCAGCGAATTTTGGCTTCTGCGCGTGCGTTCTCCACTTAACTCTGTATTCTACGCTTACAAGGCTAGCGCAGAAATTCGGTGCTTGCACACAAGTGGGGAATCGTGATCGTCAGACACATAAGCCAACATCACTATGGAGCATTCAGTCAAATTTTTATTTAGGGGTTAAAAATTCTCCAGATTAACAAACCCAAACTATAGTTCACACAGTTTGGGTTCAGATGTTTACTTGTTGACTCCCAAAGATTTAAATGGTGGGTGTGGCTGCTTGTGACGCGCATGCAAGGGTGTAAAGTAGAAGCCACTCTTGATCCCCAAGTATGTCTATAAAAAAAGGTTAGCATAGAGGGGATAAGAGGGAGCTACCTTTTTGGTGCACTGCCTTCTTGACACTGTCTTTGTATACATTTTTACCAGACAGAGTTATCCCGGACGATTTTTCTTTCTCGTACCACACGCTGGCCAGGGCATACACGCATAAGGTATGGGCTCTTTCCCGGATCCCTTCACTTTTGACCCCATAGCCGGCATGTGGTAAAAAAAAAATAAAAAATTGCATCTCAGCCATATCTCGTTAGGGCCCCCTGCCCCCTTTTAATGTTGGTTCTGATTGACAGTCTTCTGCGTTACAGTCAACATTGAGCAGGGGGGGTTTAGATTGAAGGCGAGGGACCAATTTGCATGGCTGATGTGGCACCTCTGCTCTGCTCAATATTAGCGCTGAATTCTGCGCTTACAATCACCATTCTCTGCTGGCATGGTAAGCACCGACCAAATTTCTGTGCTAGCTGTGTAAGCGTAGAATGCGTAGTACCGTGTGGTACCGGAGTACTACTACTACTACTACTAGTAGTACGCACGCCCACCAACCAAATTTCACTGCTTACTTAACGCGAAATACGCTTTACAGAAGCGCAGAATTCCCTGTTTCCGCAAGCGCCAATCCTTTTTCAGCTTGCATGACATGCGCCAAATTTCTGCAGTACAGCTATGTTAGCGTAGAATGCCTAATAACTTGGAGGTTCTACCTCCATGCTTGGAGAAGTCAGTACACACGAGCACTAGTTGCGATAACGTAAACCCTCCTGCCGTCGGGAGGAGGGTTACGTTATCGCAACTACACGAGCACTAGTTGCGATAACGTAACCCTCCTCCCGACGGCCGTCGGGAGGAGGGTTACGTTCCGTCGGGAGGAGGGTTATGTTATCGCAACTACACGAGCACAAGCCCAATTTCCCAACTAAAAAAAAACCTATTTCCTCAGAATTCCCTGCTTCCGGAAGAACTGTTTGAAATTGGACCCACAAGCTACACGGAGACTGGCTGGTGGTTGGAAATCATTCATTTCAACACCCTTAAATTACAATCAGATTTAAATTGATAACTCTGTTGTAGTTTTATGGTTTTTGGTCCACACAAAAAGCCACTGTTTCATGTAATCAAGTGCAAATCACCAGCTGATTATTTGGAACATGAATAACCATGCTTATAAATCACAGCAACCCTTACAACATGCGAGAATGCGCACATTGTTGCATTCTTATCCATGGTGCGGGGCCAATCGAGCAACATAGGGTCAAAGGTCATAAAATTAACGCGTTTGGACCCGTGTATTCAACCATCTAAAACCAAAATTAAGCTTACAAATGATACAGGAATGAAGACCACAGAATCTCTGCAAACCTTGCCTCCACAGAATAAACTAGAAGAATATTCGAGTACACAGTCGTTCTATTTTATAAATATGAGAGTAACAGAAAGGGTGAAAATGATGAAAAATCTCTTTCAGATTTTAGGTTGGCGCCTTCCCTATCACACCATGGCGCAGTGTTTCGCGGGAGTGTCCTGTAATATTTTTCCCGTCATATCGCCAAAATGAAGCACCATTTCTTATGACGTCATTGATAATTGTGCACAAGTCATCTCCGAAATCACACCACAATCTATCGGCCTTTCCCGTCAATTCCCGTCCTATGATCTGATTGGTCAATGGCCTTTTCGGTCTTTTCCGGAATTTGCCGATCTATCGATCACGACCGTATTGTACCCTGTCAGTATTATTGGCAACCAGAAAGGAGATTCGCAAAACAGGACTATGTGTGTCCGAAAACCATCGGAATTCCCTTCGAAACACACCAGAATCTGGCTGGAAATATTTTTAATTAAATTGAGGATTTCACCAAGATATATTTCCTCACGCAGAGAGTGAATTAGTCGTCTGAAAAGGAAATATTCTGTCTTAACTGGCCCAGTTACACTGTTTGGTTGACGGGGGCTTGCGTCCAGTTTTTACCCTGCCAAAACTGTGGTCACTGCCGACCATGTAAACGAGTGGATTTTTCGTTATTTTGATCGAAATAGACAAGTAATTTTGAAATTGAATTTGGAGTATGAGTGCAAGACCGAGGACAACGTCGTTTGCAGACGCCAAGGGTAACAATCCTGCGTTTGGGGGATTTAAAATATCACGTAAGTATGGGAGAAGGGTACGAATCTGTTCATTTGATTATTGTAAGATTATGAACTTGAGTATTGCTTACGACGACTACACGATACAGCTGGCGAGCGCCATCTTTGATAAAATGCTGGGTCGTTCTCAGTCGAGATTGTGTTTTAATAATGCTGTTTAACCTTACTAATGCTTAATAATCCCAAAATGTTTGTACATGTTAGTTGTAATTGTTAATTAAATAATGGGAAAATGATATGCAGTCTTTTTGTCATGCCAGTTCTGCAAACTTGTGCAAGCTGAGCAAGCAAGCAACTGACCCTGAATCATCATATGCTTTTCTAAAAATTGTTGTCACTTTTTGGTCATGTCGGTCTATTGTGTGGGTAAAAAATGTTGCCATAAAATTTAATTAATACAGTTTGTCTTGTACTTTATTAATTGAATGATTGACGTACACTTTTCATGTATTGTTACTTCCATCAAATGCGAGATGAACTGTTCAGTTAAAGAATTGCTTACTTCTTTTTTTGAGGAATTAGGAATTTGATTGTGAACATAATTTCTTGAAGTTTGGTCCCGATTGACTATGGAATGACCTGTTACCCTGCCCTCTAAAAAGAAAAGGTCAACAAAATGTTGGGCTTGTTTGAAATGGTCGAGTGGATTGTGAGGGAGATGCCCCTCTCCCAAACAATGGCACGACAATTAAACCGTAACATTACAGACCACGGTCGCAAGGATAAACATCACAGATTTTCCCCCAGTTTGCACTTCAGCAATGAAGATCCCATTTCTAAACATGAATAATTTTGCTGAACTGTCTGCCCTTGCTTGGACTAGGTGAATTAGAGCTCACCGCTAAAATAAAATTAAATGGTCTAGCTTCAGCATTGCATTAGGCCATCATCATCATGGCTATAGCCTCTTGCTTGCCCTGGTCTTGACAATGGTACCCCTTCAAATGTTTCCAATCGAGTTGCCCAAGTAAGGTTATGCCCAAGGTTTACACGATGAAAACGGCCCTTCCATCTCCAAGGTGAAAATCCAGGCCTGGAAACACTGCTTGTACAAATTCATCATGTTCATGTACATGGTAAAATTTGGGGGTCAAAATCTGCGTTCTGAACAAAAACAAGACATGAGAGAAGACTGATCTCATTTTGTCTTGATATGGGCATTGAGGATACTTCAATAGGCCAGATGCTTTGTTTTGAAAGGGCAAGTGCACTAAAAGGCAGAGGACACTATTGGTTATAGTCAAAGACTAGCCTTCACAGTTGGTGTATCTCAACATATGCGTAAAATAACAAACCTGTGAAAATTTGAGCTCAATTGGTCATCAAACTGGTGAGATAATAATGAAAGAAAAAACACCCTTGTCACACGAAGTTGTGTGCGTTTAGATGCTTGATTTCGAGACCTCAAATTCTAAACTTGAGGTCTCGAAATCAAATTCATGGAAAATTACTTCTTTCTCAAAAAACACATCACTTCAGAGGGATCCGTTTCACACAAACTTTTGTACTACCAACCTCTACCCATTACTCGTTACCAAGTCAGTTTTGTTGGCAATAATTATTTTGACTAATTACCAATAGTGTCCACTGCCTTTAAAGATTTCCCCATATAGCATTTTTTACAAGTTTTTACACAGTGAGGCTGGCCTTAGTTTAGGCCTGCGGTCCAGTGTAAAATTCAAGTCCTAATGTTGCATGGTGTATTTTTTCTTCAAAAGACAAAACAATGCTTTTGAAAATCCCTTTTTGAGTGTAGAGGGGAGTGTCATTGGAAACTCGCCCTCGCTTGACCGTAATGACAAAACTATGTTGAGTAAGGTGCTACCACCCATCTTGTTATCTGAGAATTAAAAAAACACTGTAATATTGAATTTGTAACAGGAAAAAGTGGGGAAACCCAGCCTTGTATTGTTCAAGTGAATGCTAGACAGTTGCCTTATTGTAGATCTTGGGCTTATTGCCGGGAAATTAACAATGGCATACATTTACACACACTGCATGGCAGTCTGTGCAAATCATCAATAATGGGTTATTTTTGTCAGCTTATAAAGCGATACGGGGAAAAAGGGCACGCTGGGTCGAGGTTTGTGTCAACGATGCTTGCTGGAGCGTGAATCCATGCCCAAATCACTCTGTAAAGTGAATAGCCAAAGGGAATATTGGTTTTAGAAATGTTAACCCTATATGGAAGTTCAATGCATAGATTGCAGCACAGGTCAATGCACTGATAGCATTGTTCTCAACTGCATGTACTAAGTAATGGGTGTACTGTACACAGATACTTTGTACATGCCATTAACTGTTAAAATTGAAATATGCAGCCATACAGATGCAGGTACACCATGTACTTGTTTGCGTCTGATACAATTTGACTTTTTCAATTAGTTGCTTTATTTTCTAGAAATCATCAAATGGTTTGGTTTTGATAATGGGAAATGACCATCTTCAAACTCCCACAATGTCTGATTTCAAGAGGGGGTGGTGAGGGGTGTGGCGGAGCGATCAAGGGCGAGAACTCAAGTTCTGTAACTTGTAGAATGTGGGTTCGAAGGCTGACCTGGTTATTCACAACACTTGTGTACTTGAGCAAGGCACTTCGTCACAGTTGCTAATCCCCCATCCACCACCATGAGTACAAATGGGAACAGGCCAAATGCCAGTTAAAACACCCCAGGACTAGTCGAAATACATACCAAGTGGTCTGGCTGGATAGTTCATACTGTCCAGTAGGATTCAAAGATTAAACAGACTTTCAGGGTTATACTCAAGCTAGGGTCGATACGCACAAATACCATCAAGAGAAAACCATACAAAATTCTCTAGATTGCAGTAGGGTGTTTAAGTACATGTATAGGATTATGCTCAAGGTGTGCGCCATTCGAATCCAACAAATGCTGTGAACACTGAGGGCATTACAATGTATCTCAATGTTAACCTCTACCTGTTACATCATGCTATAAAATTATTCTTCAAGTGCTCCATTAGTTCACGCCACTGGCGTGATTCAGCCATTCATTCAAAATAATGGAGTGACACAACACTGACATGACATCACAGTTGGAAGTTAAACCTACATGTATACACATGTAAACTCCAAGTACAATGTACATGTACGTAGAAAACATTCTGGAGACCTTGTTTCAAACTCAGTGTGCTTCGGCCTAACTTCAAAACAATTTTAGTCAAGAATGCCCACAGTTTTGAAAAAATGTAGAACCCCCGTGTGACCAGTGACAGGGGTGTAATCTTTTGACACACTGTGACAGTACATGTATTTGTACTGTAAGTGAATTGGAAATTGTGTAGTGATTGTTAACTTACTTGCCTTCTAAGATTACAAGGAGAAAATCCCTTTACCCTTTCAATTATGAAATCAATGCTTGCAGTACTGTGTGTACAGTTATCATCTCACTAATCGATGCAAAATCAACGTTTTGTGAAAGTACTGTGGATTTATTTGTTGCTGTTTTCCTATCAATCAGCTTACAAGTTAATTGATAAAAAAACAATCTTTAAAGCCCGGTTCATACTGCCTGCGAATGCGATTGCGAATAAATTTTGACTTACAGAGCCGTTTTTGCAGCTCAATTGTTTCGCAGTAGTTGAGATCATTTCAACTGATGCGAATTATTTGTTGCGTATTTGTGAGGTCAACAATCGCTTAGCGTTCGCATTCTCATGGAAGTATGAACCGGGGTTGGCCCTTTCTTTAATTTCCAAACTTCCTCTTACATTTCAGTGAATTTTCAAAAGAAATAAATTCATGTGTCAGTATACAGTGTACATGAACTACATACATGTACATTGAACTTACACAAGATTATAGTAATTACATGTCATATTAAAATGAAGGTTTGTTTATTAGCTGTGTTAAATCTTGGTGGTCAAGGAGGATCATTTTATAATTTACATTTTAAAATCTCTTGATTGACTGCTTACAACTGGCATGTTCTGTCATGACCTAGCTGTTATGAGAACTAAACTCCATCCCTGGTGTTGTAACCAGCAGAGTGTGGGTTCAAGTCCCGGTCGTGGCACTTTTGTCCTTGAGCTTGACACTCATAATTGCTGCACCTATGCATAGGTCATGAAGCCCTATTGGTTGCATGTAAAATAACCCAGAACATAATCGTGGGGAGAGAAGCCTGGGTAAACCACAGTGCACGGAGGCTAGGAAGGTGATTGCCTTCATGCCCCCTGGTCATTGCCTTGGTGCCCTTGAAATGCTCAAGTCTAAATTTACAATTTCCTCGTATTTAAGAAGAAATTGTCTTGGTGCCCTTGCCCTTTTGAAAACGAAGCATACAGGTCAGCAGTGTTTCCGGTTCTTGTATGTACATCAAGCACCCTTGTTGAAAGGTTTCCTCTGGCTTGCTAGCTACATGTATGGCCTACAGTGAATAAGTTCACTGACGTTCAATCAGGCATCCTTGCTTTCATAACCAGAAATAATAATTAATATCAGTCAAATGATCTAATGTGCAGTTTTGCTGACCTTAGAAGACTTGACGCAGAATTGCACTTAGTTTGTGACGTCACTACAATTGCCTTAAACCATGAACAGTTGCTGTAAACAGGTTGTCAGCAATCCTTGGAGGCATGTCAAAAATTGGCTTTGAGTGGCACATGTTAACTTTGTTTGCCTGGTGATGCAAGTTTTTTGTCTGTGATCAATAGTCTTACACCTTACCTCATTCACATTCAAACACTACTGTCCAACCACAAACAATAGTCTTGTTCAGGTTTTGTTCGTGTGGAAACCAATGAAGGTAAAAGCGGTGACCAGACTATTTCCATTGTCCTTTGGCTCCATTGTTGTACTGCTGAACCTTTAATGACCTTGTGGTGTTATTGTGTTTTGATGGGATGTGATGGCTTATTTGACTCTGCTAATCACATTTTGTAAAGTTTGTATCATGTTTGTACAGAGTTGTGTGTACACAGTAGGGAACAATTTTCTTCCACAATTTTACATCTATAGATATTTTGGTCCGAACCCTGATTTTGTTTTGTGCATACTGAATGCTAGTTACATTTTGCTATGCTATACCATTGAGTAATAAACTAGCTCATTGCTCCATGGCTATACAAAAGAAATTGTTCACTGGACACTCGACAAAAGCAATTGCCTTCATTGGTCTGGCAGGCCTGACACTTCACGGAGGCAACGAAGGCAATTGCCTCCATTGCCCCTTGCCATTGCCTTGGTGCCCTTGAAATGCTCCAGTAGAAATTTACAATTTCCTCATAGGGTGCCCTTTGCCAAAGAGAAAATGCCTTAGTGCCCTTGCCCTTTCAAAAACGAAGCATACGGGCCTGGTCTGGTCATAAAGGGCTCAAATCTTACGCTAGACCGCAGCCCGATCAAGAATGATTTTATTGTTTGACCAGTAAGCCCCTGACCAGACAAGTCTGGCAGGTTTAAACACATTTTAAATTGCATTTATTGCATAAAGATACCTCACTGTTCTTACTCAGTCATTTTGATTCTGGTCTTTTGAAACAATTTCTGGTCTGATAAAAGTGTTGAGCTACTTGTCCTGTGATCTTGTAGAATTGATCCCAAATTCCAGCCCTTTCATTGCCTTGGTGCTCCTTGTACATGTTGCGTTTTCAAAAGCACTGTTTACCGAGTACTTTCCCAGAGTCCTGTTAAAACTAAGAGGTCTTGGGTTCGAATCCCACCCACGTTTTTTTGTATGCTTGTGGATATTTTCTCCAGTCTTGGAGAAGTACATACATGTAGCCTTTGTGTACATTAAAGAGAGACCCAAGACAGTAAACTACATTGTAAGTGCACTTTAACACTACATGTATGGTAATGTAATGTAATGGGTAAAACACAATTCATCCCAAGTATAAAATTTGTGGATCCTACATTGATACCAATTTATAATCCAAATATGTACACACAATACATTTTATACATTTTTTAGTTTGTCAAAAATAACTTCATGTCAGGTGGAATCACCTCTCAAGTATTCTACCTTGATCTTCCATTAGGGTAGCGATTTGGAAAAGTAGAAATGCAGATTTCCTTCTGGAAGTCACATCACACATTCAAATAGATCCTTTAAAGTTCAAAAGGTCTAAAATGGTAGGAATGAACAGGGATGCTCCACATACTAAAAGTACATTCACTAAAGAGATCGGTCGATGTTTAAACAGTGTAATTAGAATGACATATTAATGAATTGAATGGTTTCTCAGTGTGTAGTATCTTTGATGATGCCAATTTTCCTAGGCTAGGTCTGATACTTCATGGAGGCAACAAAGGCAACTACCTCCATGCCACCTTGGTGCCCTTGAAAATGCTCCAGTAGAAATTAACAATTTCCTCATAGGGTGCCCTTTACCATAGAGAAAATGCATTGATGCCCTTGCCCTTTTAAAAAACGAAGAATACAGCAGACCTCCTAGCCTTCTTGAGTTTCAGTAGTGGTGTTTACTAGCCCACAGTAGTCAGTAGTTGTTTACTAGACAATGCTTGCCAGCTAGTTAAGGGCAAGCCCTGCCCTCAGGCCCAAAGATCAACACTGTTTATTCATAACCACCACTGGTTATTCTAGCAAGCAAGAACATAACTTTGTAAGCTGGGCATTGCTTTGCATTGGGTGAATGGCTAGTGCTGAAGGATTAGGAAGGGAGATCAAGTGACCTTACAATACAAATTTTGCATTGTACAATACAAGTAGGACACTGTGGGCTGGCTCATGTATGCTTCGTTCTTGAAAAAGAACAAGTGCATCAAACCATGTTCTCCTTTGTAAAGGGTACCCTCCTACATGTATGATCATGGAAATTTCTGCTATATACCAATTATCATTTCAAGAGCACTGAGGCAATGACAAGTAAGGGGGCATGGAGGCAATCACCTTAGTTGCCTTCGTTAAATATCAGGCCTGCCTACGTAACTAGGGTTTCTCTTTTCTCACAGCTTCACTTACAGTTTATATTGGCCAGGAAATTTCAAAGAGCTTGAAATTTCAAAGAGCTTGAAACATAGCGCTACATGTACATGTACATGTATACAACATTTTGCTTGCCAGATTATTAGGTGCTCGGCCAAAGTACCATGTTTCCTGCACCATTCCTGACTGGTATTTTGCTTATTGTTTGCTAGCATAAAATTTCTTAACAGAATTGTTGGCCAACAAGAAATTTGGCCCTGACCTGACACCAAACACATTGCTTTGCTATGCATCATGCTACTACAGTTACATGCTAACATTGTACATAAACCTTTTGCCAAATAAAATATTGCAGACATTAATGTACATGTAACATCAAACCATCCATGCCAAATCTTCTCCAATCATTATAATTATATTTCCGGTAATGGAACCAAAGATTCCTCTAGTGAACTTAATCACTGTAGCTCACAAGCCTGAGGAAACCTGTATTAAAACAAGACAGCTTGCTATGTGAACCAGAAACACCAGGGTTAACCTGTCCGATAAGTGTTTTGGGTTCTTTACCGCGCACTTATCCTAGTACACATGACCTATGGCTTAATGTCCAATCTGAAGGGCAAAGCAATCAGGTAAAGTACACTACAGTGTGTATCTTGTTTAAGGACACAAGTGTCGTGACCAGGACTCGAACCCACACTCTGCTTATCAGGACCAACAGAGCATTGCCAGATGTTGCTTTTATGAGAGTTTGAATTTTCTCAAAGTTATCCCTTTTAAACAGGATGACTCTGGATGATTTTGGAAAAGTCAAGAATGTTGATGATGTTAGGGGTGAAGCATAGTGAAGTTTCACGGTTCTGAAGATTTTTAATGTGAGAAGGGGAAACAAAAGTTATAGCTTGTAATTTGTTGACTGATCTTTCTCCTGTCTGTTTTTTTAAAAATAATACAGTATACAGGTTTGTTAATTTTTGTTTGTTTTATTTTATGGAATAATCTCTTTAGGTAAACATCTGGAGACAAAAATCAGACGAGTTCCGACTGTAATTAATTAATAGACCCCTCTAATTGGCCGCCATCTTGAAATGAAATGTGCATGCGTGAAAGGCAATCATTGCAGATCTTGATCTTTGGCTCTTGAAGGGCCAAAGCAATTTCCCTCTGGTAAGGGGAAATTCTATTAGGAAATTGTAGATTTGTACAGGAACCTTGCGCAAAGCACGGTAGCAAAAAGCACAGGGCACCACGGCAGTTGCTGTGGGTGCCGTGGGTATTTGAGGCTTGCATTGGCTGAGGTCATTCGCAACATGTACACGCATACACTTTTCCTTTGAAAAGATGGTGGTCAATGTGCAATCCTATTGGATTATGTTTCCAATGTAGGGTTTGCCCTTCGTAGTAGCGTAAGGGGTAGGGGTTGGAATATATACAGGGCTGTATGCTTCGTTTTTAAAAGGGCAAGGGCACCAAGGCATTTTCTTCTTGGTAAAGGGCACCCTATGATGAAATTGCAAATTTGTACTGGAGCATTTCAAGGGCACCAAGGCAATGACCAGGGGACACAGAGGCAATCGCCTTCGTTGCCTCCGTGAAGTATCAGGCCTGTATATATCTACACTCCCTCCTTGGTCACCCAAGTAGGGTGGGGAGGGGAAGGGTGGGGGGTTAGGGACACACTACCATTATTTGTACTGCTTTTTAATCTCACTTGTCACCCACCTCATTTTGCTTAATGAACAAGCTAAATAGCATCGGCACGCATTTTTCTTCCCTTCCCAAACAGCTTGACGAGCCAGTAATAACACATACCAGCCTGGAGTTGAGTTAACACTATTTTAAAGGGAAGGCCGCAAGCAGCCTTTGTCTCCCTCTCTATCTGTTCTTTCTCTCATCACGAATTAATGAGAGACACGCCATGGCATCCATGCACTTGGCTCATAACCGACGTTCCGTAGGTTCGTATTACTAAACAACCGAACAATACACGTCATGCTGTGGTTCGTTTTTTTTTCTGTTCTTCATTTGGTGCTGGTTATTTTCATTCGCTTTTTTATTTATTTTTTTGCCACTGGCTGTTGTAATATTGCATTCTATTTTTTATTTACACCCCGTAGTTTAACCGCTGTAACTTTTTAACCGAACACAGGTCATGTGGCACTGCACAGATTTATGTTGTGATCACTGCACTGTACCGTGGATAATTGTATGTGGTATACCTATAGAGCTAACAATTCTATAGAGTAGTAGTTACTAATGCTTCATCCCACGCACATCTTGCACAGGGTGTTCACAGTTTGTCCGTCTTCTGTCGTAGTGTAGTACCCAGAAGGGTGTAGTGAAGATTTCTTATCAATAGGACCTGAAGGGAGACATGCACCAGACTACATTTGGTGACCAGGGGCATTTCTCAAACCTTGGCTTGGACTTTCTCTTTGCTCGCTGAAGTCTGCGCACGCAGTTGAACCAGAGTGAGTATGGATGGGCCTTCAGGCCTGTTTTTGGAGCAGCGTGTTTTTTGCATGCGGTGGTTTGAACATAAGCAGACGGAGCTTGGAGTAGGAGCTCAAGCGGAGGTTTGAGAAAGGCCCCAGTTGACATTCTGTGGAATGGATCTACGTTCATGTAGGATGACTTTCAAAAACGACAGCTTCATCTTTGCCACAGGCTTAGGCTGTGTCTGACTTAGTGGCTACAGCTACGGCTAGCGCTACATGTACATGTAGATTTCTGTGTCATCATGTATGATTATTTATTTGTAAATTTATTACAATTTTTTTCTTGGAGGTTGCTTGGGAAGAGCAATGCAAGTGTGAAACTGTCAACCATATTTTTTCTAAAAAATATTCCCGAAAAGCATTAATTAAAAAACATTCACACTCACAGGTCAATATGACACTTGCCATACAGACAGTTTGGAACGTTTACATGTAACTGGCTTGACTCTTATTTTCATGCCATTATCAGTGCTGACTCAGGCCTGTATGCTTTGTTGTCTGAAATGGCAAGGGCACCGAGGCATTGTCTTAATGGTAATGTAAAGGGCATCCTATGAGCAAATTGTAAGTTTCTGCTGTAACGTGTCAAGGGCACCAAAGCAATGACCAGGGGCATGGGGGCAATGACCTTTGTTGCCTCTGTGAAGGTCCGGCCTGCTGACTTTTATCAGTGTAAACAAATGTCAAAATAGCACTGTATGCATGTTGCAATGAAGTAGATGAGATTGTGATCCCATAGATCTTCACTTTTGGCTGGAGAGTGGGGGGGGGGGGAGATTTTGTATCAGGTTATTGTTTTGCACTTTCCTGCACATTATTATTTGCACATCCATTGCATTATCCGTGGCTGTCTGATGGTAAGCACTGTTTACATGACTAACAATGTATCTCTCTCCAAATGCACTTTTCCTGGTTACACAGTCTTGCCCTCCTTGCAGAATGGCAACAAGATACCCCCCCCCCGGTTCATTTTATGTTCCTATCCATTTTCATTTTGCACCTGATAATGTATGATGTATGTACCCTTGCCTCCTTTCAATTGTTATGCTCTACTATGTTCTGCATGTAGCATTTGGTAACAACTTGTACATCGCCACCCTCCCCCCCTCCATAAATGGTACCTTTCCCGAACACCTAACATGGGTTTCATGGTGACAGGTTCCCTTCTTAACCTAGCATTTGATTAAAATGTCACTGGTTCCATACCTGTGTTATATGTTTACCTTTTTGTCAGGTTTTGGAGGTAGAGTATTGTAGATGCAGTAGTAATGTGATCACCATTGAGGTGCCTGCTGTTGCATAAGTTACATAGACTTGATGTGTAGCAATGTGAATGTTGGTCGTAGTGTATAGCACCTGTATAGTGTTCTTAGCGTTATGTAGATCTACATTGTCCTTATAATGTGTATTACAGTTAATGACGCTACCTGTGTTTGTGATTAGCAGGTCTCTGCTATTTTAAATATTATTATAAAAATGTGTCAATTGCTGGAGTCAAACATCAATCACCAGCAATCATTTATTTCATAATAATCTAATATTTCTTTCAGTTGATATTCGATTATTCTACTCTTGATTAAGTTGGATACACTAGGTGTGTCCTTCCCCCTTCTACCCAAAAGCACTGACCCATGTTGATACATCCCTCCAGGGTGTGTGGAATGGCCCAGCTTGGGACTTTACATGATGATGTAATATCCCAAGATGGGCCATTCCACACACCCAGAGGGGTGTTTCAACATGGGTCAGTGATTTGGGTAGAAAGGGGCAGGACAACAAATCCGCCAGCAACCTTTGTGTACAAAATCAGTAAGTTGGTTCTCAGTTGGTACAATTAGATCTTTATGCAGGCCTGATACTTTACGGAAGCAACAAAAATGTGATTGCCCCCATGCCCCTGGTCATTGCCTTGGTGCCCTTGAAATACACGACAGTAGAAATGTTCCCTTTAGATCATTACCCTTTACCAAGGCGAAAAAGACCTTGCTGCCCTTGCCCTTTCAAAAACAAAAACAAACATTTACATGCCTGTAGCTGTATGTAACAAATTATTAAATTTAATTAAGCAAACAAAAAAGCTTTTGAAACTAATCCAGGCAATACCTGCACATCTAATCAACACACTTGGACTAAAATAGTTGATAAACAAATGCAAAACAAACCCTGGTAACTAGAGATTCAATGATTTGTTATAATTTTCTGAAAGCAAGGAAAGCGAGTAACTACTCTTTTATTCCCATTCATAAATGCCCTTATGTTAACAAGCAAAATAATTTCACAAAATAAACAATGTGACACTGTTTCTTTTGCAAATTTTCAAAGTTTGCAAAGTTTAAAAAGTTTAAAAATGTTTTGTGCACGTCGGTCAGTGTGTATACGCGCGTGTACACACATATTACGCGCTGTTTCTAACAGCTATGAATTGCGTTCTGCGTAATATAAATTGGCGTACGTTAGCATGCTGCCAAACACATGAAGCCAGCCGGTCTTAAACAGCTTCAGCTGTGTCTTTATCAACCGTTTAAACTCTCCCAATTAACGTGCTCTCCACCAGTTAGTAGGAATAGCGAAACTGTCTGGGGTATTTATGACTGGTTATTATTATCAAGGGGGCATCCAGCGGTGACCAGGGGGGCAAGAAGGCAACTGCCTCCATACATGTAGATGGATTGCACATGTTGTGCTGACAACCATCTTTGATGAAATGTGCGGAGCACGTACACACGTGCACTATGCTCTTGTATGTCATCAAATATGGCGGTCGATGACGCTTTAAGTACCGTCATTAGCAGAGTATTTTTCTATGCGCCAGGAGTGTCTTTCTGACAGATATGGCGCACTACAAATGTGCATTATTATTACGACGACCCTAGCAAAGCCCAACCGAGTCAACAAGTATGTTACTGGTTGGTCTGAACCGCATCGTCACTGCGCTCAACCGAACACACGAAAACGCGCAACCGATGACCAATGTTTCTGGTTGGGGTCGCCAAAACGACTTCCAGTATTTACAATCCATTTGTTACCTCCAAGAACTTGATAATCAAGCCAGGCGTACACTGTACGCTGAACAAATTAATGTGTGTACGTGTGACAGGTTCAGATGTAGCTTGCCCACCCATTGACTTATATTTTAAAGGCTAACTACCCTTACATTGACATACCATGCATTCCGTGCCAACCATGCTATTTCATCACAGTGGGTCCAGTGTCATTGTTTTGATTACGGACAATATAGAACATAAGAATGCACTGACACAACTGTTGACAAGTGACGTCACAGCGTTGGTGAGGTGACAGCTGGTCACGATGAAAAAGTCACAGTTTTTTTTCTTCTCATGTCATGTAAAAGTAAAGGTGTCCTTCCAATCAACTATTCATCCACTGGTAAAATCAACCATCAAGATTTATTAGAAAATGTTTGTTACAATTACAAGCTGGTATATTGCAAGTTTTATTAGCAACTGCCTGGCTGTCCATGTTATGGTGAAATTTTGGAAGTCTCCCTGATAATGGAAACCCTAAAATTCAAACCAAAATTACGTTGTAAGGTTAAAACCAAAATTTATATTCTTTATCCCTGATGCAAATTTAACACCCCCTATTAAATCATTGAGGTTGCCGCTGCTAAAACCGTCGAGCTGCCTCTAGCTACCGGGCAATCTCGGTGGTCAAGTTGGTATAATATAACTGCTCTAGAATTGCAAAGGTGGGTTCGGATCCCACCTGAGTTTATGCCTGTGATTTTGTTCACAGAACTCGGGAAAGTATTGAGTATACAGTGCTAACACATCTTGTTTGGTCATGGTTGAGTTTACTGCAATTTTCCTCTGGTAAGAGTCTATGAGAACAATTTAAATTGGTACAAGAACCTACCACAGCAAAGGCAGTTGATGTGGATTAATTAAGGCATGGATACACACAAATTAAAAAGGAAAGAGAACCACACATTAGAAGAAAAAAAACCCTGACAAATAAAGGAATTTTTGATTTGGCGATCTGTATTCTCTGTCTGCCTCACTTGTCATGCCTGTTAATCCCAAGTCAATCCTAGAGATGCCGCGGCGATGTTTCCACTACCCGTGGGTTTAGTAGAAACGGAATTATCTGATGCCCATAGGATGGATTACGAGTCTGATAGCCTAAGGTGATATCGCTGACTAGGGGTCGAGAGCGGTGTCTTCCTCCACTTTGTGCCTCTTAAAGGTACTGGGCACGTTTTGTTGATATTATTATTCCAGTATTCTCATGTGGTGTATCCCAATGCATAAAATAACAAATCTGTGAAAATGTTTGCTAAAATTGGTCATCGCCGTTGCAAGAGAATAATGAAAGAAAGAAATACACCCTTGCATTACTTTGTGTGCTTTCAGATGCATAATAAAAAAAAAAGGCTTATTTGAATGAGAAATTACCTCTTTTTCAAAAACTATGTTACTTCAGAGGGAGCCGTTTCTTACAATGTTATATACTATCAACAGCTCTCCATTGCTCATTACCAAGTCTGTTTTTATGCTAACAAATATTTTGAGTAATTGCCAATAGTGTCCAGTGCCTTTAAAGACTCACAGAAGCAGATGATTTATAATGGAAAACACTGTGAATATCAGAGACGCTGTGGTTGTTATTGCCGGCAAGATACGATGCTCGGCTGTAGTAATAGTAGCTTTAGACGGTAGAACATCTGCCCGTTAGCGTCTCCCAAAACCTCTACCCTAATTCCCTGATTAGTTAAAGGAACACGTTGCCTTGGATCGGACGAGTTGGTCTATAAAAAGCGTTTGTAACCGTTTGTTACAAAATGCATATGGATAGAAAGATCTTTTAAAAGTAGAATACAATGATCCACACAAACTTGCCTCCAAATTGCGTGGTTTTTCTTTGCGAACTAACACGGTCGGCCATTTATGGGAGTCAAAAATTTGACTCCCATAAATGGCCGACCGTGTTGGTCGACGAGGTAAAAGGAAAACCGTGCAATTTCGAGGCATGTTTGTGTGGATCATTGTATTCTACTTTTACAACATCTTTCTAATCATATGCATTTTATACCAAGCGGTTACAAACGCTTTTCAAAGACCAACTCGACCGATCCAAGGCAACGTGTTCCTTTAAAGTCACTTTACATTGTACATTGTCATCAATTTATTGTTGAAGTACATGTACGTATGTAGGTAAGTTAAAGGCACTGGACATTATTTGTAATTAAATCAAAATAATGTTAAGCACTAAAACCTACATGTACTTGGTAACGAGCAATGGCTCTATTGCTCGTTGCCAAGTAGGTTTAATGGCAAGCAATATTGTTAGAAATAGCTCCCTCTGAAGTAATGGTAGTTTTGAGACAAAGATAATTTCTCACTCAAACAATTAAAGACTTCAGCCGTCGATTTCACCAAACTATTCCTAACTTCAGATTAATCTGAGGACTTAGGACGGGTTCAGTTTCGTATCCAAATACGTAGGACGCATTGAACCCATCCTTGTCTTAACTCGAGTTAGGATTAATCCTAGAGTTTTGTGAAATCGCCTGAAGGCTTTTATTCGGCATCTGAAAGCTGACAAATTTGTGCAACAAGGGTGTTTTTTCTTTCATTACTCTCTTGCAACTTTGATGATCACTTGAGTCAAAATTTTCACAGATTTGTTATTTTACCCATATGTTTGACAATTACCAAACGTGTCCACTAGCCGATTCAATGAAGTGATGGTATTGGGTTCAATGGGTCCTAACATTTATGGATACGGAACTTATCTCGTCCCAAGTCCTAAGATTAATCCTAATTTAGGAAGAGGTGAAATCAACAGCAATTCCTGTAAAGTTACGATACCTATTACCATTGGCATCAATTTACCAGGGAAATGTCAGAGGGTGTATTGTGTGTTTAGTTACACCCAAACTTATGAATGAGTTCTAGTGAATGGATGGTGGATGGCTCGGTTGCGTCGGCATGTTTAACCGTTTGGGGCAAAATGCGTAGGAATACCCCATAATCTCCTGGAGTGTTTGTGACACTTCATTGTTGAATCTCCCTTGTGCATAAATGAATTGTAAAGGTCATAGAGAGCTGCGTATTATCAACACATGTTCGCAGTGTAAGGGTTTTTTTTTCTCTGATTTTTTTCTTCTTCTGCTTGATTTTTGAATGATTGTAGCTTTAATTAGCTGCGTGAAGCAGCTGTTGTGAGTGTTGAATGCACAGGGAGGTAAATGAAGATTGGCATCACGAAATTCCATCGTTGGGCATTAGTATTATTTTGACTTTAAGAAGAAATATCGGAAGCCATGCGGAATATGTGGCAGTTATTGTGTTCAATATTCTGGGAGTACACTGAGAGGGTAAATTACATGGAGCTTTAAAATGGTGAAAAGCAAAACACCTGTGGTTTGTGTAAACTATACATGTAGAAAGGCATTGAAACAATTTTTCAGCTTTTCAATTTCTGTATCAAGATTTATTTTATTTTTGGAGGGGGGGGGGGGTGGTCAGGGCGCATTTCACTTAATATCACACATCCATTGTCAACTTGTTTTTCTTCACAAAGATATTAGGGGCTATTCACGTTTATCAACATTTTTACAAACTGAACAATTTTTCAATACCCCCACCTAAAATTGTGCAAAGGAAATTTAAGTATTTTTTTAATACACACTTTTTCACATATGCCTAACTACAAAGGCCTAAGTAGGATTTGAAACTTTGCATGGTGGAAATACGATATAGAAAGGTTTGCGGTAACACCATGTAATGACTATCTCTAATGAGTTGGGGGGTGGTTCTGAAAAGAACCGTTGGTTTCAACTCGACGTTTCAATCAGTACGCTCTGATCGTTATCTGGAGGAGAAGAGTCCAGCTTTCTCCAGAAGATGATCAGAGCATACTGATCGAAACGTCGAATTGAAACCAACGGTTCTTTTCAGAACCACCCCAACTCATTGGAGATAGTCATTACATGGTGTTACCGCAAACCATATACATATATACACAGTACATACAAAGGTCTACTTGATACTTGAATGTAAATTTCATGCAAGCCCTGTTTATTTCAAGCACATAGGTGTATTATCATAAAAGAATTGTGGCTAATGCCCCACCCAATTATTGCTTAGCAGATACATTTTTGAGAACCATTTCTGAATGAAACTTTGTCCTGGTGTTGTTATGGTTCACACTTGACTACACATGCATTGCCCATCTGATCATGTGCTACCCACATGCACTGACATGTGACTTGCCACTGTATTGTATGGTATTAATGCACATGTGCAATACATTCACTGTGTAATACAATGTGTGTAGATTGCACATGTATAGTGTGTGCACTTTCCTCATTGTGAACATGGATACTCACCATGCTCACTCACATGAATGTGGTTGGTTGGGTTAGGTCATGGAGCAATCTAGTTTATTGCTCCATGGTTACGTTCGTTTATACACTAAAAAGACCTTTTCACACGACAGCAATAAAGCGCGGGTCCCTCGCTTCATTTGAACATGGTTACAAAGTTTTACCAAGTGCTTCTCGTGTCAAAGCTCAATAATGTTTATACTATGTCCACAAAGGATGGCAAATTTGAGAACATTTCACTAGGCACATGGTCAGTCCAAACATAGTTGTCCATTCACACAAAGTGCAACCTGAAAAATTTCAAAACCATGCTTAAATTAAACAAGGAACCCCTGCTAAAATTGCTGTAGTATGAAAAGGACTTATCACAGTACAGTTCTCAGTGGAGACTTGATAACCCAATTACCGTAACCCTGTGGGTATGAGTTGTGCATGGAACATATGTTTTTTTATGCCAATAGCTGTGATTGTGTACAGCTTTGCGGTGAGGCCAAAATGCCTTGTGCACAAGTACTGTAGATTGCTACTGTAGATTGCTATTGGATGTTACCGATGTAGCTTCTGCACATTGTGTGCATGGTACATTAAATGCTTACAGGCAGTGGACACTATTGGTAATTACTCAAAATACTTTTCATCATAAAACCTTTCTTGATTACAAGTAATGGGGAGAGATGGATGGTACAAAACATTGTGAGAAACGGCTCCCTCTGAAGTGACATAGTTTTCGAGAAAGAGGTAATTTTTCACGAATTTGATATAAGACCTCAAGTTTAGAATTTGAGGTCTCGAAATCAAGCGTCAGAAAGCACACAAATTCGTGTGACAAGAGTTTTTTTTCTTTCATTATTATCTCACAAATTCGACGACCGATTGAGCTTAAATTTTCACAGGTTTGTTATTTTATGCTTATGTTGAGATACACCAACTGTGAAGACTAATCTTTGACAATTACCAATAGTGTCCACGGCTTTAAAGGTAAATGTTGATGCATGGGTTGCGACAATCTTGTACAATATCATACATTTAAGTATGTCTACAAATGTAAGTAAAATATTAATTTTGGTTTTACCCTTACACCGATGTGTGTGAGCACTGTTATACTTCGTACTTTCTCAAGTTCTGTGAAAAAAAATCACAGGCATGTTACTCGCGTTGGAAGACACTGCTCTAGAATGGCAGGGGTTCATAATGCACATGAGAATGCTGGTGTTTTACAAATTACCAAGGGTGTCCAGTGCCTTTAATCCACTGACCTCCCTAACATTTTTTTTCAGGGACTTTTTGGAGTTTTTTGTGTTTTTGTCCAGAGTGTCCTTGTCTATTCTATCTTGTTGTCATTCCTAGAAAACTTCGTCAAATGCTGCACTAACAGTTACTTCTTTAATTCCTAAATGGGCAAGTTTTGTACTTGGTTCACCCATTGGTGTTGTCTGACTTTCTCACAATGCCAATTATCTACATTTATAAGCCATTTGCGTGTAAGATTTCAATATTGTCAGGTACAATGACGTGCTTGATCACCACTTAAATTTGAATTCCTCAGACTATCAAGACAGTTGCTATGTCATATGAGGAGGGGCAAGCTTTTGTGTAGTTGCATAAGAGATGGTGAACACCCATACACAATTCTGAATGGATGTGTACTGTACAATGGCACTAGGGTTTGCTCATCTGGTGGTTGCCATTGTACACAAAAGTTTGCTTGAACCAATTGACATAGCAACTGTCTGATGTTGTCTGAGGAATTCAAATGTAAGCAGTAGGCCTACATTGTGACTAAGCAAGTCAATGTTCCAGACTTTATACAAATCTAACTTGCAAATGGCTTAATTGATATGTGTCTCTAACAATTACTTCTTTAATTCCTAACTGGGCAAGTTTATGACTTGGTCCACTAACCGGGTGATGCCCAACTTTCTTACACTGTCAATCATGTATATTAATTGCTATTGTCTCATTACCAATCAGACAAAGATGGCAATCGGGTCACAACGGTCATGGCAACTGCCGGCGCCATGGTCAACGCCAGGCAAGAGGAACGGAACATGGAGATCTCATACTCAGAAACCAAAATCATCGGCAACGGATCGTTTGGCGTGGTACACCAGGCTAAGCTAACCGACACGGGAGAAATGGTGGCAATAAAGAAAGTTCTACAAGACAAACGATTCAAGGTAGGAAGTAAAAAGTATTGTTAATTTAATTATTAAAGGTAGAGTCATAAGCCGTAACCGAAAAAACTTACTTGGTAAGGGAATCCGCATCATTTGAATTTGTTGCAAAACAATTTCCCTTCTGATGAATGTGGTTTTAAAGAAACGGATTCAAAAACATTTCAAATGTTTCTCAGATTGTGCATTACCCCAATTACATAATTTTCTTCCTGTGTGGCCTTTAACACTCCAGATTTTTGACGATATCTCAAAAACGGTTTTGAACTGAATTTTTCACAGGTTAGTTGTATGGTACATGTATATTTCTACGTTTTGTATAGGATCATTTTGATATGACTTCAAAATTGTAAACTCAACGATTTTTTTATTGCAATTTTTTCTTCTTCCAATTCCAGAATCGAGAATTGCAGATAATGCGTAAACTAGAGCACTGCAATATTGTTAGGCTGCGATACTTCTTTTACTCAAGCGGAGAAAAATCCAGCAGCTCGGGGAAGGTAAGTTCATCAATCTTGGAAATGTGTAAGAGTCTGAGAACCTTTCTTGCCATTTATTCTACAGTTGCGGAGTTGATTTCTCCCAACTCCCAGAGGTTCTACATGTTCTATGCGGCAGTAGAATAAAAAGCAAGACAAATTCTTAAAGAACAAATGTACACAGCAGAGTACAATAGAATACACATGGTGTCACCCAAGGTTTTATTATCATTATTGTTACTATTATTTATTTGACCAAAACAATGTGAAACAAGCCAAGAATGGGTAAAAGGGTGTCAAAATTTGTTCACTTGCAATACATTTACATGTAAACGACAAATGAAACGGTTTGTCCTAATTTAAAACACGGTGTCCAATTTGGAATACATGTAGGTTGTCCCAATTTAAATAAAGGGTGTCCAAGAGACACCCGGAAATCCCTCTGGCTAATGCCATGTTGTTACCGCAAACTGAAATACATTTATCATTATACATGTGATGTACTTTTTAAAATCTGTTTACATTGCACATTGTGTATTTGTACTCTCAACCTCTGTACCAAACTCTTGTGTGTAGTATGTGCCCTTCGTACTTGAACTGACTCACATACATGTACGTGTATCACTTGACATTGTAACCTTCATCTAAACCTTGTCCAACTTCAACCCCCCCCATTCCCCCCCCCCCCCAAACCTTCAAAACTTGACACACATCAGGGATTGTTTCCTCTTTCCAATTGAGCCAACGCTGATTCACAGTTCAGGGGAATAAAGACTGACGGAGATTGCTTACATTTGTGACTCTCAAGTTCATGTTTGGTGTCCCCTACCACCCAAAGTTCAAAGGGATTTAACTTACTATTGGGGTGGCATCTACAGTCAGTAGAGTCGCCTACCACCCAAAGTTCAAAGGGATTTAACTTACTATTGGGGTGGCATCTACAGTCAGTAGAGTCGCCGCTGATTCACAGTTTAGGGGAATGAAGACTGACATATATTCAGAGATTGCTTACATTTGTGACTCTCAAGTTCATGTTTGGTGTACCCCACCACCCCAAGTTCAAAAAGATTTAACACCATTGGGGTCGCGTCTACGAAAGGTTAGAGGTCAGATTGTGTCTGTCATCGGAACCAGTAATGGAGAGGTGTCAGTTTTGCAGCTGAGCCAATTCTTGAGTTAGTGCGGAGCCCCATTATTACTGCGGCTTTCTCAATGAACTCCTCATCACTGAATATTTTTCTTCTTGAATGTTTTCCTTGTTGTTCCTCCATTTACTGTGGCCTTTTTCAATGAACCGGTTCCTTCTTGAGTGTGTTCCTCACTGGACATGACTCTTACTTATTGAATAGAAGCATATAATATGGATTTTCTTTTACAGGACTCGGATGCTTAATATATTTCATTGTACACCATGTAAGGGCAAATAACCTAAACAATATTCCTGTAAACCGATGAAAAGTTAACATCTGTTAAAATGGTTACAATGTACCTTCAATAATGCACAAGTAAACAAATATGTAAATGTGCTGTAGGCCTATATGAAAATTAAATCCATGTTTATGTTACACACGACAGCCCATAAAGAGCCCAGGGCCTTGTTTTTATGGGGAAAAAATAATGGGATTTATGGAAGTTGTTTTTCAGGAAACAATGTTGTTTAATTCCCTGTGAAGCGGTGTCTACAGTATCACTAAATACACATGTGTATGACCCCAAAAAGTTCACGTTATTTTATGCTTATGTTGGGACAAGTTACATGTAGGACACTGTGCCCAATTTCTTAAAGCTGCTTCTGCTAAGCAACAATGAGCAGGATACCAGTCACAAATTGTACATGGGGCATTGTAATTTGGCTGGTAAGCTTAATCTGGTGAGCGTTATTTTGTTATGCTCTGCAACTTTCTGTACTTAAGCAGCTTTGACGTTTACCCTTCCTTTAATTTGGTAATTATTAGTTTGTTGGAGTTAGTAGTCGGTAGTGGGTGAATGCCATACACTGCGTAGTGTATGTAGTGTATATATACACACAAACACAGGGCCAAGGAAATGACCTGTGATACAGTGCAAGGTCACTCTTGATATAAACATTGTCAAGTCACCACTGGTTTTTTTATAGCTCCATGATTAAATACATATGTAGTATTGTGAACAGAACTAAACACGCTCAGCAAACGGAATGGGGAACCAGTAAAAAAAAACCACAAGGAGTCTGTTTAATAAGGAACCTGCTGAAAAAAGGAACTATTCGATAATATTGCTAGTCCAATAACCAAGCAATTTTCAAATCAATTACAATCATGCTTTCTTTACAAATCTTTACAATATTCTAACTGATCACCTGATCACCTGATTTCCTCTGTTTGGTTCTCTCTTTCTACTTTGTTTAAGTGCAAAACTCTGCACATGTACATCGTTTATTTCAATTATTCGTTGACAGAAACCTAGGCAACTATGTATGCACAGTTCACAGGCCTTTAAATAACCCCCGGCACCAGCACACACAACCTTTGCCGTGGTGCCTTGTGCTTTTGGTGGGGTGTCCTAATTGCAAAGTTCCAATACAATTGTTTTTGGTTTTCCTCATGCATACATGTACATGTACGTACATTTTGTAGAAGTGTCCTTTCCTACAAGAAGTTGCTGTGCCCCTTCAAGAGCAAAGTTCTAGGCCTGCCTTCATTTACAAATATTTTTTTCTTCTTTTTCAGCAAAAGGATGAAGTTTACCTGAACTTGGTGTTGGAGTACGTACCAGAGACGGTATATAGAGTAGCAAGGCATTATAGCAAAAACAAACAGACAATACCTATATTATATGTCAAGGTAAGGAAACATGTGTTTTTGATTAATTTGTTTTGTCTTGAATAAGGCCTTGGACCAATTTCATAAAGCTGCTTAAAGGCACTGGCCACTATTGGTAATTGTCAAAGACCAGTCTTCTCACTTGGTGTATCTCAACATATATGCACAAAATAACAAACTTGTGAAAATTTGAACTCAATTGGTCGTTGAAGTTGTGAGATAAAAATGGAAGAAAAAACACCCTAGTCACACAAAGTTGTGTGCTTTCAGATGCTTGATTTCAAGACCTCAAAAACTAATTCTAACGTCTCGAAATAAAACCTTAATATTTTAGTGGAAAAGTACCTCTTTCTCAAAAACTACGTTACTTCAGAGGGAATCGTTTCTCACAATGTTTTATACTACCAACAGCTCTCCAATGCTTGTTACCAGGTAATTTGTTATGCTAACAATTATTTTGATTAATTTACCAATAGTGTCCAGTGCCTTTAAGCAAAAAAATGTGCTTAAGATCTATTTGCTAAGCAAATATAGCAAGATACAGTCATGGATTGTACATGTGACTGTAATAACTACCTTGTGTCATGTGCTGGCCCTGTTTTAATAGTCAAATGAAATTTGAGAGGGTCAAAAGAGTGACTTTTAGAGGCGCACGGTATCACTATCAGGCAATCCCAAATAGAGATGGCTGACCCAACTGTTAACACTGAAGTAGAAACTGATACGAACTACAGTTGGGACGATTCTACAGTTGGAATGGAGCATCTTTCTTCCAGGAAGTTTTTGAAAGATGAACAATTATACAATTAGAGGTCGTGAACAATAGAGTCATTATCCACCTGCCCACTGCCCTCCCACGGTCGTTAAAAACAGACAACACGTAAATGCAGCTTTTTGTTTCCAAAGACAAAGGAAGTCTATTCATCATTTGTAATAGATTTCCGATAGTGCACTAACATGCAGAATTGGGATGTGAATTTTAGGAAGTTAAAGGACTACTTAAAATAAATGTTTGCATAAAAACCTGGTAACAAGCAATGGAGAGCTGTTGAAACAACTACCTCTTAAGTAAAGTATTTTTTGAGAGAGAGGTAATTTCTCACTATAAAACATGTATTAAAAGACTTCGGGCCTGAAGCCTTTTTTAGCCATACAAAGGGACACAAATTTGTGCAAAAAGGTTGTTTTTTTCTTTCATTTTAATCCTGCAACTTCAGTGACCAAATAAGTAAAAATAAAATCACAGATTTGTTATTGTTTCCATCGGTTGGGATACACCAAATGAGCATACTGGTAATTAACAATAACCAAAGATGTCCAATGCCTTTAAACAATAGTTTACAAGGTTAAGGTAGCGGCTCGGAACTACCGCTTCCTTTGGTAGAAACCACTATGAAGTGTCATTATCAAAAAGTGTTAAGCAGGAGATATTTATAGCAAAGCTGTAGGTGGCCGATAATTTGGTCGCTGACTTACTTTACAAAAAGGAAATGATTGTGACGATTGCTTCCCTTCATGTCTGTTTGACAGCGCTGCGTAGTTTGTCCCTGAGTCCATCCTTTGTGTGTCACGTAACATGTGGGTTGTCTGTGACTCATCGTACAGTGTGAGGATTCATGTTGTGTGGACGTAACATCTGGAACTGGTGGGTTGTGGGTCAGTAATGGGGGGGGGGGGGTCAAGGGTGTTGACAGCTGTGATCTGTAGGTTTCCATGGTGAATTAATCAAGAGCTATCTTGTTGGGAAACGAAGATGCACATTCAGTGCTTGTTGGGAATTGCTACCCTGGAAATTTCAAACTATTAATCTTTGATGACTATCTTGTACAGCTGTTGAGTTCATCGGAGTCAAGTTTCTAACTGTACTATGCTCATATCAACATTTTGGTGTTTGAACCTGTATGCACAATATATGTTTAGGGTATATTTGTAATAACAGATATTGAATTTTTTACTTGTGCTGTGGTTTAAACTACGACTCCCTCAGTGATTCCCAGAGCATTCTCTTTTCCCTTGACTTCACCGTAAGAAAATAGTATGGGTCGAGGATCACTTCAGAAGTTGTACAATGATCACCCTAGGGGCCGAGTTCACAAAGACAGTCCTGACTTATGACTAGTCCTAGCACTCTTTATTAAAGTTATTGAAAACTTGAGGGTAGTACTAATATAGGACGAGGGTAGTACTAATATAGGACGAGGGTAGTACTAATATAGGACGAGGGTAGTACTAATATAGGACAAGTAACTCATCTTATCTCCAGGTAAGACTAGTCTTAACTCCTTGTGAAATCTAGCCCGGCATGCCAGCAGCCTATTGCACAAAATGCTAGTATTAATCCTATCTTAACGAGAGCTCCAACATGCAAAATGTGCTTAATGACCTAAATCAATGGACTGATCTGAATAAAATGAAACTTAATCCTGCCAAATGCCAGTACATGAATATCACTTTTCAACGTAACCAACCTGATCCACCCACCTTTGACATTTTAGATTCTCAAATTAATCGAACTGATTGTTTGAAATTGTTGGGTATTAATATACAGAGTAATTTGAAGTGGGATTCCCAAGTGAACAACTTGTGTGGTAATTTTAACCGTAGACTGTTCTTTTTACGCCAGCTTAAACGTTGTTTTATTTCTGTCAAGGATCTGTTAACTGTACATGTTACGTATGTCCGACCCACTATCAAATACGCCTGTCCTGTCTGGTACTCTGGACTTACTAAAACACAACTCATAACCCTTGAAAGGTTACAAAAAGGGCTTTTCGTATCATTCTGGCTGGTCAGCCAAATACACCAACATCATATGTGGAAGTATGCCAATTGTTCAGTTTACCTACAATCACTGATAGACTGAATCATTTATTTGTCAACTTTGGTAAGACCTTGTTTGAATCTGAAATTTACAGGCACTGGCTCCCACCAAACAAAAACAACAACTTGCGGAATGCCAACAAAATGTGCCCCCCGAAATGTAGAACTGGTCGTTACAAAAATAGTTGCATTCCATCCCTTGTCCAAGCACTCAACAATAGCTATTGATTTTTGTTCACTCAGCTGGCTTGCCTATTGTCCCCAACCCTTCGCCTTGTTCCTTTAAGGTGACTTGCTGTGCAATTTTTTGTTTTATCTAATTTGTTACTGGCACTAGCCAGTTTGCCCTTTTAATGTATAAAAACAGTTTGTAATTCTTAATGTTTTTTTTTGTAATTTTTAAACATTTCGATTTTTTTATGAATCTCTGTATTTTAAACTCAATTCAGCTTGTAGCTGCAATGTTTGAATGTGTTTTAATAAACCAATAATAAAAATCTTAGGATGGGTTCAATGCATCCTAACGTCTTTGGGTACGGAACTTAACTCGTCTGAAGACCTAAAGATAAATCCTAAGTTAGGAAGAGCATGGCTAAATTGACGACTGGAGTTGTAACTTTAACCCTAGCACTTGAAGCAGTATCTACTTTGTGCAAGATGTTGCTTGTACTGTACTTGGGATTCAGAATATGGCCAGTATTACATTATGTGATCATTGTATTTCTGTTTTTCTCTTCACAGTTGTACATGTATCAGTTATTCCGAAGCCTAGCGTACATTCATTCTCTAGGTGTTTGCCATCGAGATATTAAGCCACAGAACTTGCTCTTGGATCCCGAATCCGGAGTGCTCAAGCTGTGCGACTTTGGAAGGTGAGTACGGCAAAATAGCGAGCGCCCTCAATGTAGGGGTCGGAATACCCACTGAAACACTTGTTTAAAGGTTTTATGTGGTTTTATAGTAGACCTTATTGAAAATACTTGTCTACCTCGAACGAGGTGCATTTTGGTCTAGCTAGCGATCAAGTTTGATCGCTAGCTAGACCAGCATGCATCTCATTCAACAGTTAGCTCTAAGGCAATGGGTATTTGCGATAAGGTCTAAAGGGACAATCTCAAAAGAACGCCCTCAATGCAGACCTCGCAGTTCCCACTCGTATGAAGGTTGACTTCTTGCGTACAAGATATTAAGTTCCAAGTGTCAGCTTGATTGTTAAGCCTGGTCGATATTTCATGTGAATGTGAATGCGAAGCAGATTTGACGACTCACGGCTGTTTTCGTAGTGAATGTTTCACAGGAGTTGAATACAGATCAACTATTGCAACTTATTCCTTGCAAATTTGTGACATCAAAATTTGTATTGCATTTGTAATAATGGTAGAAAGCTTCCCCTTAAAATATTACTTGCTGGGGTGCTGTATTTTTTTGAGAAATGATAAAAACATTTTCACAACAATGTATTTACACAACTCTCCCGGAAATGGTGCTCGGTGATTTTTTTTGTAACTTCTACAGGTCAGCCATTCCATGGTATTTGCGCTTCATAGTAAAAAAGTTAAAATGGTTATCAGTGAAGTTCTTACATTTATTTTGAAACAAGAACACCTAGTGCTTCTATTTCTAAAAAGACTTTATAAAAATATTCTTTATTGTTTTTGTGACAGCCTTGGGAGTAAAGGGTAAAAAGTGTACACTGAAGTCTGAAAAATCCTTGAAATTCAGGTTTTGAAAAAAAAGTCATGAAACAATAGGTATTCAGATTTAATCATTATGTATAAACAACAAAGAGTCATTAGTAAGGACAGCCAAAATTAAATATACCTTTTTGAACTATTGACTTTTGAAAAATGGGAGTTAATTTTTACCCTCGTTTTACTGTCAAGCGAGTCACAAAAAAAATGATTATAGTATTTTTTCTGTTATAGACCCTCAACATTTTTTTTCTTCTCTCTCATAATAGTGGTCTTTTCAAAGGGTCTTTCAAGAATTTATTCGTTTTTTTTTACCTAGGCATTCTACTTTAAAAAAAAAACACCCTCGAGTTTGTCACGCGAGTCATGGCAAATGCACTTAATGCACATGGTTGGCAAAAGCTACCAAAGTATTCTGGGGATGATGTCTACATGGAATGTTAAAAAAGCACCCCAGCCCACTGGAACATACTACTATGCCCCTAAATTTATAAATTTATGTTAGAAAAAGGAATTTTTACAGTGTAAAATTATGACTTGGCACACTGTCAGCAGATCATGTTGAACTACATGTACCATGTGTACACTGCATACTGCACTGTACAATGTATTCACATCTGCATAATTTAAATAATACAAGGAATGATAAACTTAAAACAAGAACGAACAAAAATATTTGATGAAACTGGGTATTTTAAGAGAGTATTCTTAAGTTAGATTTGGAGAGGGGCATCAATAAAGAAATTACTTAACAGATGTACATGTACTCAGCCTAACACAGTCTAATGCCATTAGAACTTGACACCAAAATTGGTTGTTTCTTATCAACCTACTCTGCCAAGCGTAGTGAGAAAAAAGTCCTTCCCCCAATCACAAAACAATATAATAATTTCTAGTAAGGGTTCTCTCTATGAGTTTGAGTGGTTCTGAAAAGAACTGGGGGTTTCACAACTCTACGTTTCGACCAGACAGTGTTGTTGAACCACCAATTCTTTTCAGAACCGTCCCAACATTACCATGTTTAAGTCAAAGCCTCTTCTGATTCTTAATTTTCCTTTAAATGTTGCTTCAGGTGTTTCTTCCTTTGATGAAAAGATTTAATTTCAAGTTCTAAGTGTTCTGAATGAAATAAATTGTTCTTGTTATGCAGTATCCTGTTTAGCTATTGTATATTTTCTCACTTGTCACGCGAGTCACAAACTTCTGTCACGCGAGTCACGTTGCATTTAACAAATTTTCAATTTTTTAAAAACTTTTTATTTTATTGTAAAGTATAGTGCTTCTCTTGTACTTAAAAAAAAAGTAATCCGGGACTAAAAAGCTTCTCTGAGTTCTCACGAATGGGCAACGGCATACAGGGATACAAGACCTTTCATTTTTTGGCAGTCACGCGAGTCACATTTTTGGAACACCTATAAAAACATGATACCTACACAATTTGTGTTCGTTTTTTATTTGTTATTATAGGGCTCTTTACTAAGTTTATATAAATTGAGTTACATGAGAGCCACAATTTATATTTTGGAGTATAGATCTTTCAAAAGTTGAAAAACCAGTGAGATTGTCACGCGAGTCACAATGGAATGGCTGAGGTACATAATTTTACATGGATACATTTTTTATTCACAGTGAGTAGGGATTCATGTCATTAAACCCTTTCAAATTTTTATTTTTTTTAAAGTGCAAAAACGCTGGTTGCTGGTGAGCCCAATGTATCGTACATCTGCTCACGATACTACAGGGCACCTGAGCTTATCTTTGGTGCCACAGACTACACATGCAATATAGGTAAGTACTAACTACTGCTCTTGTGTCCATTTTATGGAATGGGCGCAATATAAATGAATAAATTATTTATTATTATTAACTACAGGGCCCAAATTCATAAAGTAGGTAAGCACAAAATCTTGCTAAGCACAGAAAAAAAATTGCTTTACAGAAACAGGTAACCAGCCGAAATTACTCTAAGTTTACATTGTTGTGACTGCTGCCACACTCAATGTGACTTGTCAAGTAATATCTTCTGTTTAACAGCTTTTTCAAACTGGGCCCAGACCAGTGCCCAATTTTATAGAGCTGCTAAACAGATGAATTTGTGCTTACTCTGGGAGTTTCTATGTCATAACGACGCTAAGCTTAAATACACATAAAGGTAAACTAACAATTCGGTGCATACTTTATGATAATGAATAACACACAATGCAAATCCAAGTTGATTTTTGTCATGCTGACTATGTTAAGATTCACTTGTTTTTAATGTATTTATTTTGTGAGAAATTACTTCATATATTTCATTGTTGTATGTTTTGTGTTGCACATCTAGAGGCTCTTGCATTATGCGCAATATGAATGTCTTAATTAAGTCTTATTATTCATAATGGTGAATTAATATCGATTTTAGGATTTTTTTAGACTCACTTGTTTAAATCTGCATACTTTGTGACAAATTACTTCATATACATGTATTCCATCAATCATGTTCAATGTTTTATGTTTTGTGTTGCGCAAACTCTTTTGCATTATGCGCAATATGAATGTCTTGCATTTATAAGTGTTTTTAGTCCAAAATTTTATATATATTTGTGAATTCTTATTGTATGATTGTATTTGACTGTTTTGTATTGATGATATGGCTCTTCACGGATTGTAGGAATTGAGTTTGTATTTCTAGCAGGTCTAGGTTCTTGATCGTCCTTTCACATATTCATTGTTGTTTTTATTGATTGTCTTTTATTTACTTTATTTTCCTTAACACTAGGCTGAGTAGTCTCATTTTTTGAGTTTTTTATCATAGGCCTAATTTAAGTGTAACTTGATTTACAAGTACATGTTTCTTATAGAATTTGTCCCTGTTTCACATTTATTAATATTTTCTTGTATTTGTATTTGACTTTGCAAAGAACCATGGAGATTTCTTAAAAGTAATATACAGGATAAAGGACAAAAAACAAAACTTATTTTAATCCTAAAAAGCTTGCTAATGAAGTTTTTTACAAGAACAATTTTTTATCTTAAATTTTATGTGAGTCTTTGTTTATTTAACAAACACATTAATATTTATGTCTAGTTATAATTATAATATTACTAAGAAGGTTTGCGGTAGCACCACGTGTTATCAAAACCTCTTTCAGTTATACATTTACTTCCACCATGCAAAGTTTTAAATTCTAGTCATATTAATATTATTATTTTCAGTTATACATTTACTTCCACCATGCAAAGTTTTAAATTCTAGTCATATTAATATTATTATTATCTGATACTAATTCTCTTGGTTATCGATCCACAGATGTATGGTCAGCTGGCTGCGTCCTAGCAGAGTTAATGCTCGGACAGCCAATCTTCCCGGGGGACAGTGGAGTGGATCAACTGGTAGAAATCATCAAGGTACTGGGCACGCCAACCCGCGACCAAATCCACGAAATGAACCCCAACTACACAGAGTTTAAGTTCCCACAGATCAAACCGCATCCCTGGAACAAGGTATGTAGGGATTTGTGTATACAGAGATAGTTAACCCCCCTACTATAGTTCCCATTTCTGTAAAAATTACCAACTTTAAACCTTTCAACTGCAAGGTACGATTGTATGGGGGTGTGGAGGTTGTGACAAATGTAGGGATTGTAGTATATAGAGATAGTTAAACCCTCCTACCCTGAGTCTCATATGTGAAAAAAAAATTCCAGCCAAACTTTTTAATCTGCAAGGTACATGTATGTCGATGTGGAGAAGTTGGTGAATGTAGGGTATTGTTTATAGACAGATGGTTAACCCTCCTACTCTGAGTCCAATTTGTGAAAAAAAGTTACTAGCCAAATTTTAAAACCATTCAACTGTAAGGGTGTGGATGTGGAGGCTGTGACAAATGTAGGGATTGGTGAATAGAGAAATAGTTAACTGTACTGTGTGAACGCATTCACCACAGCTTTGAAATGACAAGAGCCTCTGTTAAAGGCACTGGACACTATCGGTAATTTACACTATTGGTAATTACTCAAAATAACTGTAAGCATAAAACTTTCTTGGTAAAGAGCAATGGAGCGCTGTTGACAGTTTATAAAACATTGTGAGAAATGGCCCCCTCTGATGTAAAACGTAGATTTTGAGAAAGAGGTAATTTCTAACTCTATCAATAAAAGACTTCAGCTGAAGCCTTTTTTTTTGCATCTTCGATGATCAATTGAGCCCAATATGTTTGGTGCATATGTTGGGATACACCATGCGGGTATACTGGTCTTTGACAATTACCAAACAGGTCCAAAGCCTTTAATGAGTTCCAGCGTTTAAGTTTGAAGTAATGTGTGTTTACATATTAATTTCTCTTTATGATTTGCATAACAGTGAAATAAATGTTGAAATATATGTTGTTTTTGCTTGTCAGGTATTCCGGCCGAGGACCCCGTCCGACGCCATTGAACTGTGCAGCAAGCTCCTGGAGTACACACCTTCGTCTAGGGTCTCGCCGCTAGACGCCTGCGCTCATAAGTTCTTTGACGAGTTAAGAGAAGCTGGAGCCAGGTTACCAAACCAAAGGCCACTTCCACCACTCTTCAATTTCACACCACAAGGTCAGTCTTTCTACTCGTTAACCTCACCCTAATCTATCCCCACCCTCACTTCACTACGAGGGGATTCCTCTGTCCACTCCCTGTCCCTCCTTCCCTCACTAAGGGCCCGTCCCTTCTCGCTCACTAAGGGGTTTTCATGTCTGATAGTTTTCTCTAAATAAGAAATATTATGGAAAAAGGTGACATCTGTTTGAAAAATACTAAATCTGATACCCTTCATGGTACTTACATTGGTGTCAGTTAAAAAGGTTGGCTAGTTTAGTACCGCTTGTTCTTGCACACTAAAACCATCTCTATTCTGGTAGGCCCTACTGCACTGCAGCTAGAATGTGCAGTCAAGTCACATATTATGTTTTGTTTGGGTTTATTTTAATGGACCGATCCGGCCTGTCAATCAAACTGCGCGTTCACCCATTTGACCAATCACAGCAATGATTGTGGTCAGACAAACTCGGTCATGCGTGCGCGTATATTTGGCACGCGCGGCAGAATCGTGCAGAATGTCATTGGGAGTGCTCGTACATGTGTCTTGCTCACGTGCGCGGTGGGCGGAGCTTAGTGGAAAGCCGGAATGGTCCATTCTGCATGCCTGCTTGCTGGTTGATTGATTGATTGATTGGTTTATTAAAAAAAAATAGTAAACAAACTATTCACCAGATTTGGCCAGGTGCACTTCCACAATGACATGACTGTCATCAGCGGACCATGGCAAAAATCAAGGAAACTTGTTTTCAAGTACCGTAATAATACAATAATGTGCAAAAAATATAGACGATGTGACCTGTGACATCACATGTTTATAAAAGAGCCACAGAGCCTGGACTTCCTGCAGGCATGAGTTGTACACTGAGCTCAATGGAAGAAAACATTAACTGCTATATTTAATGGAGATTGCACTGTCTAATTCTTATCAACTTTTGATATGATGAAAGGGGCACGTCTCAAAACTTGACCAGCTTTTACTTTCATAACTCATGGTTTCATGTGGAAATTATGACACAAAATGTCAACTTTCCCTTAGGACCAGTGTAGTATATTGCCTGCCAGAATACTGAAAGAATGTACAAGCTCATATTTATTGTAAACAAGGTTCACAGTGTCTATATAATTCCAATGTGCATGCATCAATATTGTGCCTTGAGTTTTACCCTGGGTTTCAGTTCTTCTTAGTTTATCCTGATATATCACTACGCTAAAACCAGGGCTCAAAAGAAAAGGTTGAGTCTTTCTACCCTCTCCTTCACCTCACCACCCCACCCTCCAACCTCTCCGAAATTCCCCCGAATCTTCCATTGTCACCTTACTACAAATTGAGTCTTTCCACCCTATAAACTTAACATAATCTACCCGTACCCTCCCCTCACCTTCTTCCAACCTCTCCGAAACTCCCCCAAATCTTCCATTGTCACCTTACTACAAATTGAGTCTTTTTACCCTATAAACTTACCATATTCTAACCCCACCCTCCCCTCACCTTCTTCCAACCTCACCGGAACTCCCCCAAACCTTCCATTGATGTTGTTTCTCCTCAATCCATTGTATTTCTACAGAACTAGCTATCAAGTCGTCTCTAAACGATCACCTCATCCCGCCCCATGCAAGGCGAGACCCAGTCAGCTCATCTCAGGGAACGTCGGCGGCTAGCGAGAACACCGCCACCACGAGTGTCGCCGGTCTACCAATCCCCGGAGCGATAGGGGGAGGAAACTAATTTAAAACACCGAAAAAGGAAAATAAATCACGAAATCGAAAGCCCACTTCTCATGAAAGGTACACAGTATGTGAATTTTAATTGTCGCAAGTCGGCAACCCGTTCCCGAGTATAAAAGTTCTCTAAGATGGCTAAAAAAATTAATCGGAAAAAACAACTGTGCACCTTTGTTTCCTTGTTCGTCGCTTGATTTAGTCCATACGCCGTTCAGGGACTGATTTTCTGATCTGTACCTGATTAAGCATCTTCAGTCAGCCTCAAGAAGTTATCCATTATTCTGCATATGGATGGGCTATGTCATATTCGTGTGCCCATTAATAAATGGAAAGGCGTTCCAGAATGACATCGTGATTGGCCGACAGGAGGCACCAGACTTTCCCAATGGAGGACCGCATCCCGACCTACTGTTGCAATGGTACAGTCCTTGTTCCTTCATGCCATTGTTGAATCTTTCAAGAGTGATAAACATTCAGGTATGACTGTTCTGAGAGAGCGTCGGCGTCGTTATAAGGAAGTGTTCTGGTTTGGTCCCTTCCAAATCACTAGAGTGTCAAATGAAAAGGCGATCTCGATATAGATTGAGAAATGGTCAGAAAACACTTCCTGGACTTTTATCTTTTTATGGATCGTGAGCTTAACACAAACTGGGCAGCTGGTGTAAATTACCCAACCCCTCTTTCCCCGTTTCCCCAAAACAGTGTCAAATGTTTTACGGACTCCAGGAGACGAAGTTTCGACAGAGGACAGAACCTTCAAGAAGTGAAGAACAATTGTAAATATCGGTGGAAACTCTGCTGGGGGGACCTAGACGTGATAAAAAAAAAATTGTTGTTTGTAAACATGCTTGGATGGTCGGACTAAAATATTATTATTTCCTTCTCAAATTAACTTAAAGGAAATCGTTATTGCAAGTAGAATGGGCTGAAAGCTACAGTATTCAGACAGATTTAACATCAGAGATTATTATTAACCCCCAATTTGGCTAGCTTTAAATGTTGATGCTCTACTCTTAAACAAAATACCCATTCTCTGAAACTAAGACTGTCTGCTGAAAAAAATTGAAATCATAACTTTGATGTGTTTGGGGAAAATTAGGAAAACGTTTCATGCACTCCACCTAAAAGCCTTGCGCCTTCCGATTATTGGAAGTACATGTACATACGCAGAGTTGTACTCGGGCATGCGCTAGCAAATCTTGACAATACGTGTAAAGAGCAGGCTGGTACGAAAACAAAAAACAAATGTGTAAGCAAATATTGGGGTGGGATTTAAGATGAAACTTGTAAAAAAAATTCTAAAATAAAATAATTTTAAATGCTTTGAAACTGAATATAAACATCAAGGGGAAAAACATCATGAGGACCTTGTTTCAATGCAGCATGCTTCGGCCAGTTTTGTAAAATTTGGGTTCAGAATTCCCCAAAGTTTAAAACAAAAAGCTTGGAGAGAATCATTTTTGACACAGGTTAGCGCTGTTTTTGGAACAATTTTGCTGAAACATTTTGTGCCTGTGTCACTCTGGAGTTCAGGGTTGGAACAACATGAAATCAATGACCTCTGTTGCCCTGGTCTTGGCCCTGGTGCCCCTTCAAAAGTCTCATAGACTTTAAGATTTCCAAAATGGAACTGGAATTACATGGAAGCCACGGCTTCTGTTGCCCTGGTCTTGGCCCTGGTGCCCCCTTTCAAAGTCTCATAGACTTTAAGATTTCCAAAATGGAACTGGAATTCCATGGAAGCCACGGCTTCTGTTGCCCTGGTCTTTGCTTGGGTGCCCCCTTCCAAAGTCTCATAGCATCCAATAGATGCTCCTTTGCAAAAGGAGAATGGCCTTGCCCTCTCAAGAATGAAAGCCCAGGCTTAGGAAGAAGTCTTGTTAGCCTTCAAAGCTTTGAAGAGCTACTGAAGGCGTCAAAGTTTTAAACGATTCAAATCCAGACAGGCTGTTCATCCAATTTACGTGTCAATATTTCCAGTTAACATAACAGCATTGTGCACTTCATTTGTCACAGTACGTCTTGAAATATTAAGACAATGCCTGTTTCTTATAACCCAATCCAAAACATTTACTACCCATTTGGGGAATTTTTTTTTTCTACTGGATTTTAGGCATTTGCAAATCCAAATTTAGGCAAAGTTTTCACTTTTTTTAAAATTCAGTTCTAATTTACATTTTATACCAAAAAATAGTAATTTATGCCTCTTTCACTCATACCAAAGTACAGATGAATTGGGAAAAACCCTCGTTCATTCCCCTACAGTTCAGAGGACAACAAAATCTTCCATAAATTTTTACCCCAATAGTGTGTCAAATAGAAAATTAGATAAACAGATTTGTAAATATAAACAAAATACCAGTTTTTAGTATTGTTAACTGTACTACTGTGTTTCACCAAGGTTCGTTTTTGTTTCTCAGTGTCTTTTTTTACGTAGTAGCTCTTTGACATTTTCCACCACGTTTCATTTTGTCAATGTCATCAGGTAAGAGTCCCCCTTAACCTAATGTCAGAATGTGCTGGATATGTAAACAAATATAATGTATAATAATAAACAAAAATGTAACAAAGTGGAAGCAATGAGCAGTGCAATTGTTTATCTTCGAAACAGAAACCACGGGCATTGATGTTTCAAAACAGACGAACCGGATTTAAAAATAAAACTCATTGTAGATCTTGAAGCCACCTCAAATATTTTATTTTTCATTTTATACAGTTGGGTAATAAAATTTGATTCTTTCCTACAACGAGAACACAAATAGCTGAAATTCACCAATATGCTTAGCAAAATACTCCAGGTTACCTGTTAGCAATTTAATTTCACCTGGCAGTTTGAGTGGTAGTTTCTTTTTTTGGTAAGCAACTTTGCTTACCAGTTTTATGAATATAGGCCCAAACTTGACAAAACAGCTTGCACTGAAATGGGGTTAGTTTTTAAATGGCACTTTTTATAATCACGGCTTGTGTTTTGGCTTCGGTTCTGGTTCTGGCTTTTGCTCTAGTTTCAGTACCAGCTTCGGTTCCAGTTTTGGTTCCAGCTTCGGTTTCAGTTTTCCGGCTTTGGTTCTTGTTTCAGTTTCGGCTCTGTCTTCGGTTTCTGTGTCGGTTCCAGTTTCGGTTCCGGCTTTAAACACAAAAAAGACAAAAGACCAACCTTTGCCCAATTACACTGAGCTGCTGAAAGTAACTAAGCATATATTTGCTGACCTGAATAAGGTTACCAGCCAAAATACATTGTCACATGTACCATTTGTGGCTGGTTTCCTGCTGATTTATACTTAGCTGAAATGTGTTAAGCAACATTTTCTGCTGAAGCAGCTCTAAGAAATTGGCCTTGGGAGCCTTTAACATGAATTTAAAAAAGGACCAATGGAACTTAAAAGTGAGGATCTTGTCTGTTATTTGGACTGGTGCTCGGTTGTATGATTTTCTTTTGTGAGGATTTGTGAGTAGCAGTCGGGATTCCACAATCACGATTTTGTTTTACAAGTAACTGGTGCTTTTGTTTTTGTTTCTGTATTGTTTTAAAAAGTGTTTAATGTCGGATAAAATTATTAAACCGCCTTTAAAATGTGTGGGAATTCTGTAAGTTCTTTTGGAATATTTCGCTCATAATTCATTTTATTGACGGCTAATGTTATTTTGTCTTAATTTAGAGCAAACATTAACGTGAATATCTTGCCCCCCAAAATCCCACTCTAGTTCAACAAATGAAGCAGAGTGTTGGTTTGTTTCCACCAATGACAAGTCTTGTTTGTGACAGTAGAATCTTTTTAACCAATGATATTCCTCGATAGAAACAAGCACTTACAGGGATTGGATGATAAGTAAAAGAACACCCACCCAAGTTGTTTACTAGATTTAGGTTACTGTTAGTTCTGTGTGTTATTGTGTTTTTTTAATCAAATTTTATTTACTTTTTTTTATCTTATCTGAGGAAATTTTTAAACCGCAAGCCAGATTTTGTGATTTATGCTGACCCATTTCAAATCTGGAAAAAGCTTTTGAAATTTTTAAAAAGTTTTGTTTTTTATCCTGTCATAATTTTGGAGTCCATGAAGTAAAAGAATACGAATGTAGAGGGACAAAAAACCATATTTTAAACTGATTTTTTTTTCTGTAATTTTTTAATGAGATTAATAAGTGTACCAGTATCGGTCGGAATTGTAAAAATAAAAGTGGATTTCCTTTTGTTTTAAGATGTTATTACTTTGTTAAAGGACCTCATTACTTCAGAAAACAATTCTATATCAGCCATTTTGTCTCCATGGTTATGTCATAATAAGCTAGCACAGAAGCATACAAGGTTAAAGTTCATGAACCAAACTGACATAATGTTTTTCTTAGTGACATTTCTTACTAAGTGTTCCTGTGCAGGCAACCAGTTTCATTGCGCTGCTAAGCGGTAAGGGTAAGCTCATTCTCGCACGTACTGTAGCAGAAAAATTTGCCCAAGCTTGAGTGTCTTCTACCGATTATCAAGAAAATTAGGCGACCAGCTTGCGCATTGGATTTGCATTGTTACACCATTCATTTGCTAAAAGTAAGCACCGGAAGCATACCTTTCCCATGCTAACAGTTTAGCAGCTATGCTAATTTCATAGCGCTGCTTAATGATAAGCAAATTTTCTTGCTATCTGCAGCAGAAAAGTTTGTGTAAGCATAAGTGTATAATCACAGGCCAGTTAGAAAATAAGGCAGCCAGCTTGCGCAGCGCATTGTTACATCATTAATTTTCATACAGTACGCATCCAAAGGTTAGCATGCCTTTTTGTTGTGAATATGGTTAGCCGCTCTATAGAAACTCGTGCAGTAAGCATAAACTTGGTCGTTTAGCAGCTCGATGAAATCGTTCCTGGTTACCTGCAATATAAACTATAGTAAATCCAAAAGTAAGAGCATACTAGAAATAAACTAGCTTCAAAGTTCAGGCATGCAAATTTTAAGTTGATCTACGTGGTTCCAATTTTCAACTGTGTCATTAAACACTACATTTCACAATAAAAACTTTAAGTTTACTATGCGGTCAGACTTTACTCTCTTTCAACAAACTTCATTTGCATGCCTGAATGTTGAATGTTATTTTTTGTAAAGTTTTCCTTGCCAATTTCAAAATAGTTCCATTCATTTTAACACCTGGCTCATTCAATTTTGGTTAGAAATAAATGCTCCGTTGAATTAGCTTTCAACAGTTGAAAGGAGTGATCCAAATTCACAAATTTAGCATTCACTGGTCAAATAAGATCATTCAATTTCATTTAGGCCGCAAGACTCATTCAATTTTGTAAAAGCCAACAGCAAGAGCTTGGCAACCATTCAATTTCATAAAGTGTAACTAAGTAGTAGAAATTCAACTTAAGAATGGTCAAAGTGTAGTCTTGAATGCCTATCAATGTAATAGAATGACTGAGACAAAATCTAAATGAGAAAAACTAAGTCAATAAATGCACAAGAAACTCTTATTTGAGTGGATTTGGGGCAATGCATGAATTTGAGTGCTTCTTATTGAAAATTGAATGAATTTCTGCTGAAATTGGCCAGGAAAACCTATGTTATTTTACTCATCTTTGACCATATTACCAGGGAATCTTATTACCACTGTTCCTTCTTTGTTCAGTACCCATATTTATCCGCTAATTTTTTGCTGTACAGAAATCTGCTATATTAAATGCTACTGTTTGGTTCTCACTTACTCGCTTAGCACAATTTTCTGTTTGGAACGTCCTTCATGAATTTGTGACCCAGGTCTGATAAGTAGAGAGCAACAACTTAAAGGAAAATGTGATTTACCAATTAACCCGCCTTTTGGTTTGATTGGTCTGTTTAAAGGATTGGGGTACTTTTTGTAACACAAAACACATTGTCCAAAGATTTACATTAGACTTACACCGTTTGATGATGATGATAGTAGAGAGCTTACCTTAAAATATCACTTGCTGAGGTGCGGTAGTTTTTGAGAAATTGGTAAAAAAAATGTCACCAAAATAATTGTTGTCTCAGTTTTAGCATGTAAACATATTTGGAGTAATGGTATACATAGTTATGCTTACAAAAATTTGTGAGACAAATTATTTTTGTGACTTGTGATACTCATTTCTCAAAAGTACAGCACATCAGAAAGTAATATTTTAAGGGAAGCTTTGTACCATCATTATCTTCAAACTGTGTAAGTTTAATATAATTTGTGGACATTGTGTTTTGTGTCCTACTAAACGTACCCAGACCATTTAAAACAATTTTATTGTTGAATGACAATTAACTGGATCTCTGTAGCACTGTTATAAAACATTCAGTATTTCATAAATGGTTTGTAAATTTGTACAGTGAATGGGTTATTTTTTAGTTGATCTTTAATTATTAGAAAGTGTAAATTATTCTTTTGTTTTTTATAAATCTTAATCCTATGTGAATCGTTTTCATGTATGTGTCACGTTTACTGCTTTTTTCCCCCTCTTTTTTTTCCAACCCAGATTTTCCTCTTTTTTTTTAAAGAAGAGAGTCTGAGTTGTGTGTCACTTGTTTAATGATAATTATTTATCCAGTTTGTAAATCCATAATTGATATAAATATTCAAAGCACACACCCACTCACTCGTTTTGATGTCAACCGAGGACTTCTATTGTTCCCCTATTGTCATATTTAAACAAAGACTTATTGTCTTTCTTTTGTTAAAAGTCTCGGTTGGATTGTAAAATATACAAAACAAGTACATTGTACACACATGTAGATGGTTCGTTGGATTTTGTCATTGTCTGAAGCAACTAAGTTGCAATGGAGATTGACCATTTCCATGTAATTTTTAGTTGCCATGGAAATAGATATAAATGAATAAAAATAGGCCAACCAACGAGTAACTTAAGTGGCAGCCTTCTGATTGGTCGGTTTCTTTGTGTCTCATTGAGTCTGTTTACATGGTAGCGCATTTTGGGGCAAATCAGGTTTTAAACCACATGGGAGACTGACTGGGTATCTTTGAAATAATTTAGGGTTGGAGAAGAAAAGGTTACTGGAGCGGGAGTTGAACCTATGTCTGTACCCCTTCCCCTAAAGGTGACGTACATTTATACATGTACCATACCCGATTAGTGCTAGAGTGTATCCCCCCAAAAAATGTTCCCATACTACAATTCTCCATTGTCCTCTTGTTAGTGGTCACTAAGTTATGGAAGTGTCGTGGCCGAGCGGTTAAGATCACCAAATTCAAACTCTGGTGTTCTGATCAGCAGAGTGTGGGTTCGAATCCCCAGCCGTGACACTTGTGTCCTTGGGCAAGACACTTAACCATTGCTTCGTCCTTCGGATGGGACGCAAAGCCGTTGCTCCCATGTGTTGTGTAACGCATGTAAAAGAACCCAGTGTACTTTTCAAAGGGAGAAGGGGATCGCCCCGGTGTTCCTGGCTGTGGCAGCTGTATGCGCCGTAGCACCTTGTAAACCATTATAAGTTGCTAAATAATTGGGTCTCAGAATTCATCACTGCAATAACCTATCTTTCTGAAAGTTTGTATATACTCAGGGCCTTGAGTACCTTGTTTGGTAGATACGTGCGCTATATAAGACTTTGATATTACTCTGAATAAAGATGTCGTGATGACATTAGCAGATGAGCCAACTCTTCCTGTTTCTGCAGAAAATTTTGATGCTGTACAGCTGTATGAAACTGTGCCCCAGTTGCCTCGCCCGAACTGCCCCATCTTAGCTTCTCCATCCCCATCCCAAACCAAGTTTCCCCCCAACTGCAACCCCACCCCCTCTCTGCAATCCGCTACAAATCAAAAGTTATGTAATAGATTCCTGAATAGATTTATTAGAAATGTCCATTAAGACTTTCGTAAAGAATTGTTGTAAATCTGATGTTTATGTGTATGTGTATATCACATGAAACTGTATAGTCGTCCACATAATGTGGACGACTATACAGTTTCATGGTGACGATTTGTCACCCCCAAAAGCCACATTTTAAAACACACAGTGTGTTTTAAAATGTGGCTTTTGGGGGTGACAAATCGTCGACGAGTTGTACTTGACTTCTAATCACAAAGTAAAAAGAGGACACTTGGCTTGAGGGGGAGGATAATTTCTATCAATTCTTCAAACAACCTGACAAAATAGGGAGACCGTCAACATAGGGCTAGATATCTGTTGGTAAAGCACCGGCACATTAGCCGGAGGTGGAGGGTTCAAATCCTGCTTTAGTAAATTTGTCTTCGTTCAACCCTAACTCATTTAAAATTCACAGTCAGTTTCCCTAGTGGTTTATTATTTAAAATAAAAAAATTAATTGTACATAGGAATTTGAGTTTAGCTTCATGCCAATTGTCCTTTTTCTTATTTGTTCAAAATCATAACTTTTGTCGCAATTTCCTTGTTGTAAACATACCTACTGCGAACAGTCTATGCTGTGAACATTCTTTAAATGTGGGCGTTTGGAGCCAACCGTCATGAGGCCTGTATACTTTCAAGGGCACCAAGGCAATGATGAGGGGGCATGGAAGCAATCGCCTTTGTTGCCTCTGTGAAGTTTCAGGCCTTGGGTCGATTTCACAGAGTTAAGACTAGTCCTAGGAGATATAAAAAACGCATGGCTAGTCCACTCGTCCTAACTCGAGATAAGACTAGTCCTAACTCTTTGTGTACTCCACCCCTGAGCCATAAGAATTGTGATACTTTCCTGCTTATAAGTGGGGAAAAATACATTGATAACTGTCAGTCATCTCCACTGGAGTTGGGGGGGGGGGAGGGGTTAATACAAGGTGGGTGGGGTGTTTCCTAATAAAGGGGGGGATGTCTTTGTGTGTGGTGTAAGAAGTTTGGGGGTTGGGTGGGGCCTCATTCTAAACTCTTGGGGCCCAACTGTCCTAGAGCTTTTCAACACCGAAAGTTACTTAACACTTGGCTAAGCACAGATACGAGTAACCATAAGATGCAATGTGGCTATTTGTATTGGTTACCGGCTTATTTGTGCTAAGCTGGGATATTGGTGAGCAGTATTTTCTGCTAATACCACTAGACCCAATTTCATAAAGCCTATTAAGCATAACAACTCGCTTAGCACAGAAAAAATCTTGCCTAATAGAAACTGGTTACCAGCCAAAGAAGTTTGCATTGTTGCAACTGGTGCCGCACTAATTGTTTGCTTACCAAAGAAATCTGCTATAAGCAGTATTTTCAGCTTAACAGCTTTATGAAATTGGGCCCCGCCCTGCATTGGCCACTCTTTGACAAATCATCTGGTAAGCATAGATTTTAATGCTAAGCAGATGGGTAAGGGCCCAAAATCGAATATGATTTTCACAATGCTGTAACAGATGCACATTTATTTGTGTTCAGTAACAATTTGTTTTGAGTTACTCTTTTAGAACGGGACCCCAACCCAAGCTTCATTTGCATATTGCCTGTTGTAAATTTAAGTTGATGTATTTATACAATTATGAATATAGTGTTCTACTTGTAAGAAAAAAAAAGAGATAATAACTCAAAAAAGATATTGTATTAAACTTGTGAATTTGTAGACTTGCCGAAGTCTGTTGGGCATTTTAGGTTTCCTCTGGACATAGTGCCCTGGTTGTTATGTGAATAAGTATTGGTGATTATTGGAGATAAACAGAGAAAAGAAACATTTTTTAAGTCTACTCATGTGCCGAAAACTCTTTCTATATTCAAATCTATCAGTAGTGTTTTTTACCTGCTGCAAAGTTGAGAGTTGCGTGAAAACCCCAACTTAACATCTTTCTGCTAAGCAGAAATAAACAGGATACCAGTCACAGGTGGTACATGCTGAATGATATTTTGGGTGGTGACCTTTAGTCTGGTTGATTGTCTGGTCAATGGTTAACATACGTTGAGGCACTAGACCTTTCACACTGTATCTCTTATCCCCGTGGAATCAGACTATTTCACCCCCATAGTTACCCCAGTGCACTTTCACACTAGGTGCGTTCGTTTAGCTTCCCTGGGTCGACCCCGGTCCGTTTGAATAGCTTTGACGCCATTCCAGGGGCTCCCCAGGTCAGCCCCCAGTGCCCTGCTTCTGGAGTGGGTCACTTGTGGGTGAGACAAGATGCATGCCGTCACCACGAGAGGGTGAGTGTGATCGTTCGATTAGTTCTTGTCAGGGGCTCACCTGGGTGAGCACCGCGGGGTCGACCCAGGGAAGCTAAACGAACGCACCCTCTATGTCCCTATTCCACAAGGTTCTGGCTGCTCATTTTAAGAGAACCCTGGGGTTTTACCGCTTACCCCTAATCCAGAGCAGGGATGGTTATTCCCAGTTGCCGGGGCAGACAGAGGGCAGACAGAGGGCAGACCGGGGGTAAAATGATCATAGTGTGAAAAGGCTGGCCATTATTCCCCAGGGGCAACCCTGGGGAATAAAGTAGTGTGAAAGGCTGTAGTAGAAATGCCTTGACAAGTTTGAGCGAGGGACTGAAGTCGACCATTGGGCGATTTCAGCTGGTACCCAGAATGTATTGTATGCGTAGGTAACCAAGGAATATTGACGAGTGGTTGACAAAATATGGTCGTGACATGAACTTGACCTAGGTTGATGCTTAGTATGCCAATAACAGTTGCAGCCATTGCTAGAGTGGCTAAAACTTGGACATGGCTTTAAGCCGACTGTCAGTCGATCTACAAATTTATTTCATCTACTTTTTTCTTCTGATGTGTGTGGTAATAAGTGCAAACCAAAATGACTTGATGTAAACCCAAGAGAATTGTCTAATAGTGTTAGTGCATTCTTTTTAATCATACATGGTTACTTTTTGTTTGCTTAGCGTTTGCTTAAGCGCCCTCTACTGATTGACTCGAGCCAACTTACGGCTGAGGTAAATTTGATATTATTGATGTACAGTTATTTGTTGAAAGAAAGATGAAAATGGTTCCAGATTAAAAATATTAATTAATAATAATACAATTGATTGTAGCTATTATAAATACATGTATCTCACATTGTGTAACCATGCCATCATTTGTACAGTTTGTTATTAAGATATTAAAACACACACCTCAACACTGCTGGCATCTCACCCCTGACAACTAGAATGAAATCTTCCAGTTATCATTGTCAAACTTGGAAGATTCCACCACAGTTTCGTCAAGGCAGGGGTGTCAGGTAGTCAAAGAGGGTGAAAAATGTTTTTAAGACAAGGCAAAGTGTCTTGAGTCTGTTTTTAATGAAGTTGTTTGTTGTAGAGGGGGGAATTTGTACGAGTTTTTATTGGGGGAGCAATTGGAAAGTAGGGTTTTACCACCAATTCCATCTACAGGTATCATCAAAATGATATATTCTGAATTGTTATACCACAACAGGAACCAATCGAGTGATGTGTAACAAAGACGCATGTTACATGGCTATAAAGATGTGCTCTGCGCATGACGCCCAGCGCAGAAAACCAATACATTTTTTAAGGAACAAAAAACCAATAATAGAAAGTAGGCACTGTATCCAGCTGATACTTTTACAGGTGACTTTTATTCAAATCCTTCTTAACAATTTTGCCTATAAATCAGCATTACGTAAATAAGCACAAAGGATGACCCTATCTTTAAAGGGTAGCTAGTCCAAAATATAGCAATGTTTTGCATCTCTCTAGCCCCCGAGGGTAGAAAATTGTAAAAAACAGTGCAACATTACGGAAGCGGATGTACTAAAGCACTATACGTTATAAGTTAAAATGACTCAGTTGGTTAATGTACCAATCCTTGTTTTAAATACTGGCTTCTACATGCAGGCTTTGAACTTCCCTCCTGAAGGGGCAAAGCTATTTCTGTAAAGGAAAGTACAATTTTTCAATAGAGCTGTCCTTTCAGGATTTGCCCTCAACATTTTAGAAACTAGCCAGCAGGACGCGTTAGTTGATCATGGCCTTGGTGCCCCTTCAAAAGTTTCCCATGGACTTCACAATTTTCCAATAGAATTGTCCTTTCAGAGTTGCCCCCGACGTTTTTAGAAACTAGCCAGCAGACCAGGTAGCTGGTCTTAGCCTTGGTGCCCTTTCAAAAGTTCTTAAGTCTGTCCTTGCAGTGTTTGCCCTCAACGTTTTTAGAAACAAGCCAGCACGACCAGTTAGCTGGTCGTGGCCTCGGCGCCCCTCCAAAAAGTTCCCATAGACTTTACAATGCATTAAACAACCTTGCCTTGGTGCACTTTCAAAAGTCTCCATAGGCTTAAAGGGTTTCCAACAAAAGTGCCCTTTGCAAAACGAAAAAACGGCCGTTCTCTCTTAAAGATGCAATTCCAGGTTTGCTAGCCCTCCTAATAGCATAATAGCATCACCTTGTGGCAGATTCCCACCATCAATGAACAGCTCCGTTCAAATAACATCCTAGGAATTTCTTGAAGACTCCAATGTCTAACTCCCGGCAGCCGAGCTCTGGATCCCGTTTTACTAACGGTTTCCAGTATCTCTTATCTGTCTTGCGATTCCCCTTTGTACGGTAAATCTTAATGTTCTGCGGGTACATGTCAAGGTAGAGTGGGTTCTCTGCATCCAGCCAGACCATGTTCTTTGGGCCGTCGCTTGAGTCGAGTCGGAGTGTGTTGAGCTGGACATGAATGAAGGAGAACTTGACACCATTTGTGACGATGCATTGGGTGACGATCGGTGTGGGGAGGTCAACTTCCTCAACCTGTATGAACAAAAATATCTTTAAAGGCACTGGACACTATTGGTAACTACTCAAATAGTTGTTAGAATAAAAACTTACTTAGAAATGAGCTATGGAGAGCTGTTGATAGTAAAAAACATTGTGAGAAACGGCTCCCTCTCAAGTAACGTAGTTTTTGAGAAACGGGTAAATCCTCACTCAAATATTAAAAAAAATTCAGGCCTGAAGCCTTTTATTTCTTTAAGACATCTGAAATCACACAAACTTGTGCAACAAGGGTGTTTTTTCTTTCATTATTTTCTTGCAACTTCTATGACCAATTGAGTCAACATTTTCACAGATTTGTGTTTGATACCCCTCCAGCATGTCCAGTACAAATTTTTTCAATATCCAAAACATCCTCTGAAGTCCGTTTCTAATACATGGGTAAATGTATGGTGTATGTACATTTCTGTGTATGAACTCTTTTAGTTCATTCCTGAATTTGGAGATATTTAATCAAAAAAGGCATTGAATTCGACATTTTGACTGACACAAAAATGTCCTCTTTGGAGTATACCAATCAGTGTACAGTAAATTTAAAACATTGTGTATGATGCTTGTTATGTGTATGAATCCCTTTGAACTACATCAAAAAGGGACAGACAAAAACAAGCATCCACTTTTAATTTTCCAAAGTTTAATTACCATGGCAGTCATGGGCTGTCTGCCACGAACTCAACACTTTGGATTACAAAGAACTGCTTTTATAAGAAAAGACCTTATCGCAAATACTCAGTACATGCGCGTTAGGCAGGAAATGAGGTGCACGCTGGTCTAGCTAGCCATCAAGTTTGATCGCAAGCTAGACCAGCATGCACCTCATTCAAACAGTTAGCGCCTGTGCAATTGGTATTCGTGAAAAGGTCTATGTAGGGAACCCAGGTGCGCCCTCAGTGTTCAACTGTTTTATCCAACTCAGTGACGCTCATGGTGCTCCAACACAAAGTGCAAGTTTTGAGGAGCTTAGTTTTTGAAGTATGAGACTTATTCCTTACATAACACCATGTAATCCTTTACAAGGTGCTGTGGGGCAATTTTGCAGCCCATCAAACCAGGAACATCAAAGCGAACCCCTTCTCTTTCTTTTACGTTCATTCACAAAACATGGGACCTATGGCTTTACATCCCATCCAAAGGATGCAGCAATAATGGTCAAGTGTCGTGCTTAAGGACACAGACGTCATGACCTGGGACTCAATCCCACACTCTGCTATAAATCAGAAACACCAGAGCTTGAGTTCGGTGCTGTTATTAGCCCCAGCCACAACACACATAGGATAGAACCAACATACAACTCTTAATAACATATGTGACTGTCACCACAAAATGAGCTAAAAGTTGGAATTTAAAATTTATTTGGTGTTGGTATTTCTGAATTCTGCAGATCAAGAGCTTTCCAACGGTATATAACACTTGGGGTAACAATAATCCTCAAAGCCGACAGAGCTTGTGGAAACAAGAGAGTTCCCACTTATTTAATGAGAAAGATTTGACTTCGACCGGCTGTAATGGGAAATGGCACAGTGCGATCTTTGGCTCATTTCGTTGTGACAGGTCACATATGGCCCTAGCCTGGAATCCAACCAAGGCCACAGTGGTGAGGGGCAAGCGCTAGCCAACCTGGCAACCCTAAATTAATGCCATAAAACAAAATCTGAACTTACTCCGTATTGTTGCTTAGCACGACACAGCGCATTGGCGAAAGCAAACATGATCCCCTTTGCTTTATACGACTCAGAATTCTTGAAATAAGTTGCGAAGACAAAAAGGGTGTGGGCGTGTGGGAATGGATAACCATCGAAGAAACCTGCAGACATAGGCAATAAAACAGCAAATTAATACTAAATTATGCATTGTTTCTATTCAATTAAATTCAAATACACATTTATTTCCATCCTTCCATGGAAAATATCGCCAATTACATGCTTTACAAAATAAAGCAAGTACACATACAGGTAAGTTTACCTTTCAGTGCTTACTGTGTGGAAATGCATGACATAACAATGCAAATCCATGCGCTCATATGCACTCATTGGGACAAGGGTACATAAATACATGATGGAACTCTCACTTTCAAGGGATTATCGTGTAACCCCAAAACCTTTGTCCATTGTTGTACACTTATGATAAGGTGTTTTATTTAGCAATGCAAAATCAGCACTCAATTTAGCAGAGTAGTAATTGTTATGATAATTGTTATACTGCCCTCTTGTGTTAGTCACTAGAGGCAGTTGCCAAGTCGGTGGTCATATTTAAGTTAGACTGGGCCCCTGTCTTTATCCACAAGGATAAAGACAGGTACCTGCTACTCAGATCCAGTGATTCCGTTGGATACAATGATATCATTGGATAAACTGGCACAGTGACACGAGCTTTCCATGCCCAAACAGTACACTCCTATCATGTCCGACTGTGTATCTCTATGTGAAATGAATGTAGGTCAAAGGTGTAAGTACACGCCGGCTGGAGGCCGGTCTCTGGCGTTATTCACGAGCCTCGAAGTGTGACGTCAAATGTTCAGGCTATATTGAGGTGTGCTCCTAAACTGGAAGCTTTGAACGTGACCGATATTTACAAACTACCAAAGAAGTGTGTTTTGTATCTCCATTTATTAACTAAAAATAACAGTTATAACTTGAAATTTCTGCCAACAGATACTTTTTGAATAAATTGTTAAATTGAATGATTGTTTTTTCCATAGGATATTGCTTTTACATTAAGTAAAATTTAAAGACAAATTTGAGGAGCCTTAAATTTTGCACGAAAATAGAAAGATACAATGTTTAAATTGGCCATTCATTTGCTGAAAAGATCCAAGAAAAGCTACAATTGAATGTTTGTTTTATTTATTTGCAAAATAAAAGGAAATTGCGGTAAAAGTAAAAACGTGTCAGAAAATGTACATTTGGCCTTCTGTAAATGAAACTTCACAGAGAGACTTCAAATACAGAATCTGGATTTAATTTTCCAAAGTTTAATTACCATGGCAAGCACGGGTAGAATGCCACGAACTCAACACTTTGGGATTTGTTTCTGTTCAAGATATTACACAGTGAGGTATTTTTTATTCGTCGTACATGTGTACTCCAGCATGGCAGACCCCCCCCCCCCCCCGCCACATTGCTGGATTTGTTTATACTGATGCAAAGTGGCAAAGTGGTTACGCAGCGCTAAATGGGGCGCTGATGGTAACAAGTCTAAAGATTTTCAAACAGACAGCAAACCAACAAACAACAGACTGACAGACAACTACTGAAACACATACATGTACATGCAGGCCTGATACTTCACGGAGGCAATGGAGGCGATTGCCTCCGTTGCCCCTTGCCATTGCCTTGGTGCCCTTGAAATGCTCTAGTAGAAATTTACAATTTCCTCATAGGGTGCTCTTTACCAAGAAGAAAATGCCTTGGTGCCCTTGCCCTTTCAAATACGAAGCATACAGGCCTGTACATGTACATGGTACGAGCCTATATGGATTTGCATTGTTACGTCATGCATATTCACACAGTGAGCACAAACGAGGTATGCATGCCTTTTTGTGTACTTACTATAAGCAGCGCTAAGAAATGGAAACTTGCACAGTAAGCACAAAAACGGCTGTCAAGCAGCTGAGCTCTAGAAAATTGAGCCAAGTGCCCAATTCCATAAAGATGTTTAGCAGAATAAACTGCTTAGCAAATTTCTTTGCTATGCAAAAAATGTGTGGGGAACCAATTGCAACTATGTTAATATTTAAGAATTTAGCTGGTAACCAGTTTCTTTTGAGCAAGATTTTCCAGTCTGTAGTGAGTTCTTTTGCTTACACGCTTTATGAAATTGGGCATGTGCCTCTGCTTACTGTAAGCAAAGAATCAGTACATGCGGAAGCAGGGAACTCCACGCTTAAGTCAAGTGTAATTCACAAGTAAGCAGGGAATTTTGGCTTGTTCGCCTGCGTACTCCACATTACTAGCCATTTTTGCGCTTACACAGTAAGCGCAGAAATTTGGCCCTTGCACAGTTAACGGACAATTGTGATCGTATAAGCGCAGAATTCGGCGGTAAGCAGAGACATGAAAAAATGGCCCAGGTCATGTCTTACCCGGGAAGTTGTAGTTCTCTTTATAAATAATACTGGAGCGTAGATCAATGGTTGGCGCTAGTGGGTAGAAGGATTCCAGGGGTACGTCTACCGTTTGGTTGATCTCGTCTTGGCTCGCTAGTACAGGCAGAGGGTTCTTAGACGTCAGAATCATACCGGGACGACCTCTGACCTGAACCGCGTCATTGTCTAATATGAAAATAAAAACAAAATAAGACATAAACAACAACATGGACCCACAGGCCACTTTATTCAATTGTCCCAATAGATCGATCCATTAAGCCCCGCCCCATTACGTTTTGACCAATCACAACCCATATCGCAACCAAAAGTCTGACAACTAGGGTCTGACATGCGTGCGCGTATGTTTGGTGCGCGCGGCAGAATTGTGCAGAATGGCATTGGAGAGGCGCACGTGTTGCTCACTCGTGCGCCGTGGGCGGAGCCTAATGGTTTGGTCTGTTCATCTGACGTCATCATCAAAAATAATATCTTGGTTGTACTTTTTTTAGTAGCATGCAGCTCAAAATGTCACAAAACAGAAAACTTTTGTTTTACATGTTTTAAGGCCAATTATACAAGCTGTCATATCAACATGAAGACATTGTTTACAGCAAAATGAGTAAAAACAAAGGTTTAACTTATTGAATTCCCTTTCATGTAATTCAAAATTTCATTGAAAATGGTCAATAAGTATGGTTACTTCAGTGTGATCTTTAAACCCAAACACTTTTTGGCATAAACACTTTTTGGCACTGCTCTGTAGGTTTTTGCCATTTTGGATATTTCCACTTTAATATGAAGAGATTGTATAAAATAAGTGTGGGTTTTTAAACGTGTCAGAAAATGTACATTTGTCCTTCTGTAAATGAAACTTCAGAGAGACTTTAAATACAGAATCTGGATTTAATTTTCCAAAGTTTAATTACCATGGCAAGCACAGGTAGAATGCCACGAACTCAACACTTTGGGATTTTCAAAGTTATGCTCTAACTGAACCCAAATGAATGTTTTTTGAAAAAGGGAGTTATAGAACACAAGACTGCTATGGTAAGGAAGAGGGGTATTGTGTATGCAAATCGCCAGACACACAAGGCCTGAAGGACACCAGGGGTGAGAGTCATTACAAACGAAAAACGCTGAAACTTGAATACAAATTCAAAGGTATGTTGAAATGTTGGCATTTGTACTGTTTGGTAACCCCTAGGGTTATAGATTCGAAGGAGCCTTTAGAAACAGTATCCAAAGCACCAGAAAAGTAGACAAATGAGCAGGAATTCAGCCAAAATACTGAACACTCTCATCCCTGGGCCACTTCAAGGTATGGACTATAATAAACTATTTTTCCAGGGGCCATTGCCACCTACTCCTGGGGCTGAAACAGGGTTACCCACTTTACAGTTCATACCGATGTAGGCTTGGGTATCATCCATCAGAAGCCTGGCTGGTAGAGCAGAAAGGACTACCTCCTGAACTTTTTCGAAGCAATCATGGTTAAGTGTCTTGCTTAAGTGTCTTGTTAAGTGTCTTGCTTAAGACACAAGTGTCACGACTGGGACTAGAACCCACACTTTGCTGATAAGAAACACCAGAGCTTGAATCCGGTGCTCTTAACCACTAGACCACCATGACACGCCACGACATAAGTCACATAATAATGGTAAGGAAGAGAGGGTAAGAGAGTAGAGTTGGCTAAAGTCACCTAGATGGTTCGGAAAGGGTTAGGGTATGAGATCGACCTTACCTCTCGTCCAACTGGCTCCAACGTAATAATTGTTAGCCTGGGCACGGTTGAGTAACTCAGGATAATCCTTGCCTAGTAAGCTACCTAGCCTGGTGAGTGCCTTAGTCTGTCTGAAACTGCAGAGAGATATTTAGAAAAGAGATACTCCAGGCTAGATTAACATGAAGTGCAAACATACTTCAGGGCTTATTGGTAGGTAGAGGGTTTTCCTGACAATTTCCCCCAAAAGGTAGCTAGGTTTTACTTACATACATTCTTAAAATTAAAGGCAGTTGACACTATTGGTAATTACTCAATATAATTACCAGCATAAAACTTACTTGGTAATGAGCAATGGAGAGCTGTTGATAGTACAAAACATTGTGAGAAACGGCTCCCTCTGAAGTAACGTAGTTTTTGAGAAAAAAGTAATTTTCCACTCAAACATTGAAAGGCTTCAGGCCTGACATATTGTGCAACAAGGGTGTTTTTTCTTTCATTATTCTCTTGTGACTTCAATGATCAGTTGAGTCCAAATGTTCACAGGTTTGTTATTTTATGCATATGTTGGGCTTCACCATGTGAGAAAAATGGTCTTTGACAATTACCAAAGGTGAACAGTGCCTT